>NC_044393.1:45936845-46290333 GCF_006542625.1 Nomascus leucogenys | reverse complement strand
TGCATGGTCTGAGCAAGGTCCCCTGATGTTAGAGAAAGCTCTCAGGCAGAGAAGCTGAAAGGAGGAGGTGCTTCAGTGTGGATACCACTGGTGTACACAAGAATTCTCCATCACAGCTGCAGGTGAATCCAAGAGGTTAGCTGAGGGGCTTGGGTGGGAAAGCAACAGAATCTGCTACATATGCTAAGAATTTGGGGGCATTGATACATATTTGCAAATAGAGGTGCATATGTAGAGGTGCCTACATATATTCATTAAACCTATGGTTAAAGCTAAGATAGCTGTGGAGTGGATACTTAGGGCCTTTGCATATTTAAATCAGTATGGAGTTGGTATTGTTTGGATATTGTCTCCTCCAAATCTCATGTTGTAATGTAATCCCCAAAGTTGGAGGTAGGGCCTGATGGGAGATGATTAGATCATGGCAGCAGATACCTTATGAATGGCTTAGCATCATCCCTTTGTTGATAAGTGAGTTCTTGCTCAGTTAGTTCATGCAAGATCTGTTTGTTTAAAAGTCTAAGACCTTCCCCCTAAGTCTTGCTCCCACTCTCACCAGGTGAAGTGCTTGCTCCTGCTCCACCTTCTGCCATGCTTAAAAGCTCCCTGAGGCCTCACCAGAAGCTGAGCCTATGCCAGTGCCATGCTTGTACAGCCTGCAGAACTGTGCGCCAATTAAACCTCTTTTCTTTATAAATTACCCAGCCTTAGGTATTTCTTCATAGTGATGCAAAAATGCTCTAACACAAGGCTAGTGTTTTCACATCCATGGATTTACCAGTCATGTGGTATGTAATAACATAATTTTGCCTTGTCACTCATACTGTAACTTATGTGGAGAAACATAAAATTGATTTTTCTGTGAAAAGTGATTCAAGAAAGAAAGTCATCAGTCAGTTCAGCTAAGTCATATGTGTGGAGAGAAGGCAAAATTTTTTTTTTTAACCTTTTAAAAAAAATTATACTTTAAGTTTTAGGGTACATGTGCACAACGCACAGGTTTGTTACATATTTATACATGTGCCATGTTGGTGTGCTGCACCCATTAACTCGTCATTCACATTAGGTATATCTCCTAATGCTATCCCTCCCCCCTCCCCCCACCCCACAACAGGCCCTGGTGTGTGATGTTCCCCAGAAGGCAAAAATTCTTAGCTGAAAGAAAAATGTTATTGGAGAAGCAATAGGCAATGGACCCCTTTATGAGGAATTTGGGGTACCGGGTGGCATGAAGGTGTTGGACTGTGGCTTTTCCAAATGTCAAAGTCTACTGGCCTGTGTCCTTAATTGTTTTTATTGATTCTCTCAATGTAGCTCAGGAAAAGGGGCTGGCAAGAACTAGGCAGGGTCCGAGCTGAGAGAGCTGGGGTACAATGCCCATCTCTTATTGCAATAGAACTGAAGTGCTGTCTTAGTCCATTTGTGTTGCTAGAAAGAGATACTTGAGGTTTGGCACTTTATAAATAAAAGAGGTTTGTTTGGCTCACAGTTCTGCAGGCTGTACAAGAAGCACGGTGCCAGCATCTACTTCTGGTGAGGGCCTCAGGCTGCTTCCATTCATGGTAGAAGGTGAAAGGGAGCCAACCTGTGCAGAGATCTCCTGGCAAGAGGAGGCAGGAGAGCAGGGAGGTGTCAAGGTCCTTTCAACAACCAGCGCTCTTAGGAACTAGTAGAGTGAGACTTCATTTGTTACCCCAAAGAGGGCAACAAGCCGTTCATAACAGATTCACCCCCATAACCCAAACACCTCTCATTAGGCTTCACCTTTGACACTGGGCATCAAGTTTCAACCTGAGGTTTGGGGGGTCAAATACCTACACGATAGCAAGTGCTATGTGAAAAACTGAGGTGAAAGCCCAGTTGTCTTGTCTAAGCTCGTGGCAAAAATTAGGTGAAGGTTGGTGGACATTAAGATGAAGGGCTGCACCTTGTTGGACACATTCCAGGCCTGCAATACCATGACAAATTGCTGCTCTCATCTGCTGGGTGGTAGGAATGGGAGTTTTCCAAGGCTGGGTGGAGGCGGTGGGGACCTATGTAGTGTTCTTGTTGCCTCCCATCATATTCACTTGCTCCACCTCTCACTTCTGCTGCAGTAGCAGGCTGTATTTTCTGGAAAGCAAATGCGAGGTCAGAGTTAGGAATGCAAAATGTTTACCGAGAAAGGAAAAAGAGGAAGCAGGATTGCATAGGGGGAGCTGTCAGTCCCTGATACAGACCTCACAAAATCTGCACCTATCGAGATTGTGCAAGAGAGGAGTCCTGTGTTGAATGGAGAGGTCCCGGCCCTTCTTTATATTGCTGCCTTGCTCAGTCATTGGTGGGGCACTGCCCTGAGAAGAACCTGAACTTGGCTTGATGACCAAGGTGGATCCTGAGGAGTTAACAGCTGGAGGATGTCAGCAGGACCAGCAACATAATTTGCGAGGCCCAGGGAAAAATGAAAATGGGAGTCTCTTGTTAAAAATATTAAGAATGTCAATCAAGATGATGCCAGCAGACTATTAAGCCAAGTGTGGGGCCCTTCTAACTATGGGACCCTGTGAGACTGCGTGAGTCTCACCTATGACCCAGCCCTGGCTGCCAGCTGACCATCGTTTGCACCTCACAGCATGTCCCATTTTGAAGGGGATCTTAGCAGGGTCCTCCCATGTCTTCTGCAGGTCAGGACCTTCTCTGAAGTTGCAGGAAGTAGCTCAACCTGTCCCTGGGTGCCACTCGTAGCTGTGAGTCTGTGATTCTACCGGGGTCAGCCCTCAACCAGTGGAGGGACAATGCTGAGGTGTGTTCTACAGAGTTCTCAGAGGGTTCCTAGCAAGAATGAGCTGCAATTGTCCACAGCAATGATCAACTTAGTAAAATGCATTGTTTTTGGCTTTTCCTTCTTCCCTGTCCTGCTTTCTCACTCTTTCACCCTGGCTTTTCAGAACCATCTCCCAGATAAGCCACCTGCACCTAAGTCCTTTTCTCTGTCTCTGCTTTCAAGAAAACTCAAACAAAAACACATGCTCTTGGTCAGGACTAACTCAGGAATTGGTGTCCCTGGCAGAACATGGCTAAAGAAGGACGAAGCAGATGTGCATAATATAAGTGATGTTTGCTCATATTCCTAAAGGAAGAGACTGAGAGAAGTAACTTGATTAACAACCAGCCAACATCCATTGCCAGGGGAAATGAGGTTATTATTTGCTTTGGCCACAACGGGGATTCCATCCACCTTTTCGATTAGAGACCCACATTGTCATTGCGTTATCCATCAGACAGGCGGAAACCCTGGATTGGGGCTTTATTGCAAGTGGATTGACCATCCATTCTATATAATGGGAGAGTTAATATTCTCCCCAGAGAATGGCTATTGGCACGGGTTCTTTCCAATTAAGACCTGAGATGATGTGACTTCTACATCCAATTTGGAGAATGAAGGAGGGAACTTTCCACAGGTCTGTAAAAGTTAGGGCTGCCCTGGTTAACTTTTGTCTTCAACTGTGTGTAAATGTTGATCGTTCAAGCAGGGTGAAGTGCCAACTCTTCATAAAAATTTAGGTCAGGGAGAGTGGGGTTTGCGCTAAAAGAAATGAGAAAGTTATTGTTATAAGTTAATTTTGGAGACTGGTGGGCTTTGTGATGATGAGATGTGTAGATCCACTTTATGAAAATCTAACCCTCCCAGCTTCTGAGAGTGCTGCTGGTAGACATCTGCCAGCTGTTAGCCCGCTTGGGGACTGGCTGGCTCACAGTTATACCTCCTTCCAGGGGCAACCTGCATCCAATTACCAGTTGATGTCGGGTAAGAAGGCATGATCCCTCCGTGCTCAGGAGTCAGCTCTGAAGAGCCACTGGGGCACCCGGGCTCACAGGGGGTTGACTGAGGCCTTTGTTGAGACTACATTGCAGCTTAGCTTTTTCTCTCTGCCTAATCCTTCTTCCTTCTCTTCCCTTCCACAAGCATTGATCCCAAGAATACTTTCTAAGAGGCCTCCTGCAAGCTAATCTTCATCCCAGAGACTGATTTTCAGGGAGCCCAACCTGTAATGATGATATCATCCATGATATTGTGTGTTAACAGCAACCTTCGGCTAGGCAGGCTCTTTGCTGTGTCTTGACAAATTGGGTTTGTCCCAGGCTTAACGTTTTCTGTTCAGCAGTCCTTCTTTAGTGACAGTTTCAGGAGCATCTGATGTTTAGAGTGCTGCTATTCTTTTTTTTTCTTTCAGGTTTTATCCAAATGAGTTTATTACAAACTTAAGAAAAATTACTGGCTTTCAGCACTTTTTAGATTTCAGAATTGTGAATAAGGAATTGAGGACTTACAGTAGTGTCATTTTTATAAGATTGTTGAGAAAATCAAATGGGACTGTTGTTAAGTTTTTCAGGGAGAGAAGCAGCTCATGCTTCCCAGTGACATCTCTGTTCAGCAGGTGAGAGCTTTGTTTTCTTTTTAAGTTAAGGTGTAATTCATAAACAGTAAAATGCACAGTCCAACGAGCTTTGGTAAATTTATATGCCTGTATAACCAACACCCTCATCATGATAGAAAACCTCTCCCTCATCCCAGAAATTTTTTTGTGCCCCTTTTCCAGTCAATACCTTCACCCCAGCCCCTTTCAAGGGGCAAACCTTATTCTGATTTCTATCATCATGGCTTTGTATGGCTTATTCTAGAATTTCATGTGATGAAATCTTATGGTATATACTCTTTTTTTTTTTTTTTTTGGAGACGGTGTCTCACTCTGTCACCCACGCTGGAGTGCAGTGGCGTGATCTTGGCTCACTGCAAGCTCCGCCTCCCGGGTTCACGCCATTCTCCTGCCTCAGCCTTCCGAGTAGCTGGGACTACAGGCGCCCGCCACCACGCCCGGCTAATTCTTTTTTGTATTTTTAGTAGAGACGGGGTTTCACCGTGGTCTTGATCTCCTGTCCTCATGATCCACCTGCCTCAGCCTCCCAAAGTGCTGGGATTACAGGCGTGAGCCACGGCGCCTGGCCATACTCTTGTTCTAGTTTCTTTCACTTGACATAGTGATTTTGAGATTCATCCTAGTTTTTGCATATTATTTGTTCTGTCTTCTCATTGCTGAGGAGTATTCCATCATGGGGTTGTAGCAAAGTTCATCCATTTTTCTATTGATGGACATTTGGATTGTTTCTAGCTTTTGCTAGAACATAAGCGTATGTGGACTTCAGAAGAAATATTTTTGTGTGGTCTTTAATAAATGTTTTTATTTCTTTTAGGTAACAAGGAGTGGAATTGGTGGGCCATCAGTAAATATATTTTTAACTTTATGAGAAACTGCTGAACAATTTTCCAAAGTGGCTGTATTTATTTACCTTTCCCAGGGTGAGAGTTTGGCTATTTAATTGTCCTTGATTCATAGACTCAGCAAATATTAGAACAAGTGGTGATCTTGGAGCTTCTCACATTTTTCTACCAAGTGCCTCTGAGGTCAGAAGAGGAGAAAAGCATACTTTGGGAATGGAGGGTGTAGACTGATGCAGTCAACCAAGCATCAGTGTCTCATTGTTTATACTAAAGGTTCACGGAAACTTGCGTTCTACTCCATGGTATAGATACACTATGTACTTAAAAGTATTAACCATGGAGTTGGAGTTCCCATAAAGATTCTACAACTTCATCCCATGGCTTTGAGCACTGTTATCCACCCCCCACCAACTGCCCACACAGCCCTTCTCCTCTGAGGTGTACATCTGATGGATTTATGCCTGTTCTTCTGAAGCATAGATCTAGTAATCCACTTTGTTTTACTGATTGCCACTCAGATGCAGAGAAGTGAAGTGGCTTTTCTAAGGTCACACAGCTATCAATGAGAAAGTCGATTACTTGAACCTAATTTGCTTGCTTTCTTTATTTTTTTTCCTTTCTCTATTTTAGAGACAAGGTCTTCCTCTGTCACCCAGGCTGGAGTGGAGTGGTGTAATCATAGCCCACTGCAGCCTCAGACTCCTGGGCTCAAGTGATATTCCCACTTCAGCCTCCTGAGTAGCTGGGACTACAGGCGTGTACCAACATGCCCAGCCAATTTTTACATTTTCTGTAGAGATGGGGTTTCACTATGTTGCCCAGGCTGATCTCAAACTCTTGGCCTCAAGCAATCCTCCCACCTCAGCTCCCTAAAGTCTGGGATTATAAGCTCACACCGCACCCAGCTGAGAACCTGATTTTCTTAACCAGCAGCCAAGAAAAAGGAAATTATACAGAGCAGCACCCCCACCTCCTCCTTGATCCTCAGGTGGGGACAGTGAATGATTTGGCCCAATGCCCTCTTCTTTGCCAAGGGGAGTTTTGTATCCTTTTAGACCTCAACCTTGCCCTTTGCTGATGAAGCAATTGCCACCAGTTCCTCAGAAGGAAGAAGGAGTCTTTAGTTTTTCAGGCAAATAAAATTCCACCTTTCATTTTAAGCAGCCTTGGGATGCAAGCACACACAAAATTCACATGGACTAAACTGTTAATATACCAAAGTGGATGCCAGCAAGTGGCAATAGCGATAAGAAACACAAGCATCAAGCTGCAGGAAACTGCCCAGAAATAGCAGCCTCCTCCAACCCCCTGATGGGGATATTAGCATGTAAGGGGGAAAGATGACAGTGATGCAGGGAGGCATTTGGCTCTGTGTTCTGTCTGTTGGCAGAGAAAGTGTCTCTTCTTATTCTATGCAAGAAGTTAGCAAAGGGCTAGCCACACCCCACCTTAGATGGATTCATAGCATGGCAGCTCCAACAGAGCTGTAAGCTGGCCTGCAGGTGTTCACCCCAGACACCAGTCCTCAGCAGACAGAGTGTGCATAGGGGTGGAGCCATGCCATGACTGTTTTATCACCAAGCCATGGTGGAAAGAAACAGAGATCTGAATTCTGTTTATGAATCCTCTACGAACTAGCTAGTGACTTTGGACAATTTACTGGATCTCATGGAACTGTTTCTTCATCTGTAAAAGAAAGTTGTTTGTTTATTCATTCATTCTCCTCTGAGCTCTGTTAATGACTATTAAACACTTCATGGCTGGCACAATGATGAGCTTCTAGGATACAAATGAGTAAGATAGGATTCCTACCACTGGAGCTTAGGGAAGATGGCATCACTGCCTTAGTTCTCTATTCCACCCTGTATCTAGTCTATCCTCTTTGCATTTGATTTTTCAGCATCTCCTGCTAAAGAGGTGGAGTCTATTTCTCCAACCCTTGACTTGGGGTTAGACTACGTGACTTGCTTGGGGGTCATAAAATGAGGTGGAAGTAACTGTGCCAATTCTGAGCCTATGCCTTAAGAAACCTTGGCATATTTTCTGCTTGTGTCTCTGCTGCTGCCATGAAAAATACATGTCCAGGCTAGCCCACTGGCTCCAGAGGAGGATGAGAGACACATGGAGCATAGCCATGCCAGTTGAAGCTAATCTATATCTGCTGACCCCAGTCAACTCAACAGACACATAAGCAAGTCAAACTCAGATTAGCAGAGCCACTCAGCCCAGATCAACCAATTCTTCGCTGACCTGTTTGTATGTGACATTACTGTGGTCATAGTTAGCTGTAGAGAGTGCCCAGGCAATCAGACATTTCCATACAGGGAGATGAATACTCTGATAGAGGTAAGCAGGGGATGGTGAGGAGGTGGATGTGGGCAATTTAAGTACAGAGAAAGGCACTTAGCCCAGTCTGGGGCTTGGGGAAGGGTCAAGAAAAAGACAAAGCCGTCACTAAGTCCTAATGATGAGTAGAACTTAATCAGATGAGGTGGAGGAAAGGGGTGTTGGGCTAGACTAAGGAGCAAGAACTAGAGACTTGAATTTTTTAAAAATATAATTCACAGTTGTATTTTGTTTGATCTTCACAGTGTTTTAGAATTGTTAAATTAGTTGGCAACATTTAAAAATGGGAAGATTTCTTATTAAAGTCAATATTTTTTGTAGAAAAATTTAAAAATTAGTGACACTGAGACTGCTTCATTGGAGGTGAGTAGTAGATTCCTCTTTAGATGGGATGCATCCTCTCTGGTCCCCTGGTCATCCCACTTCATTCATTTATGAGACTTCTCACTCCCAAAGACATCTGAGCCTTCAGATCCTGGCCTGGACCATCTTCATTTTCCCTGCCGCTTCCGTTCTGAGTATTCTCTTGACTCCATCCAGCCAAGGTTACCCCATCCATTGTGCTTCTTCCCATGGCTGTATTTTTCAATTTCCAAGATTTTGGATGAGTCTTTTCACATGCATCTCTTCCTTTCTTGTATCATTTTTAATTAAAATTTTAATGTTGAGGTAACTGTAGATTCACATGCAGTTATAGGAAATAATAGGGAGATCCCATGTAACCTTTATCTTAGTTCCCCTTAGTGACAACATTTTGCAAAATTATAGTACAATATTACAACCAGGATACATACATTGATATAACCCTTCTTGTTTAGATTCTGCTAGTTTTACCTGTGTTCATTTGTGTGTGTGTGTGTGTGCACCCATTCACATATGTGTGTTTAGTTCTATGCATTCTTATCACATGTCTAGGTTTGTGTATTCACTACCACATATATGGTACAGAACATTTCCATCACCATGAAAATCCCTTCTGTTGCCCTTTTATAGTCACACCCATTTTCCTCATGCTCTGCCTCTCCCCTCCATCCTTACTCTGGCAACCACTAATCTGTTTTCCATTTCTATAATACAATCATATAATATGTAACCTTGGGATTGGCTTTTCTAATCAGCATAATTCTCTAGAGATTCATCCAAGTTGATGTGTGTATCAGTAGTGCAGAGCAGTATGCCATAGTATGAATGGACCACAGTTTATTTAACCATTTACCTGTTGAAAGACATCTGGGCTGTTTCTAATTTTTGGCTATTATGAATAAGGCTGCTATAAACATTTCAGTGCAGATTTTTGTATAAACAAAAATTTTTATTTCTTTGGGATAAGTGCCCAAGAGTGCACTTCCTGGGTCATATGGTCATTGGGTATTTAGTTTATTTTTTACGTTTTTAATTGTGGTAAGATATACCATGTAAAATTTGCCATTACCATTTTAATTATTTTAACTATATATTGCAATGGCATTAAGTATATTCACATTGTTGTGCAACCAATGCCAACATCTATTAATATCTCCAGAACATTTTTCATCTTGCAAAACTGAAACTCTACCCATTAAACAGTAACTCCCTCTTTCTTCCTACCCCCAGCTCCTAGCAACCACCATTTTTACTTTCTGTCTCTACAAATTTGACTACTCTAAGTACCTAATAGAAATTAAACTGTACATACAGCATTTATCCTTTTGTGATTGGCTTATTTCAGTTAACAATGTCTTCAAGCTTCATCTATATTTTAGCATATGTCAGAATTTCCTTCCTTTTTACAACTTATCACCTACTCATGTATTGATGGACACTTGAGTTGTTTCCACCTTTTGGCTATTGTGAATAATGCTGCTTTGCATTTGGGTGTACAAATATCTGTTTGAGTTCCTGCTTTCAATTCTTCAGAGGTATATATTCAGAAGTAGAATTATTCTATTTTTTTAACTTTTTGTTTTGCTGCACCATTTTACATTTCTATTGGCAGTGTATAATTTCTCTACATCCTCACCAACACGTATTATTTTTCTACACCTTTTTTTTTTTTTTTTTTTTTTTTTGAGATGGAATCTCACTCTTTTCACCCAGGCTGGAGTGCGGTGGCACGCTCTTGGCTCACTGCAACCTCCACCTCCCAGGTTGAAGTGATTTTCCTGTCCTAGCCTCCCAAGTAGCTGGGATTACAGGCACCCACCACCACCCCTGGCTAATTTTTTGTATTTTCAGTAGAGACAGGGTTTCACCATGTGGGTCAGGCTGGTCTTGAACTCCTGACCTCAGGTGATCCACCCGCCTTGGCCTCCCAAAGTGCTGGGATTACAGGCGTGAGCCACCACACCTGGCCCAACATGTGTTATTTTTCTTTTGTTTGTTTGTCAG
Source organism: Nomascus leucogenys (assembly GCF_006542625.1). NCBI lineage: Eukaryota > Metazoa > Chordata > Mammalia > Primates > Hylobatidae > Nomascus > Nomascus leucogenys. The sequence goes on along the minus strand of NC_044393.1, from coordinate 46,280,360 downwards.
TAATGGCCATCCAAATGCAGGTGAAGTGGTATCTTATTGTGGTTTTGATTTGCATTTTCCTAGTGATTAATGATGTTCAGCATCATGAATACTGTACTTCACCTTTAGTACAGTGTATCTTCTTCAGAGAAATGTCTATTCAAATCTATTCTCATTTTGTTATTGGGTTTTGTTGTTGTTGTTGTTGAGTTTTAGGCCTGCTCTATATGTTTTGGACATTAATCCTTTATTAGTTAAGTAACTTGCAAATATTTTCTCCTAATCTCTGGATGACTTTTTATCCTGTTGGTTGTGTCCTTTGGCATAGAAACATTTAAAATTTTGTTAAAGTACAATATGTCTATTTTTTCTTTGGTGGCCTGTACCTTTAGTTTCACATCAAGGAAATCATTGTCAAATCCAATGTCATGAAGCTCTTCCTTATGTTTTCTTCTATGAGTTTCATAGTTTTAGGTCTAAATCATTGATCTATTTTGAGTTAATTTTTCTATATAGTGTAAGGTATGGGTCAACTTTGGTCTTTTGCATGTGGATATCCAGTTTTCCCAACAGCATTTGTTAAAAAGATCGTCCTTTCCTCACAGGTGGTCTTGGAACTTTTGTTGAAAATTATTTGACCATACATATGATTGTTTATTTCTGCACCATCTGTTCTATTTCACTGCTCTTTATGTCTGTTGTTACGCCAGGAACACAGTTTTGATTATTGTAGCTTTGAAGTAAATTTTGACACCAAGAATTTTGTGTCCTTCAATTTTTCCTTTCCTTCTTTTTCAATATCATTTTGGCTAGTCATATGGTCCCTTGAGATTTCATATGAATTTTAAATTTTATCTATTTTTCCATAAAAACACTGTTGGCATTGAATGTGTGGATCACATTGGATAGTACTGACACCTTAGCAATATTAAGTCATCCAATACATGAACACAGGTTGTTTTTCCATTTATTTATGTCTTTTCTATGAGACATAGAATAAGTTATCCATGAGATAATTTATGTCTTTTCTATGAGACATAGAATAAGTTATCCATGAGATAATTTATGTCTTTTCTATGAGACATAGAATTAAAATTATCTATGAAACAATTTTACTTCTTTCTTTCTAATTTGGTTGCCTTTTCTTTTTTTCTTTTTTTGCTTAATTGATCTGGCTAGGGCTTTAAGTACTATGTTGAATAGAAATGGTATAAGTGGACATCTTTCTCTTGTCCTGATATAAGAGGAAAAGCTTTAAGTCTTTTACCATTAAATATAATAGCTGCACACTTTTCTTTTTCTTTTTTTTTGACCAAGTCTTGCTCTGTTGCCCAGGCTGGAGTGCAGTGATGTGATCTTGGCTCACTGCAAACTCCACCTCCAGGGTTCAAGCCATTCTGCTGCCTCAGCCTCCCGAGTAGCTGGTACTACAGGTGCCCTCCACCATGCCTGGTTAATTTTTTGTATTTTTTAGTAGAGATGGGGTTTCACCATGTTAGCCAGGATGGTCTCGATCTCCTGACCTCGTGATCTCCTCGGCCTCCCAAAGTGCTGGGATTACAGGGGTGAGCTGCCGCACCTGGCCCACATTTTTCATATATGACTTTCATCATATTGAGGTAGTTTTCTTCTATTTCTCATTTGTTGAGTGTGTTCGAATCATTAAAAGGGTATTAAATTTTATTAAAAGCTTTTTCTGCATTAATTGAAATGATTGTATGTTTTTTTCCCTTCATTCTGTTAATGTTATGTTACAATAGTTGGGATTCTCCAGAAAAACAGAATTGATAGGATGTGTCTAAATATAGAAGAAGATTTATTTTAACAAACTGGCTTGTGTGATTATGGAGGCAAATAAGTCCAAAATCTATGGGGTGGGCTTGTAAGTTAGAGACCCAGAGAAGAACCAGTACTACAGTTCAAGTCTGCAGGCTGTCAGTCTCAGGACTCAGGAAAGAACAAATGTTGTAGTTCAAGTCTGAAGGCTGTCTGCTACAGAACTTCCTCTTGCTTGGGGGATGTTTATTTTCTGTTCTATTCAGGCCTTCAATTAGTTGGGTAAAACTCACCCACATTATAAAGGACAATCTGCTTTATTAAAAGTCCATCAATTTAAATGTTAATCTCATCCAAAAACACCCTTGCAGAAATATCCAGAATAATGTTTGACCACATACCTGGGCAGCATGATTCAGCTAAGTAGAGACATAACATTAACCATTACAAGTGTATTAACTACATTGATGATTCTCATATGTTGAAGCATCCTTACATTCCAGGACTAAATCTCACGTTGTCATGGTGTATCATCCTTTTAATATGCTGCTGAATTTGGTTTTCTAGTATTTTGTTGAGGATTTTTGCCTTAATGTTCATAAGGAATAATAGCCTATAGTTTCTTATAGCATCTTTGTTTGGTTTGGTATCAGGACAATGCTGGCCTCATAGAATGTGTTAGGAGGGTTCCTCTTCTTCAATTGTTTGGAAGAGCTTGCGAAGTATTAATGTTAATTCTTTCTAAAATGTTTGGCAGAATTAACCAGTAAAGCCATCTGGTCCAGCTATTTTCTTTGTTGATTACTTATTCAATCTCCTTACTAGATATGGGTCCATTCAAATTTTAGTGATTCAGTTTTGGTGGATTTTGCATTTCCATATGTTTGCTTATTTCATTTAAATTATTCATTTTTTTCATATAATTGTTCATTGTATTCTCTTATAATCCTTTAATTTCTGTAGAATTGGTAGTAATGTCTTCACTTTCATTCCTGGTATTAGCTATTTGAATATTCTTTCTTTTCTTGTGGTCAATCTAGCTAGTGTTTTGTCAATTTCATTAGTTTTTTTAGAAGAATCAACTTTTAATTGTGTTAATTTTCTCTATTTTCTATTATTTATTTTACTTATCTCTGCTCTTATTTTTATTATTTAATTTCTTCTACTAGCTTTGAGTTTAGTTTGTTCTTTTTCTAGCTACTTAATTTGTAAGGTTAAGTTGTTTGTTTGAGATCTTTCTTCATTTTATTTCTTATTTCTTTTGCTGAAAGCTGTTACAACTTTATTCTTTTTGAATGTAAGTATTTATAGCTATAAATTTCCCCTTTGGCACAGCTTTTGCTGTATCTTACAAGTTTTTGTTTTCATTCATCTCTAAATATTTTATAATTATCCTTGTGATTTCTTCTTGGATCAATTTGTTGCTTAAGTATATTGTTTAATTTTCACCCATTTGTGATTTTTTTTATTTCTAACTTCATTCATTTTATTGATTTTTAGTTTCTGTTATTAATTTCTAACTTCATTCTATTGTGGTTGGAAAAGATAGTTTGCATAATGTCTCAGTCTTGTAAGAACTATTGAGGCTTAATTTGTGGCCTAACGTATCCTGGAGAATGTCTTATGTGCACTTGAGAACAACGTGTATTCTGTTACTGTTGGAGAGAGTGTTCTGTATATGTATGTATGATAGATTTAGCTAGTTTACTGTGTTGTTCAAGACCTCTATTTCCTTATTTTATCTTTTGTCTGGTTGTTCTATCCATATTGAGACTGAGATATTTAAATCTCTCACTATTATTGTAGAACTATATATTTCTCCCTTCAATTCTTCAATTTTTGCTTCATAAACTTTGATAGTCTGTTAGATGCATAAATGTTTATAATTGTTGTATCTTCTTGCTATATTGAACATTTATTAATATCTAATGTCCTTTTTGTCAATTATAAACTTTTTCTACTTAAAGTTTATTTTGTCTGATATTAATATAGCTGCCCTTCCTCTCTTTTGATTACTATTTGCATGGAATTTCTTTTCTCATTCTTTTACTTTCACTTTCATATTTTGGAGATAAAGGAGTCTCTTGAAGGCAGCATATAGTTGGATGTTATTGTTGCTGTTGTTTAAATCTATTCTGCCAAATCAGAATTTGTAGACTTTAGTCTATTTATATTTAAAGTAATTACTCATAAAGAGAAACTTACTTCTGTTATTTTGTTATTTGTTCTGCATATGACTTATAACTTTTTGTTTCTCATTTCCTGAATTTGTCTTTTTTGCATTTAGTTGATTTTTTATAGTGACATTTTTTGTTTCATTCTCATTTTCATTTGTATATTCTATAGCTACTTTCTCTATGGCTACCATGGAGATTACATTTAACATCCTAAAGTTATAACGCTCTAATTTGAACTTATAGCAGCTTCAGAAGCATAACAAAATGCTGTTTCTTTACAGCTCTGTCCATATCTCCTTTCAGTTATTGATGTCACAAGGTTACATCTTTAGGTATTTTGTCTCCAAACATAGACTAAATAATATTTTAATGCATTGCTCTCTTAAATCATACAGAAAACAAAAAGTAGAGTTACTAGCTAAAATTATAATAATACTAGATTTTATAATTGTTCATACATTTACCTTTAGCAGAGATATTTATTTCTTTGAACAGCTATGAGTTACTCTCCAGTGGTTTTTGTTTCAACCTGAAGGACTCCCTTTAGCATTGCTTGCATGGTAGGTCTAGTGGTAAAGAATCATCTCAGCTTTTGTTTATCTGGTAATGTCTTAATTTTTCCATCATTTTTGAAGGACAATTTTGCCAGATATAAAATTCTTGATTCATAGTTTTTTTCCTTCAATATTTTGAATTAATCAATCCACTGCCTTCTGTCCTCCAAAGTTTCTGTGAGAAATCTGTTACCAATCTTATTGGGACCTCTTGTATACATGAATTGTTTGTCTCTTGCAGCTTTCAAGATTTTCTTTTTGTCTCTGGCTTTTGAAAATTTCATTATATTGTCTTGGTGTGTGTTGTTTTGAGTTTATCCTGCTTGAAATTTTTGCTTCTTGGATGTCTTTATTCATGCCTTTCATGAAATTTGGGAGAATTTTAGCCAATATTTACTCAAATAATCTTTCTTCCCCTTCCTCTCTCTCTTCTCCTTTTGGTACTCCCACAATGTATATGTTGGTCAGCTTGGTGATGTTCTATAGGTCCCTTAGAATCTGTTCACTTTTCTTCAGTTTTTCCTTTCTATTTTTCAGACTGAATAATTTCAATTGTCCTATCTTGAAATTTGTTTTCTTCTTATGCCTGCGAAATATGCTTTGAATCACTGTAGTCAATTTTTCATTTTAGTTATTATACCTTTCAGCTCCAGAATTTATTTTTGGTTCCTTTTTGTTTTGTATTCTAATGTTTTATGTTTTCCGTCCATAATATTCCTATTATACTGTCTTTATATTTCTGTTTGTTCATGCATCATTTTCTTCATGTAATAATTTGTCTGTGTTTTCTTTTAGGTCTTTGAGAATCTTTAAAACAGTCATTTTAAAGTCTTTGTCTAATAAATCTGCCAGCTGTTCTTTCTTAGGGAGTTTCTGTTGATTTTTTTTTTTCATTTGACTGGGCCATACTTTCCTCTTTCTTTGTATGCTTTTTGATTTTTGACATTTGAATCTTATAATTTGTAACTCTGAAAATCAGATTCTTCCCTTTCCACATGGTTTCCTTTTTTTAAATTGTTGTACTGCATTAAAAGTTTAAATGGACTGAAATTAATTTCAATTTTCCATTCAAGCTTTTGTCTGGAAGTTGAAAGCCTTCAAATAGGCTCCAGAGTTTCAAAATCGTTACATCAGACAGATCCTGCCAGTGCATTTTTTTGTCTTGGTGGGAGATAGATTCCTGTGCTTTCTACTTTGCCAATCTTCCTGTTGCCACTCTGCATATTTAGTTTTATAAGAAACTTTCAAATGGGTTTCCAGCATGGATATGTCATTTCACATTCCTGCAAGCAATGAATGAACAATCCCATTTCTCTACATTATTACCAGCGTTTGGTTTTTTCATTATTTTTTATTTTAGACATTTAGATAGGTGTGTAGTGATGTCTCTCTATAGTTTCAATTAGCATTTCCTGATGACTAATGATGTTGAAAATCTTTTCATTCAGTTTTTTTTTTTGCCATTTGTATTTCCTCTTTGTCAAACTCTCTGTTCTTAAGGTGCAGGTGTCTTGATTCAGCTCCTGGAATCAAGCTTCATTAAAGTCCTTCTACATTCCTTGGCCCTAAATGCCATAAACTCAGGCAGCAGCAGTCTACTTCCTTTTTACCAGTCTTCATGGAAGCCTCATTTTAGCTCCTGGATGCAAGCAGTGACCGTGGCTTGCCCTCTTGTCTCAAAATGGAACACCTTTATTCCAATTATCCTAGCTTAAAAGAACCAAACTGGCCTATTACTGAGAAAATCCACACAGAAAATACATACTTCCTTTGTGTTCACTCAGGGATTTCCGATTGTTCATTTCATAGCACCTGTTTCTTTGTTTTCCAGAACACGGATATCAACTCAACTTCAGGCATATGTGTTTTTTGAAGTTTCTCTGCCTAAAAGCCCTTTGGGTGACAGATGACTGGAAGGAGGACACTATGCTAGTGGGTAGGAGTTAGGTTGTGTCACTCTGGTAGACACTGTAGCTACCCTGTCCATATCCTCTAATCCCATACCAGAGGTCATCTGCAGATCATTCTTGTACACATCATGGCTTCTTGCATCTCTTTGCCTTATGGGTTCTGGTAGCAGGCATGTGCTCTGTCCGTGAACAGGGCAGCATGAAAGTGTTGCAGATTTAATGCCTCAGAGACAACTCTCAATCAAAGAGGAATAACAGTTGGTGGATTAATGCCCCTGCTTCCTCCTACCTCAATGATACAATATTAAGACTTGTTTTGCACAGACTTTGATCACAGTTTCCACCAAGACTGAAGATTCTGTCATGTTTACTCATAAAGGCTCAATGTCTCTAAATAATAATGGGTTTTATTTTGAAATAATTTCAGACTTAGAGAAAACTTATGAGAATAGTACTGTGGAATTCTTTTACTCTTTTCCCAGATGCCCCAAACATTAACATTTATCATGTTTGCTTTATTATTCTTTCTCTCTGACTTTCTCTCTTTTCTCCATGCCCCAAGCTTCAGTTTCTTAAAAGACAAGGACATCCTCTTGCATAACCACAGTACAATCTTCAAAATCAGGAAATTAGCATAGATACAATACTATTAGTTAATCTACAGACCTTCTTCAAATTGTGTCAAGTGTCAATAGAATCCTTTATAACAAAACCAAAAACATTTCCTGATCCAGGATTCCATCCAGGGTTATGAATTGCATTTAGTTTACATTTCTTTCTTCTCCTTTAATCTGGAACTTATTCTTCAATCTTTCTTTGATTTTCATGACATTGACATATTTGAAGACCATAAGACAGTTATTTTGTAGACTGTCCCTCAATTTTGTTTTGTCTGATATCCCTCCTGATTAGATTTAGTTGATATGCTTTTGGCAGGAATACCCCAGAAATGATGTGCATACATCTTTCTTAGTGTATCATATCAGGAAGGAGATGATGCCTACTTGTTCTGTAATTGGTGATGTTAAGACCAATTGTTTTTTCTAAGTGAAAATCTTAAGAGGAAATCAAGTAGGAGCTCTGTTCTTAAAAATGAGGATTCACATGGCTGGTGGAATCAGATTTCCCTTAGGCATTCTTCATTCCTATCTCTCATTTACATTATTTGTGCCTTGAGGGAAGGATTATTCATGAGAGGTGATGTATACACCCACATGTCAGGCCTGAGCTCTGGCCTCAGGAATTGTATAAGATGAGGATTCTGCTCTTCTGCCCAGCTCCTTGGATTCAAAGGAAGTTGGGAAATGAGGAGATGGGATAGGGACAGTAATGTCCCTCCAGCATAGTCTGTTTTACCCAGCTCTGGTCGAGACATGGGTTAGCAAATCCAGTGGGATCTATGCCTATCTATGCAGGTTTTAGCTTCTTTGACAATAGACTAGGCATTCCAGCTGCCATGTTGTGTGTCTGTGGTTTACAAATGTAGTGCTGCTCATAAATACTCGTAGAAGAATATCATGTGCGGTTTTAAAAGTTACTTAAACCCTTAAATCCTAGTTTCTTCATCTGTAAAGTGGTGGTCCTAATACTTTCTAGTGTAATTATGAGAATTAAATGTTATAATTGATATAAATGCGGTGAGCACCTGGAATACATAAATGTTCAATAAATATTATCTATTAATGTTAATGGTAGTAACTAAAGAGAAGTCTGCACTGTGAGTTAAGGAATCTCAGTTTGAATTTCAACTTAAGTACTCCCTGGCTTAGTGAATTTGGCCAATCATCTAATCTCTGAGCCTTGGTTTTCTTGTCTGTAAATTGAGGGTAATAATATTGTTCCTAGATACCCCCATGGATTGTTGGAAGGAAGAAGTGGTCTCATATGTGTTGGAAGTGTTGGAAGGAAGAAGTGTCTCATATGTGTTCCATTTGCACAGTGGAATAATTTTGTAAATATAGTGGACACTTACATTCCATCTCTATACCATGCTGGGCTGCACATCCATGAAAATTGTCTGGGTTTAGCTCATAGCAATGGGGTTGGAAATGACCATTGGTTCTAAGACCCACCAGGGAAACCTACATTTCCTGCCTTGTCCCTCCCATAGATCCTGACTGTCTTTTAAGTCTGGCCCCAAAATGACCCTTGGAATGCCTTTGGTGGTTACTATCCCCTTGGTGGCTGAATAGCCTGCCTGCTGTGGTATTGTGCCTCTACAGTCTCATTGACCATGTGGGAGGCTGCTAGGCACTGTGGGGCCCCTAGGCCCTGTGGAGCTCCACCGCTGACACTGCTGAGGTCATTCTGCTGACCATGAGATGGGGAAGAACTCCCATCTGTGTAGTTGACATTGATAGGATCCATCACAATTTCTTACAGATCCATTGTACCAGTTGTTCTCAACCTTGGCTGCACATTGGCTATCACCTGGTATGTTAGTTAGATTTCATATATATTTATGATTCTCCTTCTGTGCAATTACACACACACACACACACACACACACACAAATATATGAGAGACAGAGGTTGATTTATTTAAATAATTGGTTCATGTGGCTGTTGTGGCTAACAAGTTCAAACTCTTTAAGAACATGCCAATAGGCTGAAAGTTCACCTAAGAGTTGATGTAGTCTTGAGTCCCAAATTCACAGAGCAGGCTACTAGGCTGGAAACTCAGAGAGAATTTCTATATTGCAATCTTGAGACCAAATTCTTTTTTCCTTTGGAAACCTCAGTCTTTCGCTTTAAGGCGTTTAACTGGTTGGATGGAACCCACTCACATTATGGAAAGTAATTTGCCTTAATCCTTGTTTACTGGTTTAAAGGTTAATTACATCTAAAAAATACTTTCACAGCAAGCAACATTTAGATTGGTGTCTGATCAAACAACTGGGCACTGTAGTGTAGCCAAGTTGACACATAAAATTGGCTGTCATATCTGATTCTTTAAAAAATACCAGACTGAACCCAGATGAGTCATTTTGGGAATTTCCAGCTTTCTGTTACTGATTTCTAGTTTAATTCCATTTTGGTCTGAGAGTAGACATGTATAATTTATATCCTTTTAAATTTGTTATGGTGTATTTTATGATTCAGAATGTTGTCTATGTTTAATTTTCTATGTGAGCTTGAGAAAAGTGTGTATTTTGCTTTTTTTTGGATTAGTCTATAAATGTCCATTATATCCAGTTGATTGATGGTGTTCTTAAGATCAACTATGTCTTTATGATTTTCTGCCTGCCAAATCTATTCATTTTTGAGAGAGGGGTGGCATGGCTTGGATGTTTTGTCCCCTCCAAATCTCATGTTAAAATGTGACCTCCAGTGTTAGAGGTGGGCATGGTAGGAGGTGTTAGAATCATGGGAGTGGATCCCTCATGAAGAGCTTGATGCCATCCCCATGGCAATGAGTGAGTTCTTGCTCTGGTAGTTCATGTGAGAACTGGTAGTTTAAAGAAGTCTGGCTCTTCCTCATTGCTCTATTGTTTCCTTGCTTGCTCTCTTGCTTCCTCTTGCCTGCTCTCCCTGCATCTTCTAAACCATAATTGTAAGTTTCCTGAGGCCTTTACCAGAATGAGATGCTGGCACCATGCTTCCTGTACATCCTGCAGAACTGTGAGCCAATTAAACCTCTTTCCTTTATAAATTATCCAGTCTTAAGTATTCCTTTATGGCAATGCAAAGAGACTAACACAAAAAATTGGTGCCAAGGAATGGAGCATTGCTATAAGGACACTTGAAAATGTGGATTGGCTTTGGGACTGGGTAACGGGCAGAAGTTGGAAGAGTTTAGAGGGCTCAGTCACAGGGGTGGAAAGTTGGAAGAGTTTAGAGGTTGGAAGAGTTTAGAGGGCTCAGAAGATGACAGGAAGATGAGGGAAAATTTAGAAATTCTTAGAGACTTGTTAATTGGTTGTGACCAAAATACTGATAGTGATATAGACAGTAAAAGCCAGGCTGATGAAGTCTCAAATGGAAACAAGGTAGTTACTGGGAATTAAAGTAAAGATCACCTATGTTACACCCTAGCAAAGAACTTGGCTGCATTATATACATGCCCTGGGGGTCAGTGGAAGTTCGAATTTAAGAGTCATGATCTAGGGTATCTGGCAGAAGAAATTTCTAAGCAGCAAAGCATTTCAGAAGTGATCTGACTGCAGCGAGTCATGGTAGAACCACTGCACTCCAACCTGGGTGAGAGTGAGACCTTGTCTCAAAAAAAAAAAAAAAGTTGCCTGGCTGCATCTAACAACCTATGGTCAGATATAGGAGGAAATGAATGATTTAAAGTTGAAACTTATAACTAAAAGGAAAGCATAGTGTATTAATTTGGAAAATACACAGCCTGGCCACTTGGTAGAGAAGGAAAGAACATTTTCAGGAGAGGAATACAAGCAGGCTGTGGCTGCAAAACAACCACTTGCTAGAGAGATTTACACGACTGAAAGAGAGTCAGGTGCTAATATCCAAGACAATGAAACAAGGTCTCAAAGTCATTTTAGAAACCTTCAGGGCAACCCCTACCATCACAGAACCTGAGGCCTAGGAGGAAAGAATGGTTTTGGGACCAGGCCCAGGGCACCACTGCCTTGCTCTACCAGTCACAGTAGGAGACTACTGCCCTGATCCCTGCTGCTCCAGCTCCAGCCATAGCTCAAAGGGCCCCAGGTATACCTAGGGCTGCTGCTTTGTAGAGTGCAAACCATAAGCCATGGTGGCTTCTATGTGGTGTTAAGCCTTCAGATGCACAGAATGCAAAAGTGAATGAGGCTTGGTAGCATTTACTTAGATTTCAGAGGATGTGTGGGAAAGCCTGGGTGCCCAGGCAGAAGCCTGATGCAGGGACAGAGCCCTTGGAGAGAACCTCTACTAGGTCAGGGCTGAGGGTAAATGTAGGGCTGGAGACCCCACACAGAGTTCCCACCAGGGAACTGCATAATGGAGCTATGGGAAGGGGCCCACCATCCTCTAGACTCAAGAATGGTAGAGCCACTGGCAACTCGCACCTTGTGCCTGGAAAAGACACAGGTGTTCAACTTCAATTCATGAGAGCAGTCATGGGGGCTGCACCGTGCAAAACCACAGGGGTGGAGCTGCCCAATGCCTTGGGAGCCCACCACTTGCACAGTGTGACCTGGACGTGGGACATGAGTCAAGGATTATGCTGGAGCTTTAAGATGTAACATCTGTCTTGCTGGGTGTTGAATTTGCGTGAGACCTGTTGCTCCTTGCATTTGCTTGATTTCTCCCTTTTGAAATTGGAATGTTGACTCATTCCCTGTACAACCATTGTATCTTGGAAGTAAATAATTTGCTTATCTTAAAGGCCTGTAGGTGGAAGCAGCTCTACTTGAGTCTCAGATGAGACTTTGGACTTTGGGACCCCTGAGTTGATGCTGGAATGAGTTGAGACTTTTGGGGACTACTTCGAGGGGATGACTGTATTTTGTGATGAGAGAAGGACATGAGATTTGGTGGGGGGAGGTGGGGGGAAAGGGGCTGAATCATATACTTTGGATGTTTGTCCCCTCCAAATCTCATGTTGAGATGTAATCCCCAATGTTGGAGGTGGGGCCAGCTGGGAGGTGTTTAAATCCTGGGGGTGGATTCCTCAGGAATGGCTTGGTACTCTCCTCAAGGTAATGAGTGAATTCTTGCTCTGAGTTCACATGAGATCTGGTTGTTTAAAAGAGAGTGTCACCTCCCCCAACCATTTCTTCCTCTATTGCCATGTGATATTCCAGCTCCTTCTTCATCTTCTGCCAGGATGTGCTCCCTGAGGTTCTCACCAGAAGCAGATGCCAGCACCATACTTCTTGTATAGCACCATACTTCTTGTATAGCCTGCAGAAACATATATCAAAATAAACCTCTTTTCTTTTTGAATTACTTAGTCTCACATATTTCTTTATAGCAGTGCAAATAGACTAACACAAGGAGAGTTTAATTTCCAACTATAATAGTGAATGAATTTATTTCTCTTTATAGTTCTGTCCAGTTTTGCCCCACATACTTTGATGCTCTGTTGTTAGGTGCATATACATTAAAGAATTTTATGTCCACTTGGAGGATTGGCCACTTCATCATTATGTAATGCTGCTCTTTATCTCTGATAACTTTTCCTGGTCTGAGGTCTACTTTGTCTGAAATTAATATATCCACTCCAGCTTTCTGTTGATGAAAGTTATCATAATATTCCTTTCTATATCCCTTAAACTTAAAAAAATTTTAATGCATATCTTTTAAAAAATTTTTTTCATAAGTTATTGGGGCACAGGTGGTATTTGGTTACATGAGTAAGTTCTTTAGTGGAGATTGTGAGATTTTGGTGCACCCATCACCAGTATACAGTGCAACATATTTGTGAGGTTTTTTTGTATATATTTTTTATTATACTTTAAGTTCTAGGGTACATGTGCACAATGTGCAGTTTTGTTACATATGTATACATGTGCCATGTTGGTGTGTTGCACCCATTAACTCATCATTTACATTAGGTATATCTCCTAATGCTATCCTTCCCCCATCCCCCCTCCCCACAACAGGCCCCAGTGTGTGATGTTCCCCTTCCTGTGTCCAAGTGTTCTCATTGTTCAATTCCCACCTATGAGTGAGAACATGCAGAGTCTGGTTTTTTGTCCTTGCGATAGTTTGCTGAGAATGATGGTTTCCAGATTCATCCATGTTCCTACAAAGGACATGAACTCATCAATTTTTATGGCTGCATAGTATTCCATGGTGTATTTGTGCCACATTTTCTTAATCCAGTCTATTGTTGTTGGACATTTGGGTTGGTTCCAAGTCTTTGCTATTGTGAGTAGTGCCACAATAAACATATATGTGCATGTGTCTTTATAGCAGTATGATTTATACTCCTTTGGGTATATAGCCAGTAATGGGATGGCCAGGTCAAATGATATTTCTAGTTCTAGATCCCTGAGGAATTGCCACACTGTCTTCCACAATGGTTGAACTAGTTTACAGTCCCACCAACAGTGTAAAAGTGTTCCTATTTCTCCATATCCTCTCCAGCCCCTGTTGTTTCTTGACTTTTGAATGATCGCCATTCTAACTGGTGTGAGATGATACCTCATTGTGGTTTTGACTTGCATTTCTCTGATGGCCAGTGATGATGAGCATTTTTTCATGTGTCTTTTGGCTGCATAAATGCCTTCTTTTGAGAAGTGTCTGTTCATATCTTTGCCTAATTTTTGATGGGGTTGTTTGTTTTTTTCTTGTAAATTTGTTTGAGTTCTTTGTAGATTATGGATATTAGTCCTTTGTCAGATGAGTAGATTGCAAAAATTTTCTCCCATTCTGTAGGTTGCCTTTTCACTCTGATGGTAGTTTCTTTTGCTGTGCAGAAGCTCTTTAGTTTAATTAGATCCCATTTGTCAACTTTGGCTTTTGTTGCCATTGCTTTTGGGGTTTTGGACATGAAGTCCTTGCCCATGCCTATGTCCTGAATGGTATTGCCTAGGTTTTCTTCTAGGGTTTCTATGGTTTTAGGTCTAACATTTAAGTTTTTAATCCATCTCGAATTAATTTTTGCATAAGGTGAGGAAGGGATCCAGTTTCAGCTTTCTACATACGGCTAGCCAGTTTTCCCAGCACCATTTATTAAACAGAGAATCCTTTCCCCATTTCTTGTTTTTGTCAGCTTTCTCAAAGATCAGACAGTTGTAGATGTGTGCTATTATTTCTGAGGGCTCTGTTCTGTTCCATTGGTCTATATCTCTGTTTTGGTACCAGTACCATGCTGTTTTGCTTACTGTAGCCTTGTAGTATAGTTTGAAGTCAGGTAGCGTGATGCTTCCAGCTTTGTTCTTTTGGCTTAGGATTGACTTGGCAATGCGGGCTCTTTTCTGGTTCCATATGAACTTTAAAGTAGTTTTTTCCATTTCTGTGAAGAAAGTCATTGGTAGCTTGATGGGGATGGCATTGAATCTATAAATTACCTTGGGCAGTATGGCCATTTTCACGATATTGATTCTTCCTATCCATGAGCATGGAATGTTCTTGCATTTGTTTGTGTCTTCGTTGAGCAGTGGTTTGTAGTTCTCCTTGAAGAGGTCCTTCACATCCCTTGTAAGTTGGATTCCTAGGTATTTTATTCTCTTTGAAGCAATTGTGAATGGGAGTTCACTCATGATTTGGCTCTCTGTTTGTCTGCTATTGGTGTATAAGAATGCTTGTGATTTTTGCACATTGATTTTGTATCCTGAGACTTTGCTGAAGTTGCCTATCAGCTTAAGGAGATTTTGGGCTGAGATGATGGGGTTTTCCAGATATACAATCATGTCATCTGCGAATAGGGACAATTTGACTTCCTGTTTTCCTAATTGAATACCCTTTATTTCCTTCTCCTGCCTGATTGCCCTGGCCAGAACTTCCAACACTATGTTGAATAGGAGTGGTGAGAGAGGGCATCCCTGTCTTGTGCCAGTTTTCAAAGGGAATGTTTCCAGTTTTTGCCCATTCAGTATGATATTGGCTGTGGGTTTGTCATAAATAGGTCTTATTATTTTCAGATATGTCCCATCAATACCTAATTTATTGAGAATTTTTAGCATGAAGGGCTGTTGAATTTTGTCAAAGACCTTTTCTGCATCTATTGAGATAATCACGTGGTTTTTGTCATTGGTTCTGTTTATATGCTGGATTACATTTATTGATTTTTGTATGTTGAACCAGCCTTGCATCCCAGGGATGAAGTCAACTTGATCGTGGTGGATAAGCTTTTCGATGTGCTGCTGGATTTGGTTTGCCAGTATTTTATTGAGGATTTTTGCATTGATGTTCATTAGGGATATTGGTCTAAAATTCTTTTTTTGTTGTGTCTCTGCCAGGCTTTGGTATCAGATGATGCTGGCCTCATAAAATGAGTTAGGGAGGATTCCCTCTTTTTCTATTGATTGAAATAGTTTCAGAAGGAATGGTATCAGCTCTTCCTTGTACCTCTGGTAGAATTCGGCTGTGAATCCATCTGGTCCTGGACTTTTTTTGGTTGGTAAGCTATTAATTATTGCCTCAATTTCAGAGCCTGTTATTGGTCCATTCAGAGATTCAACTTCTTCCTGATTTAGTCTTCGGAGTGTGTATGTGTCGAGGAATTTATCCATTTCTTCTAGATTTTCTAGTTTATTTGTGTAGAGGTGTTTATAGTATTCTCTGATGGTAGTTTGTATTTCTGTGGGATCAGTGGTGATATCCCCTTTATCATTTTTTATTGCATCTATTTGATTCTTTTCTCTTTTCTTCTTTAGGAGTCTTGCTAGTGGTCTATCAATTTTGTTGATCTTTCCAAAAAACCAGCTCCTGGATTCATTGATTTTTTGAAGCTTTTTTTGTGTCTCTCTTTCCTTCAGTTCTGCTCTGATCTTAGTTATTTCTTGCCTTCTGCTAGCTTTTGAATGTGTTTACTCTTGCTTCTCTAGTTCTTTTAATTGTGATGTTAGGGTGTCAATTTTAGATCTTTCCTGCTTTCTCTTGTGGCCATTTAGTGCTAAAAATTTCCCTCTACACACTGCTTTGAATGTGTCCCAGAGATTCTGGTATGTTTTGTCTTTTTTCTTGTTGGTTTCAAGGAACATCTTTATTCCTGCTTTCATTTCGTTATGTATCCAGTAGTCATTCAGGAGCAGGTTGTGCAGTTTCCATGTAGTTGGGCAGTTTTGAGTGAGTTTCTGAATCCTGAGTTCTGGTTTGATTGCACTGTGGTCTCAGAGACAGTTTGTTATAATTTCTGTTCTTTTACATTCGCTGAGGAGTGCTTTACTTCCAACTATGTGGTCAATTTTGGAATAGGTGTGGTGTGGTGCTGAAAAGAATGTATATTCTGTTGATTTGGGGTGGAGAGTTCTATAGATGTCTATTAGGTCCACTTGGTGCAGAGGTGAGTTCAATTCCTGGATATCCTTGTTGACTTTCTGTCTCATTGATCTGTCTACCATTGACAGTGGGGTGTTAAAGTCTCCCATTATTATTGTGTGGGAGTCTAAGTCTCTTTGTAGGTCTCTAAGGACTTGCTTTATGAATCTGGGTGCTCCTATATTGGGTGCATATATATTTAGGATAGTTAGCTCTTCTTGTTGAATTGATCCCTTTACCATTATGTAATGGCTTTCTTTGTCTCTTTTGATCTTTGTTGGTTTAAGGTCTGTTTTATCAGAGACTAGGATTGCAACCTCTGTCTTTTTTTGTTTTCCATTTGCTTGGTAGATCCTCCTCCATCCCTTCATTTGGAGCCTATGTGTGTCTCTGCACGTGAGATGGGTTTCCTGAATACAGCACACTGATGGGTCTTGACTCTTTATCCAATTTGCCAGTCTGTGTCTTTTAATTGGAACATTTAGCCCATTTGCATTTAAGGTTAATATTGTTATGTGTGAATTTGATCCTGTCATTATGATGTTAGCTGGTTATTTTGCTCATTAGTTGATGCAGTTTCTTCCTAGCCTCGATGGTCTTTACAATTTGGCATGTTTTTGCAGTGGCTGGTACTGGCTTTTCCTTTCTGTGTTTAGTGCTTCCTTCAGGAGCTCTTTTAGGCCAGGCCTGGTGGTGACCAAATCTCTCAGCATTTGCTTGTCTGTAAAGTATTTTATTTCTCCTTCACTTATGAAGCTTAGTTTGGCTGGATAGGAAATTCTGAGTTGAAAATTCTTTTCTTTAAGAATGTTGAATATTGGCCACCACTCTCTTCTGGCTTGTAGAGTTTCTGCTGAGAGATCAGCTGTTAGTCTGATGGGCTTCCCTTTGTGGGTAACCTGACCTGTCTCTCTGACTGCTCTTGATATTTTTTTCCTTCATTTCAACTTTGGTGAATCTGACAATTATGTGTCTTGGAGTTGCTCTTCTTGAGGAGTATCTTTGTGGCGTTCTCTGTATTTCTCTGTATTTCCTGAATTTGAATGTTGGCCTGCCTTGCTAGATTGGGGAAGTTCTCCTGGATAATATCCTGCAGAGTGTTTTCCAACTTGGTTCCATTCTCCCCACCACTTTCAGGTGCACCAGTCAGACATAGATTTGGTCTTTTTGCATAGTCCCATATTTCTTGGAGGCTTTGTTCATTTCTTTTTATTTTTTTTCTCTAAACTTCTCTTCTTGCTTCATTTCATTCATTTGATCTTCCATCACTGATACCCTTTCTTCCAGTTGATCGAATCAGCTACTGAAGCTTGTGCATTCGTCATGTAGTTCTCATGCCATGGTTTTCAGCTCCATCAGGGCCGTTAAGGACTTCTCTGCCTAGGTTATTTTAGTTAGCCATTCCTCTAATCTTTTTTCAAGGTTTTTAACTTCTTTGTGATGGATTCGAACTTGCTCCTTTAGCTCAGAGAAGTTTGATCATCTGAAGCCTTCTCTGAACTCATCAAAGTCATTCTCCATCCAGCTTTGTTCCATTGCTGGTGAGGAACTGCATTCCTTTGGAGGAAGAGAGGTGCTCTGATTTTTAGACTTTTCAGTTTTTCTGTTCTGTTTTTTCCCCATCTTTGTGGTTTCATCTACCTTTGGTCTTTGATGATGGTGACATACAGATGGGGTTTTGGTGTGGATGTCCTTTCTGTTTGTTAGTTTTCCTTCTAACAGTCAGGACCCTCAGCTGCAAGTCTGTTGGAGTTTGCTGGAGGTCTACTCCAGACCCTGTTTGCCTGGGTATCAGCAGCGGAGGCTGCTGAACAGCGAATACTGCAGAACAGCAAATGTTGCTGTCTGATCATTCCTCTGGAGGTTTCCTCTCAGAGGGGTACCAGGCCGTGTGAGGTGTCAGTCTGCCCCTTCTGGGGGGTGCCTCCCAGTTAGGCTAGTCAGGGGTCAGTGACCCACTTGAGGAGGCAGGTCTATCTGTTCTTACATCTCAAACTCCGTGCTGGGAGAACCACTACTCTCTTCAAAGCTGTCAGACAGGAACATTTAAGTCTGCAGAGGTTTCTGCTGCCTTTTGTTCTGCTATGCCCAGCCCCCAGAGGTGGAGTCTACAGAGGCAGGTAGGCTTCCTTGAGCTGGGGTGGGCTCCACCCAGTTCGAGCTTCCTGGCTGCTTTGTTTACCTACTCAAGCCTCAGCAATGGTGGGCGCCCCTCCCCCAGCCTCACTGCCACCTTGCAGTTAAATCTCAGACTGCTGTGCTAGCAATGAGCAACGCTCCATGGGCATGGGACCCTCTGAGCCAGGCACGGGATGTAATCTCCTGGTGTGCCATTTGCTAAGACCATTGGAAAAGCACAGTATTAGGGTGGGAGTGACCCAATTTTCCAGGTGCCATCTGTCACAGCTTTGCTTGGCTATGAAATAGAATTCTCTACTCCTTGTGCTTCCTGGGTGAGGCATTGCTCAGTGCTCTGCACCCACTGTCCTGCACTCACTGTCCGACAAGCCCCAGTGAGATGAACCCAGTACCTCAGTTGGAAATGCAGAAATCACCTGTCTTCTCTGTCACTCATGCTGGGAGCTGTAGACTGGAGCTGTTCCTATTCGGCCATCTTGGAACAACCCTATTTGTAGTCTTTAATCCCTTGCTCCCTTCTCACCCTTCCCCCCAAGTCCCCAAAGTCCATTGTATCTTTTTTTTAAAATTGTACTTTAAGTTCTGGTATACATGTGCAGAATGTGCAGGTTTGTTACATAGGTATACACATGCCATGGTGGTTTGCTGCACCCATCAATCCATCATCTATATTAGGTATTTCTCCCAATGCTATCCCTCCCACAGCCCCCCATCTCCTGGCACGCCCTGGTGTGTGATGTTCCCCTCCCTGTGTCCATGTGTTCTGATTGTTCAACTCCCACTTGTGAGTGAGAACATGCAGTGTTTGGTGTTCTGTTCCTGTATTAGTTTGCTGAGAATGATGATTTCCAGCTTCATCCATGCCCCTGCAAAGGACATGAACTCACTCTTTTTTATGGCTGCATAGTATTCCATGGTGTATATGTGCCACATTTTCCTTATCCAGTCTATCTTTGATGGGCATTTGGGTTGGTTCTAAGTCTTTGTTATTGTGAGTAGTGCCACAAAAAACATACGTGTGCATGTGTCTTTATAGTAGAATGGTTTATAGTCCTTTGGGTATATACCCAGTAATGGGATTGCTGGGTCAAATGGTATTTCTGGTTCTAGATCCTTGAGGAATTGCCACACTGTCTTCCACAGTGGTTGAACTAATTTACATTCCCACCAACAGTGTAAAAGTGTTCCTATTTCTCCACATCCTTTCCAGCATCTGTTTCCTGACTTTTTAATGATCACCATTCTAACTGGTGTGAGATGGTATCTCATTTTGGTTTTGATGTGCATTTCTCTAATGACTAGTGATGATGAGCTTTTTTTCATGTTTGTTGGCCACATAAATGTCTTCTTTTGAGAAGTGTCTGTTCATATCCTTTGCCCACTTTTTGATGGGGTTCTTTGTTTTTTTTCTTTAAATTTGTTTAAGTTTCTTGTAGATTCTGAATATTAGCCCTTTGTCTGATGGAGAGATTGCAAAATTTTTCTCCTATTCTTTAGGTTGCCTGTTCATCACTCTGATGATAGCTTCATTTGCTGTGCAGGAGCTCTTTAGTTTAATTAGATCCCATTTGTCAATTTTGGCTTTTGTTGCCATTGCTTTTGGTGTTATAGTCAGGAAGTTTTTTTCCATGCCTATGTCCTGAATGGTATTGCCTAGGTTTTCTTCTAGGGTTTTTATGGTTTTAGGTCTTATGTTTGTCTCTAATCCATCTTGAGTTAATTTTTTGTATAAGGTGTAAGAAGTGGTTCAGTTTCAGTTTCTTGCATATGGCCAGCCAGTTTTCCCAACACCATTTATTCAATAGGGAATCCTTTCCTCATTGCTTGTTTTTGACAGTTTTGTCAAAGATCAGGTGGTTGTAGATGTGTGGTGTTATTTCTGAGGCCTCTGTTCTGTTTCATTGGTCTATATATCTGTTTTGGTACCAGTACCATGCTGTTTTGGTTACTGTAGCCTTGTAGTATAGTTTGAAGTCAGGTAGTGTGATGCCTCCTGTTTGTTCTTTTTGCTTAGGATTGTCTTAGCTATATGAGCTCTTATCTGGTTCCCTATGAAATTTAAAGTAGTTTTTTCTAATTCTTGAAGAAAATTAATGGTAGCTTGATGGGAATAGCATTGAATCTGTAAATTACTTTGGTCAGTATGGCTATTTTCACAATATTGATTCTTCCTATCCATGACCATGAAAGGTTTTTCCATTTGTTTGTGTACTCTTTTATATTTTTGAGCAGTGGTTTGTAGTTCTCCTTGAAGAGGTCCTTTACATTCCTTGTAAGTTGTATTCCTAGGTATTTTATTCTCCTTGTAGCAATTGTGAATGGGAGTTTAGGCATGATTTGGCTCTCTGTTTATCTATTATTGGTGTATAGGGATGCTTGTGATTTTTGCATGTTGATTTTGTATCCTGAGGCTTTGCTGAAGTTGCTTACCAGCTTAAAGAGATTTTGGGCTGAGACGATGGGGTTTTCTAAATATGCAATCATGTCATCTGCGAACAGATACAATTTGACTTCCTCTCTTCCTATTTGAATATGCTTTATTGCTTTCTCTTTCCTGATTGCCCTGGCCAGAACTTCCAATACTATGTTAAATAGGAGTGTTGAGAGAGGACCTCCTTGTCTTTTGCTGCTTTTCAAAGGGAATGCTTCCATCTTTTGCCCATTCAGTATGATACTGCCTGTGGGTTTGTCATAAATAGCTCTAATTATTTTGAGATACGTTCTATCAATGCCTAGTTTATTGAGAGTTTTTAGGATGAAGCGGTGTTGAATTTTATTGAAGGCCTTTTCTGCATCTAATGAGATAATCATGTGGTTTTTGTCATTGACTCTGTTTATGTGATGGATTATGATTATTGATTTGCATATGTTGAACCAGCCTTGCAACCCAGGGATGAAGCCGACTTGATCGCGGTGGATAAGTTTTCTGATGTGCTGCTGGATTCGGGTTGCCAGTATTTTATTGAGGATTTTCGTATCAATATTCATCAGGGATATTGGCCTGAAATTTTCTTTTTTTGTTGTGTCTGCCAGGTTTTGGTATCAGGATGATACCAGCCTCATAAAATGAGTTATGGAGGAGTCCCTCTTTTTCTTTTGTTTGGAATAGTTTCAGAAGGAATGATATCAGCTCTTCTCTGTACCTCTGGGAGAATTCAGCTGTGAATCCATCTGGTCCTGGGCACTTTTTTGGTTGGTAGGCTGTTAATTACTGCCTCAATTTCAGAACTTGTTATTGGTCTATTCAGAGATTCATCTTCTTCCTGGTTTAGTCTTGTGTCCAGGAATTTATCCACTTCTATATATTCTAGTTTATTTGCGTAGAGGTGTTTATAGTATTCTCTGATGGTAGTTTGCATTTCTGTGGGATCAGTGGTAATATCTTCTTTATCATTTTTATTGTGTCTATTTGATTCTTCTGTCTTTTCTTCTTTATTAGCCTGGCTAAGAGCATATCTATTTTGTTAATTTTTTCAAAACCCACCTTCTGGGTTCATTGGTTTTTTGAAGGGTTTTTCTTGTCTCTTTCTCTTTCGGTTCTGCTCTGATGTTAGTTATTTCTTGTCTTCTGCTAGCTTTTGAATTTTTTTGCTCTTGCTTCTCTAGCTCTTTTAATTGTGATTTCAGGGTGTCAATTTTAGATCTCTCCTGCTTTCTCCTGTGGGCATTTGGCACTATAAAGTTATGGCCAAACACTGCTTTAGCTGTGTCCCAGAGATTCTAGTACATTGTGTCTTTGTTCTCATTAATTTCAAAGAATTTCTTTATTTCTGACTTAATTTCATTACTTACCCAGTAGTCATTCAGGAGCAGGTTGTTCAGTTTCCATATAGTTGTGCAGTTTTGAGTGAGTTTCTTAATCCTGATTTCTAATTTGATTGCAATGTGGTCTGAGAGACTGTTATGATTTCTGTTCTTTTGTATTTGCTGAGGAGTGTTTTACTTTAAAGTACGTGGTCAATTTTAGAGTAAGTGTGATGTGGTGCTGAAAATAATGTATATTCTGTTGATTTTTGGTGGAGAGTTCTGTAGATGTCTATTAGGTGTGCTTGGTCTAGGGCTGAGTTCAAGTCATGAATATCCTTGTTAATTTTCTGTCTTGTTGTTCTGTCTAATATTGACAGTGGGGTGTTAAAATCTCTCACTATTATTGTGCGGGAGTCTAAGCTTCTTTGTACGGCTCAAGGAACTTGATTTATGAATCTAGGTGCTCCTGTACTGGGTGTATATATATTTAGGATCTTTAGCTCTTCTTGTTGCATGTAGTGCCCCTCTTTGTCTCTTTTGATCTTTATTCATTTAAAGTCTGTTTTATCAGAGACTAGGATTGCAACTCCTGCTTTTTATTTTCTTTTCATTTGCTTGGTAAATGTTCTACATTTCTTTATTTTGAGCCTATGTGTGTCTTTGCACATGAGATGGATCTCCTGAATACAGCACACCGATGGGTCTTGAGTCTTTATCCAATTTGCCAGTCTGTGTCTTTTAATTGGAGCATTTAGCCCATTTACATTTAAGGTTAATATTGTTATGTGTGAATTTGATCCTGTCATTATGATGCTATCTGGTTATTTTGCCTGTTGATGCAGTTTCTTCCTAGCCACGATGGTCTTTACAATTTGGTATGTTTTTGCAGTGGCTAGTACCAGTTTTTCCTTTCCATATTTTGGGCTTCTTTCAGGAGCTCTCATAAGGCAGTCCTGGTCATGACAAAATCTCCCAGCATTTGCTTGTCTGTAAAGGATTTTATTTCTCCATCGTTTATGAAGGTTTGTTTGGCTGGATATGAAATTCTGGATTGAAAATTCTTTTCTTTAAGAATGTTGAATATTGGCTCCCACTCTTTTCTGGATTGTAGGGTTTCTGCAGAGAGATTCACTGTTGGTCTAATGGGCTTCCCTTTGTGGGTAACCCGCCCTTTCTTTCTGGTGCCCTTAACATTATTTTCTTCATTTCAACCTAGGTGAATCTGACGATTATGTGTCTTGAGGTTGCTCTTCTTGAGGAGTATCTTTGTGGTGTTCTCTGTATTTCCTGAATTTGAATGTTGGCCTGTCCTGCTAGGTTGGGGAAGTTCTCCTGGATAATATCCTGAAGTGTGTTTTTCAACTTGGTTTCATTCTCCCAGTCACTTTCTGGTACACTAATCAAATGTTGGTTTGGTCTTTTCACATAATCCCATATTTCTTGGAGACTTTGTTCATTCCTTTTTATTCTTTTTTCTCTAATCTTGTCTTCATGCTTTATTTCATTAAGTTGATCTTCAATCTCTCATAGGCTTTCTTCTGCTTGATCAATTCGGCTATTGATACTTGTGTATGTTTCACGAAGCTCTTGTGCTGTGTTTTTCAGCTCCATCAGGTCATTTATGTTCTTGTCTAAACTGGTTATTCTAGTTAGCAATTCCTCTAACCTTTTTACAAGGTTCTTAGCTTCCTTGCATTGGGTTAGAACATGTTCCTTTAGCTTGGAGGAGTTTGTTATTACCCACCTTCTAAAGCCGATTTCTGTCAATTTGTAAAACTCATTCTCCACCCAGTTTTGTTCCCTTGCTGTTGAGGAGTTGTGATCTTTGGAAGAGAAGAGGCATTCTGGTTTTTGGAATTTTCAGGCTTTTTGTGCTGGATTTTCCTCATCTTCATGGATTTATCTACCTTTGGTCTTTGATGTTGGTGACCTTCAGATGGCGGTTTTGTGTGGACATCCTTTTTGTTGATGATGCTATTACTTTCTGTTTGTTAGTTTTCCTTCTAACAGTCATGCCCCTCTTCTGCAGGTCTGCTGGAGTTTGCTGGAGGTTCACTCCAGACCGTTTGCCTGGGTATCACCAGTGGAGGCTGCAGAACAGCAAAGGTTGTTGCCTGTTCCTTCCTCTGGAAGTTTTGTCCCAGAGAGGCATCTGCCAGATGTCAGCTGGAGCTCTCCTATATGAGGTGTCTGTCGACCCTGCTGGGAGGCATCTCCCAGTCAGGAGGCACCGGGGTCAGGGACCCACTTGAGGAGGCAGCCTATCCCTTAGCAGAGCCTGAGCGCTGTGCTAGGTGATCCACTGCTCTCTTCATAGCCTGCAGGCAGAAACATTTAATTCTGCTGAAGCTGCACCCACAGCCACCCCTTCCCCCAGGTGCTCTGTCCCAGGGTGAGAGGAGTTTTATCTATAAGCCCCTGACTGGGGTTGTTGCCCTTCTTTCAGAGATGCCCTGCCCAGAGAGGAGGAATCTAGAGAGGCAGTATGGCTATAGTGGCTTTACTGAGTTCTGGTGGGCTCTGCCCAGTTTGAACATCCCTGTGGCTTTGTTTACACTATGAAGGGAAAACCACCTACTCAAGCATCAGTAATGGTGAACGTCCCTCCTCCCACCAAGCTTGAGTGTCCCAGGTCAACTTCAGACTGCTGTGCTGCCAGTGAGAATTTCAAGCTCATGGACTTTAGCTTTCTGGGCTCTGTGGGGGTGTGATCAGCTCAGCTAGACCACTTGGCTCCCTTGCTTCAGCCCCCTTTCCAGGGGAGTGAACAGTTCTGTTTCACTGGCATTCCAGGTGCCACTGGGTATGAAAAAAAAACTCGTGCAGCTAGCTCAGTGTCTGCCTAAAAGGCCGCCCAGTTTTGTGCTTGAAACCCAGGGCCCTTGTGGTGTAGGCACCTGAGGGAATCTCCTGGTCTGTGGTTTGTGAAGACCATGGGAAAAGCATAGTATCTGCGCCAGAACGCACCATTCTTCATGTCACAGTCCCTCTCAACTTCCCTTGGCTTGGGGAGGGAGTTCCCTCACCCCTTGTGCTTCCTGGGTGAGGTGACACCCCACCCTGCTTTGGCTTACCCTCCATGGGCTGCACCTGCTGTCTAAACAGTTCCAATGAGATGGGCTGGGTACCTCTGTTGGAAATGCAGAAATCACCCACCTTCTGTGTTGATCTCACTGGGAGCTGCAGACTGGAGCTGTTCCTATTTGGCCATCTTGCTTCAAATCCCCATTATATCATCTTTATGCCTTTGCATTCTCATAGTTTAGCTTCCATATATAAGCAAGAAGATACAATGTTTGTTTTTCCATTCCTGAATTACTTTATTTAGAATAATAGTCTCCAATCTCGCCCAGGTTCCTGCAAATGCCATTAATTCATTTTTTATGGCTGAGTATTATTCCATTGTATCAATATACTACAGTTTGTTTATGCACTCATTGATTGATGGGCATTTGGATTGGTTCCATGATTTCGCAATTGCAAATTGTGCTGCTATAAACATGCGTGTGCAAGTATCTTTTTCATATAATGACTTATTTTCCTCTGGGTAAATATGGAGTAGTGGGATTACTGGATCAAATGGTATTTCTACTTTTAGTTCTTTAAGAAGCCTCCACACTGTTTACTATAGTGGTTGTACTAGCTTACATTCCCACCAGCAGTGTGTATGTGTTCCCTGTTCACCACATCCACACCAACATCTACTGTTTTTTGATTTTTTGATTATGGCAATTCTTGCAGGAGTAAGGTGGTATCTCATTGTAGTTTTGATTTGCATTTCTCTGATCATTAGTGATGTTGAGCATTTTTTCATATGTTTGTTGGCCATTTGTATATCTTCTTTTGAGAATTGTCTATTCATGTCTTTAGCCCACTTTTTGATGAAATTTTTGTTTGTTTTTTTATTACTGATTTGTTTGAGTTCATTATAGATTCTGGATATTAGTCCTTTGTCAGATGTATAGATTTTGAAGATTTTCTCCCACTCTGTGGGTTGTCTGTTTACTCTGCTGACTGTTCCTTTTGTTGTGCAAAGCTTTTTAGTTTAATTAAGTTCAAACTATTTGTCTTTGTTTTTATTGCATTTGCTTTTGGGTTCTTGGTCATGAAATCCTTGCCTATGCCAATGTCTAGAGGGTTTTTCCAATGTTATCTTTAGAATTTTTATAGTTTCTAGTCTTAGATTTAAGTGCTTAATCCATCTTGAGTTTACTTTTATATAAGGTGAGAGATGAGGATCCAGTTTTATTCTCCTACATGTGTCTAGCCAATTATCCCCGCATCATTTGTTGAAAAAGGTGTCTTTTTCCCACTTGATGTTTTTGTTTGTTTTCTCAAAGATCTTTGGCTGTAAGCATTTAGGTTTACTTCTGAGTTCTCTATCCTGTTCCACTGGCCTATGTGTCTATTTTTATACCAGTATCATGCTGTTTCGGTGACTATGACCTTATAGTATAGTGTGAAATTAGGTAATGTGAGGCCTGCATATTTGATTTTTTTTTTTTTTCGCTTATCCTTGCTTTGGCTATGCAGGCTCTTTTTTGGTTCCATATGAATTTTAGAATTGTTTTTTCTAATTCAGTAAAGAATGATGGTATTTTAATGGGGATTGCATTGAATTTGTAGATTGCTTTTGACAGTATGGTCGTTTTCACAA
This sequence comes from Nomascus leucogenys, assembly GCF_006542625.1. NCBI lineage: Eukaryota > Metazoa > Chordata > Mammalia > Primates > Hylobatidae > Nomascus > Nomascus leucogenys. The sequence continues at coordinate 46,253,546 of NC_044393.1, read as the reverse complement.
TATTGACTCTACCCTTCCATGATCATGGGATGTATTTCCATTTGTTTTTGTCATCTATAATTTCTTTCACCAGTGTTTTGTAGTTTCCCTTGTAGCCGTCTTTTGCCTCCTTGGTTAGGTATATTCCTAAGTATTTTATTTTTTGCAGCTATTTGTAAAAGTGGTTGAGTTCTTGATTTGGTTCTCGATTTGGTTGCTGTTGGTGTACAGAAGAGCTACTGATTTGTGTACATTAATCTCGTATCCGGAAATTTGCTGAATTCTTTTATCAGTTCTTGGAGCTTTCTGGAGGAGTGTTTAGGGCTTTCAAGGTAAACGATTGTATCATCAGCAAACAGTGACAGTTTGACTTCCTGTTTACCAATTTGGATGCTCTTTATTTCTTTCTCTTGTCTGATTGCTCTGGCTAGGACTTCCAGTAATATGTTGAAGAGGAGTGGTGAGAGTGGGCATCTTTGTTTTGTTCCAGTTCTCAGAGGGAATTCTCTCAACTTTCCCCCATTTGTGGGTTTGTCATAGATGGCTTTTATTACATTGAGATATGCCCCTTGTATGCCAATTTAGATGAGAGCTTTAATCATAAAGTGATGCTGGATTTTGTCGAATGCTTTTTCTGCATCTGAGATAATCATGTAACTTTTTGTTTTTAATTCTGTTTATGTGGCATATCACATTTATTGACTCATGTATGTTAAACTATCCCTGCATCCCTGGTGTGAAACCCACATGATCATGGTGAATTACCTTTTTGATATGTTGTCAGATTTGGTTAGTTAATATTTTGTTAAGGATTTTCACATCTATGTTCATCAAGGATATCTGTCTGCAGTTTTCTTTTTTGGTTATGTCCTTTCCTGGTTTTGGTATTAGGGTGATGCTGGCTTCCTAGAATTAATTAGGGAGGGTTCCTTCTTTCTCTGTCTTATGGAATGGTGTCAAAAGGATTGGTACCAATTCTTCTTTGAATATCTGGTAGAATTCTGCTGTAAATCCATCTGGTCCTGGACTTTTTTTTTTTTTTTGGTCATTTTTAAATTATCATTTTAATCTCACTGCTTGTTATTGGTCTGTTCAGGGTATCTAATTCTTCCTGATTTAAGCTAGGAGTTTGTGTTTTTCCAGAAGTTTATCCATGTCTTCTAGGCTTTCTAGTTTATGTGTGTAAAGGTGTTCACAGTAGCATTGAATGATCTTTTGTATTTCAGTGGTGTCAGTTGTAATATCTCCTGTTTCATTTCTTAATTTATTCATTGTATTTTGTTGTTGTTGTTTCAGTTTCATTTAGTTCTGCTCTGGTCTTGGTTATTTCCTTTATTCTGCTGGTTTGGTTTTGGTTTGTTCTTGTTTCTCTAGTTCCTTGAGGTGTGACCTTAGAATGTCGGTTTTTGTTTTTTCAGTCTTTTTGATGTAGACATTTAGGGTTATGAACTTTCTTCTCAGCATCAGTTTTGCTGTATCCCAGAGGTTTTGATAGGTTGTGTTATTATTGTCATTCCATTTGAAGAATTTTTAAATTTTCATCTGATTACGTTTTTGACGCAATGCTCATTCAGGAGCAGGTTATTTAATTTACATGTATTTGCATGGTTTTGAAGGTTCTTTTTGGAGTTGATTTCTAGTTTTATTCCACTGTGGTCTGTGTGAGTGCTTGATATAATTTCAATTTTCTTAAATTTATTGAGGTTCATTTTATGGCCTATCATATGGTCTCTCGGAGAAAATTCCATGTGCTGTTGAATAAAATGTGTATTCTGCAGTTGTTGAATGAAATGTTCTGCATTTCATTATATCTGTTTAGTCCATTTGTTCCAAGGTATAGTTTAAATCCATTGTTTCTTTATTGACGTTCTGTCTTGATGACCTATCTAGTGCTGTCAGTGGAGTATTGAATTCTCCCACTATTATTGCATTGCTGTCTATCTCATTTCCTAGGTCTATTAGTAATTGTTTTATAAATTTGGGGGCTCCAGTGTTAGGTGTTTATATATTTATGATTGTGATATTTTCCTGTCAGACAGGGCCTTTTACCATTATATAATGTCCCTCTTTGTGTCTTTTAACTGCTTTTGCTTTAAAATTTGTTTTGTCTGATATAAGAATAGCTGCCCCTGCTTGCTTTTGGTGTCCATTTGCATGAAATGCCTTTTCCTATCCCATTTACTTTAAGTTTTTGTGAGTCCTTATGTGTTAGGTGAGTCTCCTGAAGGCAGCAGACAGTTGGTTGGTGAGTTCTTATTCATTCTGTAGTTCTGCATCTTTTAAGTGCAGCATTTAGGCCATTTACATTCAATGTTAGTATTGAGATATGAGGTGCTGTTGCATTCATTGTACTATTTGTTACCTGTGTATGTTTTTTTGTTTGTTGTTTTTGTTTTTTAACTTGTAGTTTTGTTTTATAGGTCCTGTATGATTTTTGCTTTAAAGAGGTCCTGCTTTGTTGTGTTTCCAGGAGTTGTTTCAAGATTTAGAGCTCCTTTTAGCAGTTCTTGTAGTGGTGGCTTGATCGTGGCGAATTCTTACAGCAATTGTTTGTCTGAAAACGACTGTATCTTTTTTTCATAAATGATGCTTAGTTTCACTGGATACAAAATTCTTGGCTGATAATTGTTTTGTTTGAGGATGCTGAAGATAGGGCCCCAGTCCCTTCTAGCTTGTAGGATTTCTGTTGAGAAATTTGCTGTTAATCTGGTGGGTTTTTCTTTATAGGTTACCTGGTGCTTCAGTCTCACAGCACTTAAGATTCTTTCCTTCATCTTAACTTTAGATAACCTGATGACAATGTGCCTATGTGATGATCTTTTGTGATAAATTTCCCAGGTGTTCTTTGTGCTTCTTGTATTTGGATGTCCAGGTCTCTAGCAAGGCTAGAGAAGTTTTCCTTGATTATTCCCCCAAATATATTTTCCAAAGTTTTAGATTTCTCTTCTTCCTCAGGAACACTGATTATTCTTAGGTTTGGTCATTGAACATAATCCCAGACTTCTTGGAGGCTTTGTTCATATTTTCTTATGCTTTTATTCTTTGTCTTTGTTGGATTGGGTTAACATAAAGATTTTGTCTTCCAGCTCTGAATTTCTTTCTTCTACTTGTTCAATTCTATTGCTGAGATTTTCCAGAGCATTTTTGCGTTTCTATAAGTGTGTCCAGTGTTTCTTGGATTTCTGACTGTTTTTTCTTTATGCAATCTATTTCCTTGGATATTTCTCCCTTCATTTCTTGTATCATTGTTTTTTGATTTCCTTGCATTGGGCTTCACCTTTCTCTGGTGCCTCCTTGATTAGCTTAATAACTAACCTCCTGAATTCTTTTTCAGGAAAATCAGGTATTTATTCCTGGTTTAGATCCATTGCTGGTGAACTAGTGTAATTTTTTTTTTGTGGGGGCGGGGTTGCAGTGTTAAAGAGCCTTGTTTTGTCATATTACCAGAGTTGGTTTTCTGGTTCCTTCTCATTTGGGTAGGCTCTGTCCGAGGGAAGATCTAGGGCTGAAGGCTGTTGGTCAGATTCTTTTGTCCCATAGCGTGTTGCCTTGATGCAGTGCTGTCCTCCTTTTCCTATGGATGTGGCCTCTAGTGAGCCAAACTGCAGTGATTGTTGTCTCTCTTCTGGGTCTAGCCACTCAGCAAGTCTACCCAGCTCTGTGTTGGTACTGGGATTTGTCTGCAAAGAGTCCTTTGATGTGAACCATCTATCAGTCTCTTAGCTGTGGATACCAGCATTTGTTCAGTTGGAGGTGGCAGGGGTGTGAAATACACTCTGTGAGGGTTTTTAGCTTTGGAGGCTTAATTCTTTAAAGCTGATTGGCCTTCTGCTAGGAGGTGATGCTTTCCTGAGAGCATCAGCTGTGGTAGTATGGAGAGGAACTGGTGATGGGTGGGGCCCTAGAACTCCCAAGATTATATGCCCTTCATCTTCAGCTACCAGGGTGGATAGGGAAGGCCCATCTGGTGGGGGCAGGGCTAGGCATGTCTGAGCTCAGACTCTCCTTGGGCCAGTCTTGCTGCAGCTGCTGTGGGGAATGGGGGTGAGGTTCCCAGGTCAATGGAGTTGCGTACCTAGCAGGATTATGGCAGCCTCTGCTGAGTCATGAAGGTTGTCAGGGAAGTGGGGGAAAGCTGGCAGTCACAGGCCTCACTCAGCTCCCACACAAACCAAAGGGCTGGTCTCACTCCCACCGTGCCCCACAGTCCAGAGTCTCTTTCTAGGCAGTGGGTGAGCTGGGCTTGAGAACTTGCCCCAGGCTACTCGCCTCCCAGCTGGGAAAGAAAAGGGCTTGGTTCTACCCCAATCTGTGGAGTATGCACACTGGATTCGTGCTCTCCCCCAAGTTCCAGCTGGGAGGTTTCTCACCCAGTTCAAATTGTTACAAAGCTCAGCTGGAGATTTCCTTCTCCCTGTGGTGTTTTTCCCCACTCCTTTGGCTGCCCTCCTGATGGATCCCTGGGGTGGCAGGCGGGAATGGTCTGTTTGGGGACCCAGAGAGCTCTCAGTGCCTTTCTCACTGCTTCCTCTCTACCCCTGTGTTTCACTCGGCGCTAAACTGACTCAGCTCCAGGTAAGGTCGGAAACTTCTCTCACAAACAGACCTCCAGTTTCTCCAGTGGGGTTGTGTGCAGGAGAGGAGGATCTCCCTTTCCCACTTCTGCAGTTTGGGCACTTGCAGTACTTGGGCTGTCTCCTGGGTCCTGCAGGAGCAGTCCACTTCCTTCAGAGGGTCTTTGTGTCCTCTTGGTATTGCTATTTTGTTCTTGCAGTTGATCTGGAGCTAAAATTCACAGTGCGAGCCTCTGCATCTGCTCTGTCCCTCTGAGTCAGAGCTGCAATCTAGTCCTGCCTCCCGTCCACCATGATGATTCCTTCTCCCCTTTAACTTTTAATCCATATGTGTATTTATATTTTAAATGCGTTTCTTATATACAACATATAGGTGGGTATTGTTTTTTAATCCACTTTGACAATATCTGCCTTTTAACTTGTGCGTTTAGACCATTGATGCTCAAAGTAATTATTGATAGAGATGGATTAATATCTACTGTATTTGTTCCTGTTTCCTATTGATTACCCTTGTTCTTTTTCCTATTTTTGTTTTCCACTCTTCTGCCTTTTTGTGGTTTTAGTTAATATAATTATATTTTTTCTCTTAGCATATTAGTTATACTTCTTTTTTCTTCTTACCTTTTTTAGTGCTCGCCCCAAAGCTTTCAATATACATTTATAATTAATCGAAGTCCACTTTCAAATAACACTATACTGCTTCCTTGCAGTGTGAGTACCTCTTAATAACAAAATGTTCCTAATTCTTCCCTCCTGAGCCTTGCATCATTGCTGTCATTCATTTTACTTACACATAAGCACATATAAGCATATATACATTTACACACAAGTAAGCATGTATAATCAAATATATTTCCATTATTATTTTGAACATAATATTGTCTGTTAGGTCAATTAAGAAGGAGAAAAATAAAAGCTTTAATTTTACCTTGAATATGCCTTCTGCAATGCCTTTTCCTTCTTCACATAGATCTGACTTTCTGACCTTTATCATTTTCCTTCTCACTAAAGAATTTCTTTTAATATTTCTCTCAGAGCATGTGTATGGAAAAATATTCCCTCAATTTTTGTTTGTCTAAGAAAGACTTTATTTCTCCTTCACTTTTGAAAGATAATTTCACAGGGTACAGAATTATAGGTTGGTAGGTTTTTTCTCTTGATACTTTAAATATTCACTCCACTCTCCTTGATTACCTGGTGATATGGTTTGGATGTTTGTCCCCTCTAAATCTTATGTTGAAATGTGATCCTTTGTGTTGGAGCTGGGGCCTAGTGGGAGGTGTTTGGGTCATGGAGGTGGATCCCTCATAAATGGCTTTGTACCCTTCCCATGTAAATTAATGAGTTCTCACTCTGTTAGTTCACATGAGAGCTGGTTTTCTAAAGGAGCCCAGCACTTCCTCCTCTCTCTCACTCCCTCTATTGCCATGTAACATGTCAGCTCCCCTTCCATTCCACTATGACTAAAAGCTTCCTGAAGCCTCAACAGAAGCCAAGCAGATGCTGGTGCCATGCTTGTATGGCCTGCAGAACTGTTAGCCAAATAAACCTCTTTTCTTTGTAAATTACCCAGCCTCAGTTATTTGTTTATAGCAATGCAAAATGGACTAATACACCTGGTTTTTGAGGAGAAGTTGAGAATAATTCTTATCTTTGCTGCTTTACAGGTAAGATATGTTTTTCTCTGGTTTCCTTAAGGATTGTTTCTTTATCTTTGATTTTCTGCAGTTTGTATATGATATGCCTAGGTGTAGTCTTTTTGACATTTATTCTGCTTGGTGTTCTCCAAGCTTCTTGGATATGTAGTTTGATATCTGATATTAATTTTGTGAAAATTCTCAGTCATTATTTTTTAAAATATTTCTTTTATTCCTTTCACCTTCTCTTCTTCTGGAATTCCCTAATGTGTATGCAGCTTTTATAGTTGTTCCACAGTTCTTGAATATGCTGTCCTGTTTTTCTGCTCTTTTTTCTCTTTGCTTCTCAGTTTTGGTGGTTTCTACTGAGATGTCCTCAAATTTGGAGATTCTTTCCTCAATCATCTCCAGTCTACCAGTAAGTCCATGAAAGGCATTATTCATTTACGTAACAGTGTTTTTGATGTCTACCTAGCATTTCCTTTTGATTATTTCTTAAACTTTCCATCTCTCTGCTTACATTGCCCATCTGTTTTTACCTGCTGTCTACTTTATTCGTTAGCATGTTGATCATTGTTTAAAATTCCTAATCTGATAATTCTAATTCCTGATAGATCTCAGTCTGATTCTGATGCTTCTTCTGTGTCTTCAAACTATGTTTTCTGCTTTTTAATGTCCTGTAGTCTTTTCTTGATAGCTAGACATGAGCTACTGAGTAAAAGGAACTGCTGTAAATAAGCCTTTAGTGATGTGGTGGCAAGGTGTGGGGGAAGGGCAAACATTCTATTATCCCATGACCAGGTCTCAATCTTTTAGTGAGCCTTTGCCTCTGTACTGTAAAACTCAAAGGGGTTTCATAGTTTTTCCTTCCTTTTAGGTGGCATAGAATGACTATAGTGAACTATATTTAGGTATTTCCCTTACCCCAGGTCAGTTAGGCTCTGATAAAACAGGTCAGGCTCTGCTTAAACAGTTTTTCCTGAGGGAAGAACAAAGCGCTCTGACTTATTTCATAATGCTTCATTTCTTCCTTCTCTTGCCAGAAGCATAAGATAATTTTTCCCTGATTTTGCCTGTGAGAACCTGATAGAGCTCCAGCAGGTAAAACTCACAAAAATGTGGAGACCCCTGATGACTGGGTCCCCTGGAGTTTTGTCTCTCAGACTTGTCCACATTGTGCCTCCAGCAATTTGGCAGTTACAGTTCAGATTTTTTTTACCTTGGCAGTTTTGCGGAGATCGCTGCTTGTGGGTTTCTGTTCTGGAAAGCACATCTACCTGTGTGTCTGTCCAATTTTGGGGGTAGTGATTTGCCCTCTGGCCCCACTTTCTCATGGATCCAAGAAGAGCTGTTAATTTTTCAGTTTGTTCATCTTTTCTCCCTCAGCTTTATTGAAGGACACTTGACAAATAAAAATGGTGTATATTTAAGGAATACAAGGTGATGTGAAATAATTACTATAATCAAGCTAATTAGTATATTCATTACATAGCACTGATTTATTTTTGTGGTGAGAACACTTAAGATCAACTCTCTGAGAAAATTTCAATTATGCAATATAGTAATATTAACTATAGATACCATACTGTACATCAGATGTACAACCCAGTGCACAAGCCTGATATTCTAGAACTCATTCATCTTGTATATCTGTACCTTTGTACACTTTGACCAACATCTTTCCACCCTCCCCACCCTCAGCCCCCCTCAACCATCCTTTTCCTCTCTGCTTTTACATTAAACTTTTGTAGATACTGCATAAGTGAGATCGTGTGGTATTTGTCTTTCTGTGCCTGGCTTATTTCACTTAGCATAATGGCCTCCAGGTTCATCCATGTGTAATAAACTACAGTATTTTTTTTTTGTAAAAGGCTGAATAATATTCCATTGTTTATGTGTGTTTGTGTGTGTGTGTATATATCTCACAGTTTCTTTATCCATTTGTCCATCAATGGACACTTAAGTTGTTTTCATATCTTGGCTATTGTGAATAATGCTGCAATGAACATGGTTTGCAGATATGAGGTCCTAACTTTATTTCCTTTGAATATATACTGAGAAGTGAGATTAACTAGATCATACGGTAATTTTTTTTTTTTTTTTTGAGATGGAATCTTGCTGTATTGCCCAGCCTGGAGTGCAGTGGCATGATCTCGGCTTACTGCAAGCTCTGCCTCCTGGATTCATGCCATTCTCTTGCCTCAGCCTCCTGAGTAGCTGGGACTACAGGTGCCCGCCACTGCGCCCGGCTAATTTTTTTGTATTTTTAATAGAGACAGGGTTTCACCATGTTAGCCAGGACGGTCTTGATCTCCTGTCCTCGTGATCTGCCTGCCTTGGCCTCCCAAAGTGCTGGGATTACAGGCGTGAGCCACCATGCCCTGCCCCAATCATATGGTAATTCTATTTTTAACTTTTTGAGGAATCACCATACTGTTTTCCATAATGGCTGTACCAATTTACATTCCCATTGGCAGTGTACAAGGGTTCCTTTTTCTCCATATCTTCACCAACACTTGTTACATTTTGTCTTTTTGATAATAGACTTTCTAACAGGTGTGATATGATATATCTCATTGTGGCTTTGTTTTGCATTTTCTTGATGATTAGTGATATTGACCATCTTTTCCTACATCTGTTGGGTATATGTATGTCTTCTTTTGAGACATGTGTACTCAGGTCTTTAGCTCATTTATTTTTAAATCAGGTTATTTGCTTTTTGCTACTGAGTTTTTTGAGTTCTTTATATATTTTGAATATTGGGCCTTTATCATATATGTGATTTGCAAATATTTTCTCTCATCCTATAGATTGCCTTTTTGCCCTGTTGATTATTTCCTATGTAGTGCAGAGCCTTTTAGTTTCATGCAGTCTCATCTGTCTATTTTTGCTTTTGTTGTCTCTGCTTTTGTTGTCATATCAAAAAAATTATTCCCTAGGCTAGTGTCAGGAAGATTTTCCCTTACATTTTCTTCCAGTAGTTTTAAGGCTTCAGGTTTTACAGTTTTTATTAATTTTGAGTTGAGTTTTGTATATGGTGTGAGATAAGGGTCTAATTTCATTATTCTGCATGTGGATATTTAGTTTTCCCAGCACCATTTATTGAAGAGACCATCCTGTCCCCATACTTCTTGGCACTCTTGTCAAAGATCATCTGACCATAGATGTATGGTTTTATTTCTAGTCTATTTTGTTCCATTGGTCTATATGTTGGGGTTTATGCCAGTCTCATGCTGTTTTGATTACTTTAGCTTTGTAATATATTTTGAAATCAGTAAGTGAAATGCCTATGGCTTTGTTTCTTCTCAAGATTCTTTTGGCTATTCCAGACAGAAAAATCAATAAGAAAACAGAAGAACTAAACAAAATTTTAGACTAAATGAACCTAACAGACATATACAGACCTTTCTACCCAGCAGAAGATGTATATTCTTCTTAAGCACACATGGAACATTCTTTAGGATAGGTCACATGTTAGGTCACAAAACAAGTCTTAACTAATTTAAGAGGATTAAAATCATTCCACGTGTCTTTTCTAATCACAATGGAATGAAACTAGAAATCAATGACACTAAGGAAATAGAAAAATTCACAAATACATGAAACTAAACAGCAAATTCTTGAAAATCCATTGGGTCAAAGAGGAATTCAAAAGGGAATTTAAAAAGTATCTTGAGAGAAAGAAAAATGAAAACAAAACATACCAAAGCTTATGAGATGCAGCAAAAACAGTGCTAAGAGAGAAGTATAAAGCAATACATGCCTACGTTAAAAAAGAAAGGTTTCAAACAACCTAACTGTACACTAGAAAAAGGACAAACTAAGCCCAAAGTTAGAAAGAGAAAGGATGTCATAAAGAGTTGTCCAGCCTTTCACTTGTTGTTAGGATGAAGTGGTGACTTCCAGGTTCTTACATACTGGACTGGAAACCAGAAGTCTGATATGGGTCTTTTTTTTTTTTTTTTTTGAGAGAGGGTCTTGCTTTGTTGCCCAGGCTGGAGTGCAGTGGCATTATCATAGCTCACTGCAGCTTCAACCTCCGAGGCTTAAGTGATCTTCCCACCTCAGCCTCCAGAGTAGCTTGGACTACCAGTATGCACCACCACACAAGGCTAATTTTTTAAATTTTTTGTAGAGACAGGGTCTCAATGTTGCCCAGGCTGGTCTCAAACTCCTGGGCTCAAGCAGTCCTCCTGCCTTGGCCTCCCAAAGTGCTGGGATTACATGCTTGGCCTTTAAAGCTGCTCCATCGTTTAAAGATTGAGAACCACCAGTCTACGTGAGTCAGAATTTTAATGTTGTGGGAACTCAGAGATAATCTTCCCTATGTGGACTTGGATCTTCTTGCAGGTCAAGAAGCAGGTGCAATTTAACCGACTAGCTAACCGGGGGACCAGTGTGATAGAAAAGCAAGACAACCCCTTTAAGAGCATTGCAAAATAGTAACTAACATTTATCAGCCTTTGGCCAATTTTGACCCTACATGACTTAACTTTGAAACATTCTGTCTATAAAAGCATGGCTCTGGTACTCAAAGTTATTTCACATTTCATTTGGTCCCAATAATGATTCTACAAGGTGAATACTCATGTAAAACTCACTTTGCAACTGGGAAAACTGAGACTCAGGTGAGTGAATAAACTTCACTATTGCTGAGTGACATTATGGACAAATCGAGGTCCTACTACTACAGTTTACTAAAGTACTTGCATCTCCAACGTTTGTGATATTTTCCACAACTTCTAGTACAGGACTGGGCATACAGTGGATATTTATTATAATTTCTAAAAAGCATTTTATAAAACATGACAAGTATTTGTAAAGTATCTTATGGTTTAGAAAGAACATTCAGGTCCACTCTTTTTCTATTAAAATGCTTGCAAAAATTATGAATAAATGAATGGACATATATAGTTTTGAAATAAAATTTGGATGTTTGCACTAGTGTCCTTTTGAACTCCTTGAATATTCAGGGGACCAGTTTTATGGTCTTTGCCTATGGATGGCCTGCATCTCCAGTCCATTTAAAATTATACCTTGGTTCCTCACTCCCACTTCCATCCTTTCTAGCAACCAACCTCATCTCATGGAGTGATAAGGCCACTCAGAAAACACTTTGTTTTAATATTGCTTTTGCCACTGACTACCAAGGTGAACTTTAGCAAGTCATTTCTCTGGGTTTCAATATCTGTGCATGAAAAAGGAGAGAGCTGGACTAGACTGGTGGGCAAATACAAGGAAAGCACATACATCTCTTCTGATCGTGCACAAGCCAGACATTGCTAATTGGTCATGCAATGTCCTTCCCACTATATTTGGATACAGTCTTAGACTGTTTCTGAATCCAGAATTCCAGGCAGCCATTACAAAGTAGCCAGGATTAGCACTCAAGATGAAACTGATTAGTCATCTTGGCACTAGATGACATTCGAGTTTCCTTCCAGCTCTGCTATTCTATGGTTTTCTGGTTTTAAAAGCTGGGTTGCATGGATCTCATCCTGCAGGCTGTTACTTGAGGACGATCCCAAAGGTGGAACTGGCAGCATAATTTGGAATGACCAGAGCATTCATGGGGCTCAGAAATTTCTCTAAAAATTTCTTAGCTGTCCTAAGTTTGGCTGTACATTAGAGTCACATTGGCAGTTTTTTTGAAAAATTGAGGTAAAAATATATCGTACATACTATAAAGTGGAACATTCTAATCTTAGGTGTACAGTTTGATGGGTTTTTACATATATAACATCTGCGTAACCACTATCTTAATCAAGATATAGAATATTTCCAGCACTCCAGGAGGAGACCTTATGTTCCTTCCTATCAACACTGGAAGGTAACCATTGTTCTGTTTTCTGTCACTGCAGATTAATTTCACCTGATCTTCAATTCTGTATAACATGTGTGGTGTTTTGTGTCTGGCATCTTTTGCTCAACCTAATGTTTTTGAGATTCATGTGTGTTGTTGACTGCATTGATAGTTCTTTTATATTGCTGCTTAGTATTTCATTGTTTGAATATGTTACAGTTTGTCCATTCTCCTGTTGATGGATGACTGAGTTACTTCCAGGTTTGGACTATTATGAGTAAAGCTTCTCTGAACATTCTTACACTTATCATTTTGTAGACCTATGTTCTCACTTCTCTAAGAGTGAAATTGCTGGGTCTGAGGGTGCATGTACAGTCAATCCTCATTATTCATGGATACTGTATTTACAAATTTGCCTATTTGCTAAAATATATTTGTGGCCTCAAAAATCAATACTCATGGCACTTTCACAGTCATTGATGGACATGTGCAGGGAGGTGAAAAATTTGAGTCAACTGATGTGCACATTCCCAGTAAGCCTGAACATGGCAAGGCCCCACCTTCTTGTTTCAGCCCTCATACTGTAAACTGCTGTGTAGCTAGTGCCCTGTATTTTGCATTTCTGTATGTTTTTGAAGAGTGATTTCACTGTTTTAAATGCCAGCACCAAGTGTAGTGCTGAAGTGCTATGTAGTGTTCCTAAGGATAAGAAGGCTGGGATGTGCCTTTTGGAGAAAATACATGGGCTAGATAAACTTTGTTCTAGGCATTAGATTAATATGAATGTTATCAACAATATAAATTAAGTAAGGGGTCTTTAACTAAAACAAGTGTTAACTTTAACACACATAAAACAAGGTTATGTATTGATTGGCTAAGTAAAGTCTTTTTTTTTTAATTTGAGACAGTGTCTCACTCTGTTGCTGCTGAAGTGCAGTGCTGAAATCACAACTTACTGCAGCCTCAGCCTCCCAGGCTCAAGCCTTCCTCCCATCTCAGCCTCCCAAGTAGCTGGGACTACAGGCATACATCACTGCATCTGGCTAATTTTCTAAAAAATTTTTGGTAAAGATGGGGGTCTCTATGTTGCCCAGGCTGGTCTTGAACTCCTGGACTCAAGCAATTCTCCTACCTCAACCTCCCAAAATACTAGGATTACAGACATGAGCCACCACACCTGGCTAGCTGACCAAAATCTTGTGATCAAGGGCTGGCTGGCATCTAATCCTGAAGTTCCCCTAGGAGCAATGGTTCAGTAGTCACCAATTCAATGTTCACTGTGACTTTACAGAACATATACTACTGTAAATAATAATAGACTGTATGTTCAACTTTAACGCCTAACAGTTGACTAACATGATTGTATAATCTAGGGAGATTTAAAAACTGCCGTTGGTCAGGCTATGCCTAGACCAATTAAATTAGCATTTCTGGTGGGGGACCCCAGGGTAGGAGTCTTCTCTTCAAGCTGCTCAAGTGGACCCGCTCTACAGCTGATGTTGACCATCACGGATCGAAATATAGGGAGAGAAGACAGGGAATCACAACAGAGTGCAGCCTGTGCATAAAGCTGTCACTCAATAAAAAATTGTCAATTTTACTTAATATGCTTTCTTTGGTTTCTTTTTATTCAGGCTTTTACTCTCTTTTCTTTATGGATGGTTCATGCACATAAAAACATACAATCAATGGAAAAAGCAATCTCTTGCCTGGAAAATAAATGACAACAACTACCCTCATACCAAGCTGAAACTCTTACTCACAGACCTGGGCTTGATTATAAAGAGCAAACAATGGCTTGGCAAACAGAATCACCTATCAGACATATGAACATTTATTGTCACCTATGATTCTGAGCAAAGGGAGGGAGGAAATGTCTGTGTAGTAATCAGAAAGAAACTGCAATGGAAAACAAAGGAGATGATTGATTGCCAAATGCAAATGAACAGCTCGTTGTCATCAGGAAATCAGTATCTCCTACTCATAAAACTAGCAGGGCCAATTTCTATGGTAGTCTGCACAAATTTAGCCAAGAAAATCAAATTTCCACTGTTCCAAGAAGGTTAGCTCTGTTGTTGAAATTATTGTAATCACTTGGTTTAAGGGGTGAGTTTTTAAGAACCACTTCTCCTTTACCAAGGCAGACAGAGCTGTCAAAGGTACCCAGCTTACCTGGTCCTCAGGCGCCATATGAAGGTACTTAGGTATTTACCTCCAGGATGGAAAACTCCAACCTTTAGCACTCAGAATTGAATTGGAAATTGCTGAAGGTGTGTCTGAGTTGGCCAGTGGTTCTCTAAGTGCGGTTTCTGGACAAGCAGCATCAGCACTAAGTGGGAACTTGTTAGAAATGGGAATGTTTGGGATCCACTCCGGTAAGGTTGTCAGAAAAAATACAGGATGCTCAGGGAAACTTGAGCTTCAGATAAGCAATAATGACTTTTTTTTTTTTTTTTTTGTATATGTATGTCCTATGCAATATTTGGGACTAAATACTAAAAATAATGTTGTTCAACTGAAACTCAAACTTAACTGGGAATCCTATTTTTATTTGTAAATCTAGTAACCCTACACCCTACACCCCAGAACAATGGAATCAGAAACTCCTCGGGGTGCGGCTCAGTAAGATGTGGTTCAATGAGCCTTCCGGGTGATTCCGATGCTAGCTGAAGCTTGAGACCCAGTGCTCTAGTTTTAGTTCCCATCTTGCTATTGATGATAGCTCATTATCTTGCTCCCTTTGTAATTCATGTTGGTCAGGGCCCTAATTGTAAAGTGTCATGAATTGACCTCTCCAGATACAGGTGTGTGCTTCAGGGCTCACATTCCCTGGTTTCTGGCATCTGTGCCCTTTGCAGTTCACTGCCGCTTCATGGGACCTCTCACCAGACAAATGGTGAGGCTGCCCGTCTATGACCCGTGGCAACCATGGGTACAATCTCCTTTGCCTCCATTGCTGCCACCCCACAGTAGCTGTTTGGTTTTCTTACCTCTAAAAGTCCACCAAAGGCTTGTGCCACCTGGATAAAGTTATGATTAATTAATGCCATCCCAGGCCTCTTTCCACAGCAGCAAATGCCACTTGACTATAGGAACCCATTAACGCAGAGCATCTGAGCAGGGCAGGTCCTGAGCAAAATAATTAGAGTCTGCATAATGGTGATAACAGTACCAATAACCATTTGTTGAGCACTTGCTCTATACAAAGCACTGTATAAGTATGTCCTGTGCAATATTTTTAATTAATATTTAATCTTCATGATAACTTTGTGAATGCAGAACTATTTTCATCATTTCAAGCTAAGGAAGCTAAGACTTGGCAAGGGCATGTAACTTGTTTATAATCTCACAACTATTTAATAGGAAATAGATGAACTAAAATATGAACTCCTATTTGTCCAACCCCACAGCTGATGCTCTAAACCATAATGCCTATTGATTTCTTTTGGGAAGAAAGTTCTGTGAGAACCAGTGCCAGGGTAGAAAACCTGAACTGTAACTGATGAACTGATGGAAGCTCAGTGTGGACAAGTCTGAGAACTAAAAACTCCAGGGGGATCCAGACATGGGAGGCCTTCATACTTTTGTAAATTTTACTTCCTGGAACTCTACCAGATTCTTACAGTGAAGATTAGAGAAAAAAATCTTGAGTTTCTGGCAGGGGGAGTCATTTTGAAGTATGCCAGAGCATTCACTTCTCAACAAGGCCTGCCCTCAAGAGGAACTATTTTACCAGAGCCTAACCTATTGGTGCTTCATGAGAGGTGAATTGACCTAGGGGAAGAGAAATGCCCCACCCCAGCTTTCTTTAGCCATCCTGTACCACTTTGGGGGTGAAAAAAACCTGAGAAGCACTTGTAAAGTTTACAGTCAATGATTATAGTTTATATATAAGTGAAATAAATGAGAGCAATGATATAAAGGACAGGAGGGAGGGATTAGGAATATTTTATTATTATGAAGTACTCACACTACTTGTGAAGCAGCATAGAGTTATTTGAAAATGGAATTGGATTAGTTGTAAATGTATATTGCAAACTTGAGCAACCACTTAAAAGAGTTTTAAAAATATAATTGATATGCTAATAAAAAAAGAAAATGCAATCATATAAAATGCTCAACTAATGCCACAAAAGGCAGAAAATGTGTAGAAAACAAAAGTAGAAACCCAGAGAAAAGGCAATTAATAGAAAACAGCAGCAAATATGACAGATATTAATCCAAGTATATCAATAATAATTTAAAATGTTAATGGTCTAAATACACCAACTAGAAGACAGATATTATCAGAGTGGATCAAAAAATAAGAGTCAACTATACGTCATGTATAAGAAACCCATTTTAAATATAAAGATGCATATAGATAAAAAGTAAAGGAATGGGGAAAGAAATATGAAACACCAATCAAAAGAAAGATGGAGGAGATATATTAACTTCAGAGAAAGTAGACTTCAGATCAAGAAAAGTTATCAGGGATAAAGAGGAGCACTAGTACATAATGATAAGGAAGTCAGTTTTCCAAAAAGTCATAGCAATCCTTACTCTGTGTGCACCTAACAACAGATCATCAAAATATGTGAGGCTAAAACTGATAGAACCGTAAGGAGAAATAGATGAATCCACTCTTATAATTGGTGACTTTAACATTCTTCTATCAGAAATGGACAGACACAGCAGGCAGAAAATCAGTGAGGACAATGTTGAACTCAACAGTACCATCAATCAACTGGATATAATTGATATCTATGGATTACTTCATCAAACAACAGCAGAACACACATTCGTCTCAAGCTTACATAAAATATTCACCAAGATAGGCCACATTCTGGCCCTAAAATACACATTAACAAATTTAAAATAATAGAAATAATACAATTTAAGCTCTCAGACAACAATGTAATTAAACTAGAAAGCAATAACAGAAAGATAGCTAGAAAATCCCCAAATAGTTGGAGATTAAATATCATGCTTTTAAGTAACATATTAGTCCAAAAGGAATCTCAAGAGAAATTTAAAAATACTTTGAACTGAAAAAATGAAAGTACAACTTGTCAAGATTTGTGGGATGCAGTGAAAGAAATACTAAAAGAAATTCATAGCATTGCATGTCTGTATTAGAATAGAAGAAAGACCTAAAATCAACAATCTAAGCTTCCTCTTTGGGAAACTAAAAAAGGAGAGCAAATTAAGTGCAAAGTAAGACCATTTTTGGTCTTATGGAAATAATAAAAATTAAAGTGGAAATCAGTGAAATTGAAAAGAGAAAATTAATAGAAAAAAATCACTGAAAATAAAAGGTAGTTCTTGGAAAAGATTAAAACTGATCAGCCTCTAGTTAGGCTAAATAAGGATAAAAGAGAGAATAAATTACTAATATCAGAAATAAAAGCAAGATTGTACTACAGATCCCATTACTACAGATCCCATGGGCATTGAAATAATCATAAAAATTACTATGAACAACTCTATGTTCATGAATTCAACAACCTGGATAAAATGAACCAATTCCTTGAAAGATACAATCTGCCAAGATTCACATAAAAATAGGCAATCAGAATAAATTTTTGCCTGTTGAAGACATTATATCAATAATTAATAACCTCTCCAAAGAGAAAGTACCAGGTCCAGATGGGTTCATCAGCAAATTCTACCAAACCCTTAAGGAAGAAGTTATACCAATTTTCTCTCTCTTCCAGAAGATAAAAGGAAAGGGAATATTTCTAACTAATTCCATGATACCAGCATTACCCTAATAACAAAACAAAATAAACATATTACCAGAAAACTAAAGACCAGTATTGCTCATGAACATATCATAGAAGCAAAAAATCATTGAAAAATATTAGTAAATTAAATCCAACAATCTATAAAAAGACTTATACAGCATGACCCATGGGATTTATTACAGGTATGCAAGGCTGGTTCAACAATTAAAAATTAATTAATGTAATGCATCACATCAATAGAAGAAGAAAATCACATGATCATATCAATAGATACAGAAAAGCATTTGACAAACTCTAACACCCATTCATGGTTAAATAAAACCTCTCAGCAAACTAGGAATAAAGAAGAACTTCCTTATTTTGAAAAATAATATCTACAAAATCCTACAGATAACATCATATTGAATGGTGAGGAAACTAAAAGCCTTCCTGCTAAGATTAGGAACAAGGCAAGGATGTTTTCTCTTACTACTCCTTTTCAACATCAAACCGGAGGTCCCAGGTAAGGCCATAAGGCAAGAAAAGAAAAGAAAAAGGTACAAATTGGGAAGGAAAAAAAAAAACGGTCTTTGCTAACAGATGAATGGTTATCTGGAATCTATAAAAAACCCTCCTGGAACTAATATCATAGCAAGGTTGCATGATACCAGATACAATCACTTTCCTATATAACAGCAATGAACAAGTGAAATTTGAGATAAAAATACTATTTACATTAGCACACCCCAAAACAAAGTACTTAGATATGAATCTAACAAAATATGTATGAGACATAAATGAGGAAAACTACAAAACTGATGAAAAAATCAAAGAATGAAAGAAATGGAGAGATATGCCATGTTGATGGATGGGAAAACTCAATATGTCAGTTCCTTCCAATTTGATCTATAAAGTCTATGTAATTCCAATAAAAATCCTATCAAGTTATTTTGTGGATATGAAGAAATTCATTCTAAAGTTTATATGGAGAGATAAAAGACTCAGAATAGCCAACACAATAGTGAAGGAGAAAAAGAAAGTCAGGGAACTGACACTACCTGACTTTAAGACTTACTATAAAGCTATAGTAGCAAAGACAGTGAGGCACTGTTGAAATAACAGACAAACAGATTAGTGGAATAGAATAGAGAGCCCAGAAATAGACTCAAATACATATAATGGTCAGTTACTGTTTGACAAAGAAGCAAAGATAGTCTTTACAACGGATGATGCTGGAATAACTAGACATCCACATGCGCCCTCCCCCATCCTCGCCAATAAAAAGAATCTAGACACAGACCTCAATAAAACTAATTCAACCTCAACAAAAACTAATTCAAATGGGATCACAGTACTAAATATAAAATGCAAAACTGTAAAACTACTAGAATACAACATAGGAGAAAATCTAGATGGCTTTGGCATATGGTCTTGACTTTTTAGATATAACACCAGAAGTATAATCCATGAAAGAAAAAACTGATATGCTGGACATCATTAATATCAAAATTTCTGCTCTGTCAAAGACATTGTTAAGAGAATGAGAAGACAAGCCGCAGACTAGGAGAAAATATTTGCAAAAGATATATCTGATGAAGGACTGTTATCCAAAACATACAAAAAGCTTTCAAAACTCAACAAGAAAATGAACAACTTGATGGCAAAACAGGCTTAAGACATGACAAAATATCTCACCAAAAATATATACATATAACACATAAACATCTAAAAAGGTGCTCGACATTGTAAGTTAATAGGGAATTGCCAATTAAAACAACGAGTTACCCCTACACATCTGTTACAATGGTGAAGACACAGAATACTGGCAAGACCAAATGCTGGCTGGGACGTGGAGCAATAGGAACACTTATTTATTATTGATGGTAATGCAAAATGGTACAGCCACTGTGGAAGACAATTTGTCAGTTTCTCACAAATAATCTTACCATACACTCTAGCAATCATGTTTCTTGGTACTTACCCAAATGAGCCGAAAACTTCTGTTCACACAACAATCGAATATGAAGTTTTATTTTTAATTGCAAAAACTTGGAAGCAACCAAGATGTCTTTCAGCAGGTGAGCAAATAAATAAACTGTGTTGCATCCAGACCGTGGGGTATTATTCAGTGCCAAGAAGCTATCAAGCCATGAAAAGACATGGAGGAACTTTAAATGTATGTTATTATATGAAAGAAACCCCAAAAGCACACATACTATATGGATTTCCAACTATATGACTGATATGGCTTGGCTGTGTCCTCATCC
Source organism: Nomascus leucogenys (assembly GCF_006542625.1). NCBI lineage: Eukaryota > Metazoa > Chordata > Mammalia > Primates > Hylobatidae > Nomascus > Nomascus leucogenys. The sequence continues at coordinate 46,233,581 of NC_044393.1, read as the reverse complement.
AAACCTCATCTTGAACTGTAGCTCCCATAATCCCCACGTGTCACGGTAGGGACATGGTGGAAGGTAATTTAATCATGGGGACAGGGTTTCCCAGGCTGTTCTTGTGGTAGTGAATAAGTCTCACGAGATCTGATGGTTTAATAAACGGGAGTTCCTCTGCATCTACTCTCTTGCCTGCCACCATGTAATATAGGCCTTTGCTCCTCCTTCACCTTGCACAATTGTGAGCCATGAGAAACTGTGAGTTAATTAAACCTCTTTCTTTTATGAATTACCCAGTATTGGGTATGTCTTTATTAATGGCGTGAGAATGGACTAATACAATAACACTCTGGAAAAAGAAAATCTATCAGTAGTTTCCCAGAGTTGGGGGGTGAGAAGGATGGGTAGAGAGAGCACGGAGGAATTTTAGGGCAGTGAGATTGTTCTGCATGATACTGTGATGGTGGATACATGTCATTATACATTTGTCCAAACACATAGAAAGTACAACACTAAGAGTGAACCCTAATGTAAACTATGGATTTTGGGTAATTATGATGTGTCAACATGGGTTGGTTCATGGATTGTAACACATGCACCACTCTGGTGAAAATTCAGGGAGGTTGTGCATGTGTGCAGGCAGATGGTACATGGGAACTCGGTACTACCTACTCAGTTTTGCTGTGAATCTAAAGCTACTCTAAAAAACAGTCTATTTAAAAAAACAAAACAAAACAAAATCAGCCAAGGTGAACTTGAACACTGCATTAATGATGTTTTACCCAGCCTTTGGAGTGTAGAAGGCTGGTATCTATGCTTGATATTTTCAACATTGAAATACAACATCTGAAAGAATTTTATACCCCAAAATATGAGGACAATGACATGTATTTTCCTTTATTCCTTATTCTTTCCAAAGAAAGCTACGGTAGAAAAATAAAATGAGGAGTCACCTAGTATTAACGCATTAGATTAGGGTATTAGAAGGGGATTTATCAGACTGTATGGTTTATCAATTTATGTGGACAGGGGAGACTAGGGTCAGAACTAATATATCTGAGCCATGTCATCTGTCTTAGTTTTGTTTCTCCTAGAAGCTGAGCTGAGACAAGGATTCAAGTTCAAGGACTTTATTTGGGAAATGAAAGGAACTCCAGTAGGGGAGTCAGGAAATGATGCAAGGAAGGGAAGTGTGTTCTCAACTCAGCCACTGCTGTGGACAACTGGAGCTTGAGTTTGCTGGGGAAACTGTAAGCCAGTCTGCAAAAGGCTAGAAGAGTTATTGTATTGAAATTTTGAAGGATCTCAAAGTCAAATAAAATATAGGAATCAATCTCTAAAATTAAAATGTTTTATTTTGGAGGAAAGAATTGCAACTTGGGGCATCCATGCAGACTGGCTGGTCTTTGTTATGTCCAAAGAACAAAGGAGAAATATTATGTATTACTCTTTGAGAAATTTCTTTGCCACTAGTAAGCTTTTGAGGAGCTGGCAAGTTCTGATAGGTAAGTGACTGTGGTGGGCAAAAGTAATCTTAGTCGCAGCAGGTCATTTCACAGCCGTTAGATAAAATTGGTTTCAGGTTATGGCAGGGAGTTCAGCAGCCAGGCTTGCAGAGAATTACATTTTTGGAGCAATGTTTTGTGCCCTGAGTACTTTTTCTCCTGGCCTCTTGATTCTGTTTTAGTTGGGTATGACAAGAATGACTCAATTCTTATGATCAGCTTTCACAAGGGCAAGGGAGCTGGGATAAAAGAAAAAGTTATCCTTTAACACTTGTCTGAGTTGGTGGTTGAGATTCCTACCTGTTTTAGGTGTGTTTGTGGAGATAGAAATGGCATAATGATTGTATGGAAGAAGGAATGATTAATTAGCTTTGTCTGGGATGTGGCGGGGTAGGTCATGGAAAGCTTCGCAAAGGAGATGATATTGAAGAGGGGTCATGGTGAAAGTTTTGGGGTCAAGAGAGGAAGGGACTTCCAAACAGAATAAGTAGCATGTGGAAAGGCATGGACGTGGGAAACAGCATAGTGAGTCTAGGGGACAGTACCCCATCTGGTCCTCTGGTCACCTGGTCTTCTAGTGCGGTGGAAGCCTGGGCTTGAGATGGGGCAGGGAGTTGGTGGGGAGGGAGGGATGGAGAGATGGACCACAGCCAGTCACAGAGGGTCTTATTTGTCTGGATTTTGATCTATAAGCAAGGGGGTGGCATTGAAGTGTTTCAAATAAGGTCAGATTTGCATTTTAAGAAGACCATTTTGGCCAGTGTGGAGGGTGACTTAGGGCCACAGTGGGGTGGTGGTTCAGATATAGCGTGCAGGAGGGACATGGAGGCAGAGAGGCTGGCAGAAGGCTCTGGGAAGAGCTGAGGGTGACAGGGGAGCACTGGGAGGAAACCATGCAGGATTCATGGGATAAAGGAGCTCCAGAGACAGAGGAGTTGAGATGGTGTTAACTCCTATTTCAGCAACAGTAGCAATGCTGTGAGGTGGTTATTAACTTCTTTTAACTTTTAAATTTTGACGCAGTTTCAGATTTTCCGAAAAGGTGTGAGATTTTCTTTTCCTGTTTGAAAATAAGTTGCAGATGTGATGTCTACTGTAGACTGAATGTGTCCCCCAAATCCACGTGTTTAAATGCTAATCCCCACTGTGATGGTATTAGGAGGTGGGGCCTTTGGTACATGATTAGGTCAGAGAGTGGATCCCTCATTAATGAGACTAGTGCCCTTATAAAATAGGCCTTAGAGAGCACACCTGCCTTGTCCACTATGCAAAGACACAGCCAGTAAGAAGTCACCATCTACAAACCAGCAAGAGAGCCCTCACCTGAGACCAACTCTGCTGGTGCCTTGATCTTGGAATCTCAGCCTCCAGGACTGTGAGAAACAAATTTCTGTTTTTCATAAGCCACCCAGTCTATAATACTTTGTTATAGAAGCCAAAATAGACTGAAACTATACCCCTTTGCATTTTTAGTTATTGTTTTCCCTAAAACAAAAATTCTCTTATATAACCATTGCACAATTATGAAAATCAGGAAATTAAATATTTATAAAATACTATTATATAAACTATAGACATGATTTAGATGTTGGTCCCTTATAGCAAAAATAAATAAATAAATAAACCAAGAAATGAAAAAAATCCTGGCTGCCACATTGAGTTCAGTTGTTATGTTTCTTTAGCCTCCTGCAATCAGGAACAGTACCTAGACTCTTTGTCTTTCATCTCGTGTGTGTGTGTGTGTATATATAGATATAGACTTTTTTCATATATTTATCGTATACATATATACTTTTTCATATATATACTTTTTGACATATTTGAAGTGCACAGGCCCATTGCGTTGCAGAATCTCTTTCCACTTGAGTTTGTCTCATGTCTCCTGTGACTAGATTCAGGTGATTATTTTTGGCAGAAACACATAGAGGTGTGTTGTGTCTTCTCAGGGCATGTGAGGAAGTATGTGGTGTTGACATGTCCGTTATGAGGGTGATAGCTTTGATCACTTGGTTAAGGTGGTATCTGCCAATTTCTTTTGGTTTAAAGTCGCTATTTTTCCCCTTGTCATTTATAATGACCTCGTGGGGAGATACTTTGAGACTAGGCAAATAACCTGTTTTTCGTCAGACTTCTGCCCTGTGGTGTTTACTCTTAACCCACACTTCACAGATGAGGAAACTGATGCTCAGATAGGTGGAGCAACTTGCCAGGCTCACAAGGTCAGCAAGCAAAACTCAAGGTTCAATTTTCTGACTCTAGATCAGACCTCTTCACCCATGAGTGATCTCTATTCCTGGCTTAATAATGTCAGTTTCTAAACCATCCTTTGTGTGTCAGACCTGCCATGCCTTGCCCACATTCCCTTAGCCCTTACATTTGAACCTTGCTTCTGGGTGCAGCATCTGAGGGCTCAGCATGGTCACAGTACCAGCTCTGCTACCCTGTGCCCATCAGAGCTGGCACCCCCTGGGAGCAGCCCTGGACTGGTCAGTGACCCCTCACACCACTCAGGAGTTGCTGTAGACGTTCCGCAGCAACCTTGCCCATTGTGTGGGAAGCTCCGAGGTGTGTGCTCTACGTTGTTTCTCAGAGGGTCCCAGCAGGAGGAAGCTGCAGTGCCCACCACAGGGACCTGCTCGAGTGATGTACTCTCACTGGCTTCCTTCACATCCCCCTATCACCCATCCCCATTAGTTCTGGGATCACCTCCTAACTAAAGCACATGAATCCTTTTCTTGAACTTGCCTCTAGGAAAATATAAACCGGGGTCTTTGTGAAGTTTTGTGTTTCCTCTCTATTCTGGTCACTCCTGTGAGCCCGCTATTGGTGTCTCTCAAAAATCATAAGCCCCAAAATGAGCACAGCCCCAAGGTGGAGTTTGAACAGGCTAGGATGGAGCCTGCTGAGTTCTCAGGAGGGCACTTGAAGGGTAATCAGAGGAACGTATTCCCTTGCTCAACTCCAGCGAGCTGGAGACTTCCAAATCGGAGGCTGGATCCGATTGTATAGTCAGAGACATGGTTGAGAACATGCGTATGCCAGAACTGAGGGCCCGAGCTCACTGTAGCCAGCAGTGGCCCTTCCCATCTCCCTTTAGGAGCAAGTGATGAGGAGTGTGAAATATGAAGTTGGCTTGAAGCTACAACGTTTGGGTGCACACATCTTTTGAGCTAGCATCTTAGGAGGGGCTTCCTTGAAGCAAGCCCTGTGATGACAATCTGTGTGCGTGTGTTTCATTAAGGCAGGACTCTGGAGAGAAATTGAAAAGGCAGTAGAGCAGGCAGGGGAGAGAAGCAGCAGCAGCAAGCAAGGGAGTAATTTCAGGTGATACTGTGGGCAGTTCTGGAGTGTGAATTGCACCAAGAGTTTGCTCCACCTCAAGGCCAGGGAGTGGGGCTTTCATACCTTGCACCAGGGAGGGCAGGCACATCAACTCCAAGGCACTTCTTGCTTTCTTTGTTCTGGGTTGTAGTTCCAACAGTGCAAGGGCATTGAAGTGGGTTGCAGGTGTGAGTGACAGGAGTGAAGGCTGGGTGTGGTGGCTCCTGCCTGTAATTCCAACACATTGGGAGGCTGAGGTAGGAGGGTCACTTGAGGCCAGGAGTTCAAGACCAGCCTGGGCAACATAGAAAGACCTCCTCTCTACAAAAAATAAAGAATTAGTTGGATATTTTGGTGTGTGCCTGTGGTCCCAGCTACTTAGGAGGCTGATGTGGGAGGATCACTTGAGACCAGGAGATTGAGATGGCAGTGAGCTGAGATCACACCATTGCTGTCCAGCTTGAGCAACAGAGCAAGAACCTGAGTCAAAACATAAATAAAAAAAATGTGAAGTGCACAGAAGAGGGCTGGGCACCCAGAACTGGTGTATTAGTCTGGTTGGGCTGCTATGACAAAATACCACAGACTGGGTGCTTTGAGCAACAGAATTTTTTTTTTCTCACCATCCTGGAGGCTGGAAATCGAATATCAAGGTGCCACTGAGTTGATTTCTGGTGAGGGTTTCTCTCCTTGGCTTGCAGGTGGCCATCTTCCCACATGGTGCCCTCATTTGGCCTTTCTTCTGTGCCTGCACATCCCTGGTGTCTCTTCCTGTTCCTATGAGGACACTAGTCAGATTGGATTTGAGTCCCACCCTAACAGACTCTTTTTTTTTTTCCTTTTTGCCTTTACCTGAGAATCTAACAGCTTTATTTAAACTTAATTACCTCTTTAAAGGAGCTATCTCCAAATACAGCCACATTGGGGGTTAGAGCTTCAATCTATGAATTTGATGAGACACATTCAGTCCATGACAAATGGTGAGAAGGCTCTGAGGTCATCTGGGTGCAGTCCCAACAGTATCTATGCAGACACTTTAAGCTAAGGCCTCACGAAAACTTCTTTAGTGACCACTGCACATTGTGAGCTCACAGTAAGTGTTCTGTTACCCAAATCCTCAACACCAGAGCTGTCTCCAGCCTGTACCTATATAGTTTACCATAGCCATGCTCTTGGTCTTTACCCATCTTCAGGGATGGAGCACTCCCCTAGAGCTGACTGAAAGAGCTGAATCCATGGCTTCATTTTGCAGATGGAAGAAAATAAGGCTGGGGAAAGCCAAATGCCTCCCTGGAAGTTGGTGTCCTCATGGTAGAGTTGGGCTCACCGTCCAGACCTCTAGACTGAGCAGGGGAGAAAGACCTAACTTTCACTGGATGCTGCTTCTTTTTTATTTGCAAAGGAATGTGTAGCTGTTTTCCCCCATCAGATTTGCATATTCTCTTCTGGCTGCCAGGGGTGCAACCTTTTTCTCAGGGTTAATGGTATTTACATCAGTCTGAGACACCAATAGGCGCTCAAGACCCAGACTGCAATTAAGCCGTTCCATAAGCAAACAGGAGCTTATGGAGCTTTGTGAGAGGTTGAATATTTATAAGCAGGCTTATCTTAATTAAGATTGCTGAGTGGCCAAGCTGGAATATGTTTTCCTCTTTCACACAATGTCTTTCAGCTGGGAGGTCACTGGCGGTCAGGTTTTTGGGATGGTGGGTGGGGGAAGATTTGGCGATTGAATGAGCCACCTGCAGAAGATGGGAGAGGGTCAGCAGCTCACTCACAGGCCACCCTGAAGAACTTCTCTTGAGCAATTTGTTTATTTATCCAGCCAGCTCATGCTTAGCCTGGGGCTTGGCACTAGCTAGTCTCTTCAAAGAAGCAATGTGTGTGATAAGCAACATATGCATCTGGCTGTGGTTTATGGTAGACACTGTCTGGTAGGCATGGAGCTATTTCATCTCAGCAGAGTCATCTTTTCTCCCTTGATCTAGCTGGCCAAAGCAAATGGCCTGTGGAACGAACTGGTCCTTGTTTGCCTGGATGCTTCTGGTTTTAAAAGTCAAAATTCTATATCCTGAAACTTCCCTTAGTCTGGTAGGTCACTCTATTTTTAGACCAAGAAGAGAAATCTCACTGGAGTGAAGGCCCATTACACCTTGGCAGACTCTATTTTAAAAAATTTAACTGACAAGTAATAATTGTATATATTTATGAGGTACAGTGTGAGGTTTTGATGTGTGTATACTTATGAAATAATTAAATCAAGCTAATTAATCTGTCCATCACCTCATCTACTTATTTTTTGTAAGAATATTTAAAATCTACTGTTTTAGTAATTTGGAAATATATAGTACTGTATTAGTTCATTTTCACACTGCCATAAAGTTACTACCTGAGACTGGGTAATTTATAAAGGAAAGAGGTTTAATTGACTCACAGTTCCACATGGCTGGGGAGGCCTCAGGAAACTTACAATTATGGTGGAAGGCAAAGGGGAAACAAACTTGGACCTTTTCATATGGCGGCAGGAGAGAGAGTGTTAGCAAGAGTGGGGAAAACTGCCTTATAAAACCATCAGATCTCATGAGAACTCACTCACTATCGAGAGAACAGCGTGGGGAAACCACCCCCTTAATCCAATCACTTCCTACCAGGTCTCTCCCTAAACACCTGGGAATTACAAGTCAAGGTGAGATTTGGATGGGGACACAAAGCCTAACTATATCAAGTACATTGTTATTAATTGTGCTTACCATGCTGCCTCTTCTTTACAGTTCAGCTGGAGGCCAAGGCGTTTGGTTTCCTGGGTGTGACCACCTCTACCTCTCCATAGCCATCTTCTCCATAGACTTGCTTGAAGCCTAAGGGATACTCCATTCCCTGTTTTCCCTTCTGTAATAGTTCTGTGGATGGCTGGGGGGATGGCAGAAGACTAAGGGTAAAGTAAAGGCATAGGTGACCCAGTCATTCCTGTCTTAGGGGCTAGGTTGGCTGGATCCCTAGACTGAGAAGCCAGTCTGAGTGTGACCTGTGGAGACCTAGAAGATTAAGAGGACTGGATATTGCCTTGCAGGGAATGGTAAGCCATGAAATGTTTTGTAATAAGGAGTGGCACATACAAAACATTGCTTCAGAAAGTGTTTTCCTTCAGGAGTTGATAGAGTGGGCAGAGCCCTGCAGGCTGGAGTTTATGGACATCCCAGTGAGAAAGGGCATGACTCAGGAGGCTGTGAAACAGCAAGTGGCCCTAGCCTGAGTTAGTCCCTGCAGTGTCCAAGAAATGATGTTGAGATATAACCACCCAAGAGAAGAGACGAGGGTCAGAAAACCCAACTGTCCAAGCTCACCAAGGGGAAAGAGCAGTGTTGCAGATGTGGTTGGTGCCTTGTCCATCTGCACCCAGCACTTGCCCTTCGTCTCTCCGTCCAAGTTGTGCTTGCTCAAAGCTGAGCAGGCTGGGAGACAGGACCCCAATGATGATGCTGTTTGATGGATAAATATCCCCACTTCCTCATGATTGTCCCAAGGTGGGGACAGCTCTGAGCTGTGTTATACACTGTCTCCCACAGTGCCCAGCATGATTGATGTCAGTAGCCTGCAATGGTAACCCAATAAATCCCAGGCATTGGCTGCCTTCCCTTCCTGGCCTCACATCCCCCTCCTCTAGTGGTGGTTTCTGGGATCACCTCCCAAATAAGCTACTTATATTCAAATTCTTATTCCAGGGTCTGTTTCTGGGGGATCCCAGTCTAAGACAGGTGAAAACCAGATGCTCTGGTATTCTGCATCTAGACATTCTCCTTTAACATTAGACAAATCACAATCACCGCTCTTTGAACTATGAGCTTCAGTTCTTTGCCATTCTGGGGGAGGAGTTCTCTGAAACTACTTGTCCAGATGTATGCAGATTTCTGACGGTTTGCTGTATGACGACTCACAAGTCCTCTGCCCGTTCTGGGCCACTGCTTTCCTTTGAGTGTTGTGGTGTCTTCAGGTTTCTGTAAATGAGGACATTCGGGAACATGCTGTGAGAATCAGCTTTGCACTGTTTGGTAGCTCCATTGTTGGAAGAGGGTGCATGGTTGCTGTGTGGCATTTGGAGGCAAGGCCAGATCTAGGGATGGAGGATAGGTGGCAGCAAAGTCCTGGTCATCTCAGCTGGAACTTATCATCCTTTCCTCAAAGTGTTGGAGATGAATTTTAGTCTCTCCACTCCAGAGTTTGAAAGTCTTTTACTAGTCCTGACTCAGTTTTCCAACCAACTGATATCCCTGCTCTTGAACCTAGCACCCTCCATAACCATATTGTTTCCGTAATTGTTCACAAAGTTAAGTTTGAAAATGAAAAGCCAGCAAGCGGATGATTCCAACAAAAGGAAATTGAAGAAGACTTTTACGTCTTAGAAATCCACTCATCTGCGCATCTGAGACTAATAATTGTTAGTACATGTGCGTAAAAGTAATTTGTTACCTCTCTTTGTCTCTTTTTTACCCGTTTTTCTGAGCCTGACTCAACTATGGCTCCTTGGAGAGGGAAGTCAATGGGACTGAAATGGTTACTAATAACGGGTCCCAAAGTAGGCAACGTAGCCCAAGCCAGAGAGACTATCAAACACTAAATGGGCATCGGAGAAGTCAGACAATATGTAAATATGGAGTTTGAAGATCAAAAAGTAATTCTAAGTAACCAGAAGCATTCGTATTGTCATCATTCAGGAAACACAGCTGATGACTGAAAGACCCATAGGGGCACTTTTCTTAGGCAAATTTAGTGCCAATAATATTTTGAAGCCTCTTTGTAAGGTCATAGTCAAGCTCGAATTTCATTTGAGTGTCTAAAATTTTGTGACTACAGACATCATGAAATCTTCTCTATTTCTTTTTATGTTCCCCCTGGAACTATCCCTATTGAAAAGGTGGTTTTGAGGACAAATTTACAGCACCAGCATAAATAACATTCCATCTGTAATTAGCTTTCACGATGGACCCAGGGGGTCCTGACAGCCTTTTGCATCCTAGAGAGCCCAGAGGAATCAGAGAAGGTGTCCATCACCAACTGTTCTCGGTAACATGCAGAGGAGATGAAGATACTTTCCTTAGGGTGGTAGAAAACTTTGATGAAGGTGTAAAAAGACTGATCTGGAAGAGGAAAGGAGTTGGATAAAGTTACCAGAATGAGCATACTTGCGAATCATACTCCCTTCTGCATTAGATCTCTAGAAATTACAGAAAAGACATAAAACACATTCATTACAGCTGTAGAAAATTAGATCTTATTTTTCTTGGATGTGAAATTATGTAAGCTAGAAGTGAGAGGAAATGAGGTTGAAAGTGGAGTTCACTGATCAAAACACATGTAGGTGAGTTTTTTTAAAAGGCAGAAGTAGTCCAGAGGTGCTGCACAAGAGTCTCAGGAGAGCTCCCAGCTTGAGGCTGTGGATGCAGAGGGTGAGAGGGTTGCCTGAGGTGATCTGTCCCGGTGACTGATGATGTGCCTCAGGTGCAGCCTGGTGGCTTGCCACCTACCTGTGTCAAGCAGCAGCAGACAGAGGCATTTTCTGCCAGGTGTGAGTAGAAACCATGAGTACTTGGGAAAGAGAAGCAGGTACAAGGTAGCTGCTGATACTAGGAGTTGACAAACTGCTGACACATACATCTAAGATAACATCTCGATACAAAGTGTCTACCAAACACTATAGCGTTTCTGTCAAACCTGGAAAAAAGATAACACAATCATCACTGCCATTCAACATTATGCTAAAGGCCAGCGCAATAAGAGAGGTGAAAATGAGATATTTGAAGATGATATGATAATTTAGAAAATCTAAGAAAATCAAGTGACAAATTATTAGAACTAAGATTTCTAAAAAGGAGTCTAATATAAAATCAACATTAAAAAGTCAAAAGACTTAAACATCAGCAATAATAAATTAGACAATGTAATACCAAATAGGATTCCATGACCACAAAACTGTAAAATACCTAACAAATATAATGACAAATGTGAAAGATTTACACAAAAACTTATGAATCCTTATTAAATGTCACCAATAGAAATCTGAGTAAGTGAAAACCAATACTATGTTTCTATATTGTATATTTCTCAATTCTTACTAAATTAATCCATAAAATACCAGTGGAATTTTAAGAAAGCATATAATAAGTAGAGTAAGTCAGCCAATTTCTTTTTATGAAGAGCATGACAGGGTTCTTGCCTTATAAGGCGTAACCATGAAGCTACATGCAACAAATTAACAGCCAGATGCATGAATTGTAACTATAAAGGTAGCAGAAGAAAATACAGGAACATTTGTTAGTAATCTTGAGATAGGGAAATTTTCTTAAGCAAGGCACAAAATACAGAAGGCATAATTGACAGACTTTGATAGACTACATCGAAATGAAAACTTCTATGTAACACACGCTGGTATAAAACCACACATTAAGACAACTTAAATAACCAGAAAATATTTGCAACATATGGGAGTTAAAGGATTATAAAGATGAGTGTGACTGAATCACAAAATTATCATACACGCCAAAGTGCAGATAAAGTATCTTCTACTTTATTTCTCTGTGTTTGATTTCATTTCCTTTATAAGGCCTCTATAATTTTGTCCACTCTAGTAAGTGTAATATGAACCAATGCATCCAAAAGTTTCTTTAGACAATGCAGATCTTGTTTGGATGAAATGCCCAGACTTCCTCCCTAAGATGCAGGGGATGTAGGAATGAGGCTGTGGCTCATGTGGCCTTGTGATGGTAAGGACAATGGAGGATTCATTTACTGTCTTCTGGATTTCCCCTCATGTCCACTTCAGTTCATGGATTAGTGACTGCCCGGGTGCAGCTGGTGTCATGCCTGGCTGCTTAATTTCTGGAGGCCCTTAAGGTTGAGGTTCATGTTGATGTCTTCGTTTCTGGTTCCTTTCCTAGCTGGGCCAATGCCTATGGTCATTTTGTCAGAAGCATTCAAACCAGAGTGACTCCATCTTGAGTGAGGGCTAGGAAAATGAGGCTGGGACTTACTGGGCTGCATTCCCAGAAAGTTAAGTATTCCTAGCCTCTAGATGTTTATGGTTAAGGGAACAGATTGATAACGTTTACTAAACAGACCCAGACTTGAGACTGTCCTAATATCCCAATATCTCGAGAACAGAAGCAGTCCTAATTTTGCTTTAAAGATAATATTGATTCTTGCAAAATATAGTAATTAAGAAAATTAATCCTTTATCACACACCCGTGTAGCAGAGCACATCTCCCATGATCTTTTTTTATCCTGTATAAATGAGTATTGTACCTAGGGTGGATGCGTTCCTCCTCTTACTTTTGGAAACACCCTGCTCAGTCTGTGGAGTAGCTGTGCTTTATTCCTGTACTTTCTTAATAAACTTGCTTTCACTTTACTCTGTGGACTCATCCTGAATTCTATCTTGTGTGAGATCCAAGAACCCTCTCTTGGTGTCTGGATCAGGACCCCTTTATGGTAACAGTTTCTGGCTGACCCAGCCCCACTACTGCCCTCACTATGACCTTGCCTGAGGTCTATGTGTGTCCTCAGGCCCTGTGGCCTGTCCTGCAGCCCTCACCTGGGAGCTGCTTCCTTTCATCTCACGGGCTGTTTGGTGTGCTCCTGTCTAGCCATCTGGGTACCTCTTACAGCCTCATGTAGGGAGTGTCAGATGAAAATACAGGATGCCCAGTTAAATAAGAATTTCAGATAAACAGCAAATAATATTTTAGTATAAGTGTGTTCCAAATATTGCTGGTCTCAAATATTACATTATATTAGTATATTAGTTATACTAAAATAAACATTGATTGTTTCGCTAAAGTTCTTATCTAACTGGGTATCCTGTATTTTTATTTGTGAAGTCTGTCAACACTAGCCATGTGGGAGCCAAAGCCTGCTTAGAAGAGGTGAACTTGAGGCCTTCCGTCTTTTGCCTGGCTACCTGGCACACTGGGTCGACTTGGTTGTGCCCACTCCAGTTAGGCTGGGGGCTGAGCATAAGGCTGCCTCCTTCCTCTGTCTGGATAGAAAGTGAGGTTGAGGTTCTGCTGCTTTTTGCTTTTTCCTCAATTTATCTCTTCTATGCCTTCAATCCAGAGCAATTAAACTAAGACATTCTCTTTACACAGGCTCCTGGGACTTCCCCCTATTTTCCTCTCTGTCTGTGCGGACTTTCCCTGGGTCCTCTAGGCTCCTAATATATTCAAGGAGGGAGATAAAGGAATTTAGAAAATCTCTTCTCTCTCTACAAAGCCTGGATTTAGAGCCCATTATCTTGCTGTGAATTCAAACCCTACTTTGAATGTTGGTAGCTGAATATTAATTCTTGGTATCATTGCTGTAGATAATTCTAAAATTTCTCCCTGGTCCTCAACTGCAAGGGCAGTCGACTTCCTTATGCTGATTAGGGGAAAGGCTGCTAGAGTATAATTTCCTAGAAGTTGGAAACATGACTTTTATACAAATATAAAGTGAACAGGTGTCAAAGATTTTATTTAGCTCATTAATTATTGAAGGGGCAAGTCAGTTGTTGGAAGAGATTCAAATCAGAATTTGGTTACAAAGAGTTATATTCTCTTTGGGACAAAACTCATTTGCATTGTTAAGGACAGGAACCATTTACATTGCTACCAGTTGTCTTCACTTTAACTGCTGCCCCTGCAGGCATGTAAAATAGACTAATAATGGAAAGTCAATCCAAAGGCACAGGCATCTCTATACTCAGATCATCCCAGAAGGTCCCCTAGGCAATGCCCAATACTCTACTGAAAGAATACTCAGGGATCTCTTTTGCCCATTTCCACATCTTGGACAATTTTTTCCTGACAAAGTATAATTTCAAAAAATTTTTTTTATCCTGTTACAGTATGAAAAGATAATAAATTCAAAGAAGAGGAACTATAAATGGCTGATAAATATAAGATTAAATGCTCAACCTCATCAGCCTATTCATGGGAAACATATTAAAACAACGTAAGAGTTTTATCAGTTAATATCCAGGATGGAAAGACAAAGATTTCCATGCATTGATGTTGGAAGTCTAAATTGGTTATATCTTTTTGGAGCACAATTTGGTAGTCTCTAATGAAATTTTAAATGTGGGCATCTGTATGCAATTCCACTTATAGATATATCTTCTAGAGAAATAGTAACAAACGTGCAAGTGAATAATGGTGAAGGCATTACTAATTCATTTACCAAATATTCATTAAGCACCTACTTTGTGTCAAGCTCAGAGATGCTTGGGACATATCAGTGAACAAACCAGCCAAAGCTCCTGTTTGCTGGAATGTGTATTCTCACGGGTGCAGATAGACAATAAAAAATATGAATATGTAAATCCCCCAGTTTTTTGGAAGATAATAAATGTGGAAAAAAAGAGTAAGTAGATTAGGGTAAGCAAGAATTTGTAGTGCTGAGAGTTGGGGTGTGAGTAGGGGAACGGGTTTGGGTATTAAATATCGCGGTCAGGGTAGACCTCGTTGAGAAGGTGAAATTTGAATGAGGTTTGAAAGGAGTGTGGGAGTGAGTCATGTAGGTGTTTGAAGGAAGAGCAAAGGCAAGGACACTGAGGTGGGAGTATGCTTGGCATGTTGGAGAAAAATCAAGGAAGCCAGTGTCTGTGGATCCAGGGGAGGGTAGCAGGAAAGGAAGTTGGTGTGGATAACAGGACACCCAACTTGAGGGGCCTCAATGGGCTTTGTAAGGACTTCAGCAATCTCTGTCAATGAAGTGGGGAGTCTGTAAGGTTTTGAGCAGGGAAGTTACACCATCTGAGTGTCATGTTCCCCGAATCCCCCAAGGTTGCTGTGTAGATAATACATATATGGTAGGAGCAGGAGGGTGGACATGGGACCAGGACGGAAGTGTTGATCCTGGTCTGGACTAGCCTACTGGGGCAGCAATCGAGGAGTTAAAGGTGGTCAGCTTCTGCAAGTATGTGTGTGTGTTTTAAATAAATTTTATTGTGTATATACAGCATGATGTTATGGGCTACATATAGATAGTAGAATAATTGCTATAGTAAAACAAGTTAACGTATTCACCATTAACATATCACATCGTTACCCACATTTTTTTTTGGTGACAAGGGCAGCTTAAATCTTCTCATTTAGCAGGAATCTCAACTAAAGTAAAATTTTATTACCTTGTAAACCAAAAATAAAATGCTAAGGCCCTCAATTGACTGAATGGACCCTCCTCTCTGCCAAGGGCTTTCTGAAGTAAACCTGAAACACTAGTTCACGCCATGTGCCACGCTGGGAATGGGTGGCCGGGCATGCCTCATTATAACTTTCTTCCTCTGGAATTCAGGCAGAGCTGACCAGCACTAACACTAAAACTTAAGACTCACAAATGGACTCCTTGTAGCAATAAGATAGCAACATGAGATAGCAGGCTCTGAAAGAAGTCAAAGTATTTACCCCAAAATATATTTCTTTGACATATTTTGAAATGGCCTTGCAAAGTTGTCTCTTGTGGGGAAAATCCACATTGTGTAGAGAATTCCCTTTCCTTTCCAGGTCTTTTTCCTGATCCAGGAGAGAGTTAACTAAATGTTTGGCACCTTTTTAAATCTGATAAGAAACATTTACAATGCATTCTCTCTGAAGCCTGGTACCTGGAGGCTTCATTTGCATAATAAGAACCTTGGTCTCCACAACCCCTTATCTTAACCCAGATACTCCCTCATATTGATTTCAGGTCTTTAAATAAACTCTTTCAGTCAATTGCTGGTCAGAAAATCTTTGAATCCACCTGCGACCTGGAAGCCCCTGCTTGAAGTTGTCCTGCCTTTCTGTACTGAACCAATGTGCATCTTACATGTATTGATTGATGTCTTATGTCTTCCTAAAATGCATAAAACCAAGCTGTAGCCTGAGCACCTTGGACACATGTTCTCAGGATCTCCTGGGGCTGTATCACAGACCATGGTCACTCATATTTGGCTCAGAACAAATCTTTTCAAGCATTTTATAGAATTTGACTTTTTGTGGACAACCTGTAGTCCTCATGTTATACATTAGATCTTGAGGCTTACTCATGCTACACATCTGCTACTTAAAGCTCCCCTTGTACCCACTGTTTTACTGTTTTATTCTCTTTCTCTGTATATTTGACTTTTTTTTTCTTTTTTTTAGATTCTAGGTATAAGTGATACTGCAATATTTTTCTCTCTGTGTTTGGATTATTTCATTTAGCATAGTGTCCTAATGTCCTCCGGTTTCATCTATGTTATGGCAAATGGCAGGATTTTCCTCTTTCTTTCTTTCTTTCTTTTTTTTTTTTTTAGACAGGGTCTTGCTCTATCTTCCAGGTTGGGGTGCAGTGGCGCGATCATGGCTTGCTGCAGCCTTGATCTCCTGGGCTCAAGAGATCCTCCTGCCTCAGTCCCCCAAGTAGCTGGGACTACAGGTGTGTACCACCACATCTGGCTAATTTTTTATTTTTTGTATAGACGAATTCTTACTTTGTTGACCCTGTCTCCACGTTGACTTACTAGGCTGGTCTTGAACTCCTGGGCTCAAGCAATCTTCCTGCCTTGGCCTCCCAAAGTGCTGGGATTACAGGCATAAGCCACTGCACCTGGCTGATTTTCTTCTTTTTTAAGGCTGAATAATATTTCATTCTCTCTCTTTCTCTCTCTGTCTCTATACACAAACACACACACACATATATATATATACACATATACACTACAGTTTATTCACTTATCTGTTAACGGACACTTAGATTGTTTCCATATCTTTCTGCAAGTGTTTCGAAGGTAGAACCCACATGATTTTCCACCATGTGAATCACTGGGAATCAAGGCTGACTACTGGGTTTTTGACCTGAACAATCTGGAAGGAAGGAGTTGTCTGTCAACTCCTGGGAGGCTGAGGGTGGAATAGGGCTCCTTTCTGGTTGTTGGGGGCACATCATCAGAAGCTGAGTTTTATAGAAAAGAGGTTAGAAATAAAGTATCTTTTTTGATAATAGCTAGAAACTGAAAACAAGAGATCATCAAAAGGGTAACGATGTAAACTATGGCTGTACAGAATACAGTAGGTCCATTTTTCTGCATCACAAGTACAGGGGCCAAGGAAGAATATCTCCCTTGCCCTCTGAAGGTTCACTGAAGATCAACGGACAAAAGACAGGTTAACAGGAGGAATGGCATGCAAATGTGTTATCACGCACGGGGCAGGGCCACAGAGTGATCTCCCCGTCATGCAATGGGGTAGAAATGGCTGCATACCTTCTTCTTAAGGGAAAGTGGGGGTAGTAAATGATTTTTTAGCAGAATTCAGTGGTCTTAAAGAACACACAGTGGCCTGAGACAAAGTTTGTTGGGCCTGCAGAGTAGACAATGATTTGAGACAAAAGTCTGTCTGGGCGAGTTGAAAGACTTCAGTCTTTCTCCCTGCGACATGAATTCAATTAACAAAAACTCAGGGAAGGAACCGGAGGTGACTGTTTTCTTCTTTGTCAGGTCCAGACTTTAGATAGATCAGGGAACTTCAGGAAACAACTCCAGCCTGTGCTTTAGGGGAAACAGAAGATTGAGGGTGGCAGGAGGTCAGAGAGGATGTGAAGCCTCTGCTTCAGTTCAGCATGTTAAAGTGCTGTCTATTGGGATATTGGTTTCTGAGCTCCAGCAGAAGATCTCCAAGGCACAGCATTACAGAAAAAAACAATGTTCAATACTACCTCATTCATCTGCACACCCCAATGACAACACAAACAGAATTGTAGACTTTTATATCCATAGCGATGTAGACAGGAATCAGAAATGATACACTTTCAGCTTACATAGATTTCTAACGCAATCAGCTTTTAGGTAATGCTCATATATTTTAAATTTAATGCATAGAAAACAAAAGAGAATGATAAAAAACCTTGTCTCACCTTGGCTGGTGTCCTCATCTATAAAGTGACCTGCAAGGTCCTTCTGCCTCCAAGAATCTGTGCTGTATAACATCAGGTGAACCAGATTATTCTCGGTTTGAAGCCAAGGTGTGTTTATTCTTTGTAAACTCATACCTGGTTGTGACCAGAGAAGGATAGAATTTGGCTTTTCCCCCTAATAAAGTTGGGGGATCACTTTGAAGTATGACTAAAATTTGGATGTACATTGGCTTTCAATTGAATTTCAGACAGGGGTTAAAGCAAGTGGCTTTCTAGAAAGTTCACACCTGTCAATGTGGTCTCTTAGAAGGAGACAGTGGCATGTGTAGTGTTCACCATCAAGTTCAAGTCAGAGAGTAGTCTCATGACTGGGTGGTTGAAGCCTTGGGGCTTCCTTAGGAAATGTTTTCTTTTTACTTTACATGGTTGACCAACCTGTAGTATTTTATATACGTGAGTTTTGTCTGTGGTTTCCTGGCTTATAATTCCTAAAATCCTTAAGATCTCCAAAGGGCTGTCTTTTAGTGTGGCTTTTGTCTGACAGGTTCACAATGGGGGCTGGTCACCAGAAAGACCAAGCCAGGATTAGACGGTAGGACTTTCAGCCACCTCCCCCGATCTCTGGGGAGTGGGGAAGGGGCTGAAAGTTAAATTAATCACCAATGGCCAATTGTTTAACTAACCATTCCTACTTAATGAAGCTTTTATAAAAACCCAAGAGGATTGGGTTCAGAGAGCTTCCAGATAGCTGAACACATGGAGGTTCCTGGAAGGTGGCACCCCGGGAGGGCATGGAAGCTCCAGGCCCCTTCCCCGATGGCTCACCCTATGCATCTCTTCATCTGTACCCTTTGTAATATTCTCTTAATAAACCAGTAAATGCAAATTTGTACATTTCCTCCAGCTAATTAATCAAACCCAAAGATGGGGTCGTGGGAACCCCAACTTGAATTCAGCCAGCTGGTCAGAAGTTCTGGTGGCCTGGACTTATGAGTGGTGTCTAGGGGGCAGTCTTCGGGCCTGAGTCCCCAATCTGTGGGATCTGACACTCTCTTGGAGGACACACAGCTGGTGTCTGTTGCATGTCTGTTGTGACCAAACCCCCATATATTTGGTCACAGAAGTCTTCTTGTTTGTTAATGATTGTTGTGATGTGACAGTAGAGGAAAAACATGGTGGGATAGAGTTTCTTTTCTGACATAAACCCTTACACATATTCAAATAGCCAAAGACCTACTGTGCCACCCCCTTTCTGACAGTTTCTTCTGTCTCCTTATGGCCACTCCTTGTGCACTCCTTAACTCTCTGATCAGGTTACCAGTCCCTAATCACTGGCTGATTGGATATTTGAAAAGAAGATTTGGACAGGGCATGATTCTGAAGGTGAATGTGTTTCCACTAGACACTCCCTTCCACATACCAGTGCCCTTTAGGATGACCCATGGTGGGCAGAGCATTTCTTGCTTCATTGCAAGAAAGTGGAATTTATTTTAAGAAGCTAAGAATAAACTTAAAAAATATTTGATAGGCATGGCTGTTGACTTTTGAAAACTTCAAATTAAAATACTGTCATTTAATTTTTCGATTATAAAAATCAATTTGTTGTACTGAAATACAATAAAGTATACAGTCAAGTACCATCCAGAGGTAATCATCATTCATATTTGGTTTATTTCCTTCCAACCTCCCTCCCATGTATATGCTGTTAAAGAAAAATTTATTCTGACATTCATTAAAATGCTAAGGACAGCCTTATTCAGGACTATTGTGATCAGCGTCAAGACTCACAATAGAGAAGAGATGGAGCTCAACTCTGAATACAGCAAGGGCAAGTGGGGATTTAATGGTCAATGAGCAAAATGAAGTGGTCAGTGGATGGAAAATTACAAGCAGAGACATCAAGGATGGGGGATTCTTGCTAAGCTGACAGGATCCTTGCTGAAGACAGGCCAGGGTGATCCAATATCATGGGTGGAGAATGAGGAATTTGATCAGACATTGAGTGTGATCAGATACCAAGTGTGATGGGACCAAGGCCAAGGCTGAGGCCTCATTGAGAAGAGGGCTCAGAGGAGCCTGCCTGAAGTTTGGGCAAGGAGAGAGTCTTGGATAATGCAATGGGGACAAATGACATATTTATGAAGGACCATAGTTCCTCCTCCCATCTCTCTCCACACTAGCCCACCAGGCAGAACTGGAAAACAGAGAGAGGAAATAGCAAGAATAGGATACTAGCAAGCCGGTTGTCTTGAGAAGGGTAAAGTAAGCTGAGCAGAAGAAAAAAACTCCACTTGTTTTGAGGGTAGGAGAAGAAGCTGAGTCAGAGAAAAGGAGTGGGAATCTGGACATGACATGTACTTTCCTCATAGTGCCTCTTGACAAAAAAGTGAGATTGAAGGTAGGGGAAGTAATATCTTTTTCCTGACTCCTCACAGTGTTCATAACTGAGACCCCATGACAACAGATTAATGAGAAAAAGTCATACAAATTTATGTAATATAAGTTTTGTGTGTGATGGGAGGCTTCAGAAATGATGACCCAAAGAAACAGGGATGCTGCGTATTTTTATGCTTGGATTTGATGAAGAGTAGACAGTTATGCAGAAGTAGAATTGGACAAAGGGAGCGTGATCTACTGGTAACAAGCTGGGAGGAGCTGAGCAAGTCCTGTTTGTTCAGATTCTTCTTGGCATATCTGTGTCTTTCTTCCAGGCATAGGACCCCTCTGAGATTAGGGTTTTATAACCTACTTTAAATAAAGGTCAGAAAATTCTTTTATGGCCTGCTTCAGGGGAGAACAGCGAGAGAAGGCTAGAGACCCTTACTGCTCCTTCTGTTTTGCTAAATGCCAAGGTATTATATTTCGGGGTAGTGTGTCCTAATCCACGTCAGGGTATAGCATTAGATATTAGAATTAGTATTTGGGCTTCCCCAGGGAAGCACCAATTTTGACCCATGATAGAATGGAGAGCCCATTATTAGTCCCCAAAGAAGCTAGTCTTGAACTATTAAGACACAAAAGATGAACTCAGTGCTATAAGAAAAGGGTCTCTGCATTTAATTTATTGGTCTGATTCTGATTAGTTGTGTGGCCTTGAGCAAATCACTTGCATTTCTGGGCTTCACGTTCCTTATCAGTGGGTAAATGAATGAATGGAATTGGTCCATTTGTAAGCCCCCATGAGTTTTTAAAATTAGAGCTGTTGAAAGGGAGATCTGTGCTCAGCCTTTGTCTGAGGCAGCCTCACCCCCTTTCACCTGGGCGACTGTATGCGCCTTTGCAGTCCTTCAAGATGGTGACTGGCCCTTGCCATCTCTCAGCTCCTATGATCTTTCTGGCAGAATTCCTCCTGTTGACTCATCTTCCAACCTCAGGCTCCTAAGAAAGTACAGACTAGCGATGACCAGGATGGGCCATGGTGGTTGAAAATTTAGAGCTTGGGGTAGGGTCAACCTGAGGGAAAGAACATTTTAATGAGTTTATGTGGGCAGTGAGATGATCCATGTGATGACAGGTAGAACTTAATGCTTCCTGCTCCCTCCTCTTCCTTCTCTCTTCCCCTCAAGGCTGGCTTCCCACCAGAATTGTGCTATTTAATTATCTTTGCTGATAAAGATAAATGGCAATCATTCAAATCCTGAATGAGTGAAAAGAGAAATTTCGTGTGAGTAACCCAGGGTCTTCTTCCAAACCTCACTGGAAACTAAGCTGTGTTTTTTTATGACTTCTGTGCTTTGCAGGGACTCTAATTTCCTCCATCGGTGACCATTACAGTGCTTTATATAGAACAGTAAAAACAACATGGCACATTAACCTTTGTGAATGACACAGTCAGAAGGTGCCTTCGTCAGCAGTGGGCTCTGATATAAACATGGGGAAGTGAGACACAGCTTTGGTACAGATTGCTTTGTATAACTTACACCCCTGTGGCCCGGGTGACACTTTTAAGAGTCACAGAAAATGCCAGCTTTGTCCCTCCCTGTTGGGAGGTGGGGAAGGGGCTGTCACAAATGGCCAGTTTAGAGCAGATGTGGACATCTCACCAGTTCTCACGGCCTTCTCTGCTGCCACCCTGCTCTGAGCCACCACCGCCTCTCCCCTGGACGATTGCAATGGCTTTGTGACTGGTTCTCCCTGTTTCTGCCCCAATGGTGTATTTTCAAATCAGCAGCCAGAGGAATCTTTTAAAAACATATTAGATTACATCACTGTTCTAGGTAACCCAGCCTCAGCTCACACTCTGAGTAGAAAACAAAGTCTTTCCAATGCCAAATGGGCTCAGGCAGTCTGCCCCAGGTACTTCTCTGTCCCCCCTCCTGGCCCACATTATCTGGAAGGGCCTTGGCTCTGGGTGTTCCTTCTGCTGGTAATATTCTTCACTAGATTTCTGCAGGCCTCTCCTGCTCCCCTCCTTCAGGCCATTATTCAAATACTGTCTTTTCGATGGGGGTCTTTCCTGTCTTCCTATCTGAAGATGCAAACTTATCTCCCACACTCGCTTTCCTTTTTCCTAGCACTTATCAATGTCTTACATGCAATTTTCAAAATTTAAAGCAAAAAAATCCACTGGTGACTTCCAAAATCACCAGTTTCATATCTCTAGTTAAATCAATAAATACTATATGTAACATTATTGTTATTATTTACCATTTATCTCTCCCAAGTGAAAACATGCTCCATGAAGATGGGAATTTTTGTCTTTGTTCCCTACTTTTGGGACTGTATCCTTTAGGTCAGGGCTTCTCCAACTTTAATATGCCCAGGAATCACCTGGGGGTCCTTTTAAAATGTAGATTCTAATAGGTAGCTTTGGGAAAGAGAACTGAGAATTTGTAGCTCCAACAAACTCTCAGGTGATAGTTGTTAATGAATGAAACTGGGGTCTGCCTGCCCAATGCAGCAAACTCAAACACTGACATCGGGATTGCAGTGAGAGAAAATGAGGCATTTATGGCAGGGCGCTAAGCAAGGGGAATGGGGTTGCTAAAGCTTAAGACCCAAATTCCCTGAGGGCTTACAGATAAGGGTTTCTAAAGGTGGGGAGGCAGAGGTCACAGGCAAAGTCATGAGTCAATACAGGGAGGCTACGCATTTCTTTGACCTAAAAAGGCAGGACATCTTGAAGCAGGGGCACAAAGGTCATAGGTGGAGTCAAAGATTTTCTGATTTGCAATTGATTAAGGAGGCGAAGCTTTGTGTAAAAAGTTTAGAATCAGCAGAAAAGAATGTTAGCTCTGGCTCATGGGTGTGACCTCCTCCAGGCCTTTCAGGAAGAAATTTAGAACAAAGGACAGCAGTGACAGTTTCCAGTCCTCAGTTTCTCCTTATCTGAGGTCTGTGTGTGAGTGGATCTGTTTGGTATAGATCCAGATTTCTGAAAAACAACTCAGGGACATACTTATATGGTTTGGATCTGTGTCCCCACCCAAATCTTGTATTGAAATGTAATCCCCAGTGCTGGAGGTGGAGCCTGGTGGGAATTGATTGGATCATGGGGGTGGTTTCTCATGGTTTAACACCATCCCCACTTGGTGCTATCATGGCAATAGTGAGTTCTTGTGAGATCTGATTGTTTAAAAGTGTGTGGCACCACCCCTCCTTTCTCTCGCTCCTGCTCTGGCCATGTGAAGTGCTGGTTCCCCCTTTGCCTTCTGCCATGATTTTCTGAGGCCTCACCAGAAACTCTGCAGGTGCCAGCATCATCCTTTCTGTGCAGTCTGCAGAACCATGAGCCAATAAAACATCTTTTCTTTATAAATTACTCAGTCTCAGGTATTTCCTTATAGCAATACAATGGACTAATGGACTAATGCAGAAAATTGGTACTAAGAAGTGGGGGCATTGTCATAAAGATGCCTGAAAATGTGGAAGCAGCTTTGAAACTGGGTAGCCAGCAGAGGTTGGAACAGCTTGGAGGGCTCAGAAGAAGAAAGGAAGGTGAGGGAAAGTTTGGAACTTTCTAGACACTTGTTCAATAGTTGTGACCACGATGCTGATACTGATATGGGCAGTAAAGTCTAGGATGAGGAGGACTCAGGTAGAAATGAGGAACTTATGATCGAAGCAACCATTGCAAAATTATAACTGAGAAAAGTATTACAGTAAAATAGATCTGACCTAACCAACTTCATCTTGCTTCTAACCTCCAAACTGTCCTTGTTCACTCCTGGGCATAGGCCGAACTAACGATGGGAGGAACTTATAGTTTAATTTTGAAGCAAAGATAATAACAGCCCTTTCCCAAAACAAACCCCCTTCCTGCCTGGGGACTAGACTGCCTTTGTAGGACTAACAAATTACCTACAAGATAAGAAACTATGGTTTAAGAATCATACAGCTGGAGGCTACAAGATTCTGACCCTCCCCAAATTGCTCCTGGGGATAACATCACTATTGTAAAACCTATGATCAGTGATTGAGATATTGATAGATCAGCTGGAACCACCCAGATTGATAAACTGGCTCATCTGATCTTGCAGCCCCCACCTAGAAACTGACTCAGCAAAAGAGGACAGCTTTGATTCCCTTTGACTCATCTCCAACCCAACCAATCAGCACTCCCAACTCACTGGCCCCTCTGTGCCAAATTATCATTAAAAACTTCAATCCCTAAATTCTCAGGGAGACTGATTATAAAACTCTGGTCTCCCACAGAGGTGGCTCTGCATGAATAACTCTTTCTCTATTGCAATTTCCCTGTCTTGATAAATCAGCTCTGTCTAGGCAGTGGGCAAGACATGAGTTTTGGGAGGCGCCAGGGACAGAATGATAAGGTTTGGCTGTGTCCTCCACCCAAATCTCATGTTGAAATGTAATCCTCAATGCTGAAAGTGGGGCCTTGTGGGAGGTGATTGTATCATGGGGGCAGTTTTGTCTCATGGTTTAACAGCATCCCCCCTTGGTTGTCACGATAGTGAGTTCTCATGAAATCTGGTTGTTTCAAAGAGTGTGACACCTCTCCCCACTTCCTCCTGCTTCAGCCATATGATATGCCAGCCCCCCTTCACCATCTGCCATGATTGTAAGTTTCCTGAGGCCACCCCAGAAGCTGAGCAGATGCCAGCATTATCTTTCCTGTACAGCTTGTGGAACCATGGGGCAATTAAACATCTTTTCTTTATAAATTACCCCTTCTCAGATATTTCTTTATAGCAGTGTGAGAACAGAGTAATACACACATGTTAGGATGTTATCTTTAGTTTCTGTAGGGAATCAAACATCCAGTGACTCTAACTTCCTCGGCTATTGTTTCAAGCTATTATTACCTTCTTGCGTATCAAGTTGCTCTCAGGGCTAGCCAGGTGCCTGGAATTTCCCTTGAAGGAACTCGAGATTTTCTTTTATTTCCATGCTTGGAGGGCCCACAGGCCTCTAAGAGGAGTCCCTGCTGTGTCTCACAGTGATGTGGAACAGCAAGGCTGAAGACCATGTGGTTTCATGCCTGGAGGCAGGACCGCTAGTTGTTTTTTTTTTTTTTTTTTTTTTTTTTTTGAGATGGAGTCTTGCCCGTCACTTAGGCTGGAGTGAAGTGGCGTAATCTCAGCTCACTGTAACCTCCACCTCCCAGGTTCAAACAATTCTCCTGCCTCAGCTTCCTGAGTAGGTGGTATTATATGCACGAGCCACCATGCCTTGCTAATGTTTGTACTTTTAGTAGAGACAGGGTTTCACCATGTGGGCCAGCCTAGTCTTGAACTCCTGACCTCAAGTCATCTGCTGGCCTTGGCCTAAGTGCTGGGATTACAGGCATGAGCCACTACACCTGGCCCCACCAGTTGTTTTCTTTCCAAAGTCAAGTTCAAAAACCCAGGGCTGAGTTGATTGTATCAGTCACATGGGAGAGCTTTAAGTTACAGATTCCTGGTTGTCTACCTCAGAGTTTGTGATTTAGTAGGTCAGAAGAGGGCCCTAGGAATCTTGCTTTTTTTTTTTTTTTTTTTTAAAGTTCACTGGGTGATTTGGATGTGCAGCTGGGATGGGTAACCAATGATACGGAAAAATAAAGAATTTCTTACATATGCAAATCTGATTCTAGTTGTTGCCAAATTGTCATCTAGTCGGTACAAAATGGAAATTGGCATCTCAAATAAAAATAAAAAAATATCTTTTTTCTTGTTGTCATAATTTGGTTGGCTTCCAAAAATTTAATGATTTCAATAGAGAAAAAGGGAAAATGTGTATAATCATTTCAGAATATCCCTATTCATCACTTTAAAATTCTATTTAGTATTATGAAAATAGCACAAGCATATAGAAAACAGTTCAAACAGTAAAAAGGTATGCAATGAAAGTGAGCTTTTCTTCTATTTTGGACTTCCAGTCTCATTCTTTGGAGGAAATTTTTGTTAACAGTGTCTTATCAATATTTCCAGAAAATTTCTAGGTACACACACACACACACACACACACACACACACCCCTACATATTTTTTCTTTGTAAAAGCAGGGGAAATGTGACCAAACTGTTTGTACCAGGCTTTTTCTTATTACTGTGTGTCTTGGTTAGCCATGTACGGAAGAGTGTATTTTTACCCCGAGATCTACCATTTCCCAAGCCCCTGCCACCTCTCCCATTGAGAGGTGAGATTTATGGCTCTTTCTTTCAAATCTGGGTGGGCTTTAGACTATGTTGAAAGTGATACTATGTGACTTTTGAGGCTAAATCATGAAAAGTAATACAACTACCACCTGGTCCTCTTGGCATTCTCACTCAAGAA
This sequence comes from Nomascus leucogenys, assembly GCF_006542625.1. NCBI lineage: Eukaryota > Metazoa > Chordata > Mammalia > Primates > Hylobatidae > Nomascus > Nomascus leucogenys. The sequence continues at coordinate 46,207,155 of NC_044393.1, read as the reverse complement.
CCCAGCTGCCATGCTGTGAGAATGTAGAGAGACCACATGGAGAAGTCATGTTTAGGTTTTCTAGCCAACAGTCCTAGCTGAAGTCCAAGCCAACAGTCAGCATCAACTTTGGGAAATGTGAGGGATGAACTTGAGATGATTCCAGCCTCCAGCCTTCAGGCCATTCCACTATGGAGCACAGATGAACTGCAAAGGAATTGGAGACAGAATGTCCTGATCCCATTTAAGGGCTTACAGCAGGAGTTACAGGAGGGTGGTATAAACTGTGTGTCATTCATGGGTGATCTTGAGCCAATCACTATGTGTTAGTTTAGCTAGTCTAGGCAACACTGCAAGAGCAAACAAATCTTCATATCTCCCAACTTCACAACATACAAGTTTATTTCTCACTCTCATTCCAATGAGAGTCAGGCAGCTCTCTTTCCTATCATAACTTAGAGATCCAGTTTCCTTCTATGTAGTGGCTCTTCTATCTTTGAGAACTTCCTTGGAATCTTTTATTGTATTGTCTTCATTTGGCTGGCCTAAGAGTGGAAAAAGAGGGCATGGAAAAATCACATGGGAAATTTTATGGGTTGGCCTCATATGAACTACATCACTTCTGCCCACAATCCAGTGTGGCAGACACAAACATATGGCCCCCTCCTAACTGCAAGGGAGTCTGGGAAATGTAGTCTTTTTGAGTACCCAGGTAGAGGACACAAGAGTGGTGGGTGTCTGGCCAGTTTCTGCCACACCATGCCTCAATTTCCTCTCTTTAGATGAGAATAATAATGATGTCAATCTCCCCAGGTTGCTGTGAAGATCAAACTATAAGAAGTTGTCTTATCTCTGATGAAGTTGAATGGACTATACACATTTTAGGTATTAATTTCCCATCAGAGAGAGATACCTGAGACACTTTTCCTCAACAGTCCAGGGGCCCCATAAATGATGAACAATGATAGGCCACTGCTCCTTCCCTGGGCTATCCTAAATGTAATGACTGGCAACCGCTGCCCTAATGCCAATGCTGACAATGCTTCTCCCCCCACGGGTGGAGAGAGTAACATGTTACAAAAGCAGCCCACCCACGTTCTATTCAGGCTCAGAGAAAAGACTCACAAGAACACAGCTGGCCCCTCACCAGACAACATTCAAGTGGGACATTAAGCAGAGATACACTTGTTCTTTTTCTCTCCAGCTTTGTACCACATTGATGGCTACCCATGCTCTCTTTCCACGGCAGCATATACATTTCAGATGAATGAGAGCAAGAGAAAATATTAAGTTAAAAACCCGGGAGCAAACATTGGCAACTCTCTTAGGATCCGGTGGTTCACAGGCTTTCTTGTCCATTCCCTCAGTAAAAATATTTAAGTTCTGGAAAATCTCAATCTTCTCACTGGTAAAATGGGGATGATAATGATAGCTGAGCTGCAGAGCATACACAGTTGTGGGGAGGATCAGGTAAGGGAACGCTTAAAAAGGGCTTTGTAAAGTTTATAAACTGCGCTAAACAGAGGTGAGTATAATGGCTCAATGATGATTCACAGCAGTCTCAAACTCTTGTGTTCAAGCAATCCTCCCAACTTAGCTTTTCCAAGTTGCTGGGACTATAGGCATACCCCACCACTCCTAGCTAATTTGTCTTTCTTTTTTCTTTCTAAGCCCAACCCCCTTCTTTTTTTTGTTGTTTTTTTTGTTTTTGTTTTTTTGAGATGGAGTCTTGCTCTGTCACCCAGTCTGGAATGTAGTGGCATGATCTCGGCTCACTGCAAGCTCCGCTTCCTGGGTTCAAGTGATTCTCCTGCCCTAGCCTCTGGAGTAGCTGGGACTACAGGCATGTGTCACCACGCCTGGCTAATTTTTGTATTTTTGATAGAGACGAGGTTTCACCATGTTGGCCTGGCTCAAACTCCTGGCCTCAAGTTATCTGCCCGCCTTGGCCTCCCAAAGTGTTGGGGGTATTACAGGTGTGAGCCACTGCGGCTGGACAGCCTAACTTCCTTCTAAGTCTAACCCACCTCCTTATTGCTTACTGGTGGGGGGGTCCACAGCACGGTCACCACAGCCGTTATTTCATTCTGGGTCCTGAACTTTCAGCTGCATTTTTTTTTTTTTTTTCAGAGAGGAGTCTCTCTCTGTTGCTATATTGCTCTTGAAACCCTGGGGTCAAGCAATCCTCCTGCCTCTGCCTCCCAAAATGCTGGAATTACAGGCACGAGCCACCAAACCTGGCCATAATCATCCCTTCTTTATACCCCTCTTCCCACTACCTTTTCTCTGATTATAAAATTTGTGTATAAATCTTGGAAAATATGAGAAATAATAATTATAACTTCTGCTTACTGAATAATTTCTATGTCCAACTGATTTGCCCTCATGGATGGGTGGTACAGTTCTGCCCTCCTACTTGGATAGCAGACAGCTGAGCAGGCCTGTGAGATTCCAGGTTGTGAAGCTGCTTGCTTAATCTGCCTATTTCCAAACGAAGTAGCTCATCAGTTTCACGACACGTGTCAGGGGCCTTAAAAGCATCCTTTTCCTTTGACCCTGTACATTTCCTCCTAAGAAACTTCCCTAAACACACAGTCTTTAGCACAGCCCAGGTTTATGGCCAGATATTAAAAGATGGCTGCTTCAGAGGTATTTATAAAGGTAGGAAATTAAAAATTTAAATGTCTGTCATTAAGGTAATTGGTAAGTAAATCATGGAAGATTCATACAGTGGCATGTTTTATGACCTTTAAGGATCGTGTTTATGTTATACTTCTAATGACATAAAAAATTGTTTATTATGTAAAGGTTCACAGGATGGGCAATGCTACATACAGTTTTATGTCAACTGTGCTCAAAATGTATAGAATAATAGCAGAGAAGAAATAGGCGAAAATGAACTGTATTGGTTTTGGGTGGTAGAATTATAAGAGACTTATTTTTCTGTGTGTTTCCCTCCCACACACTGCCTCCCGCTTTCCCATATCTTAAAAAGTTTCTACATGGAGCAAGATTAGAAAAAAAAAAATAAAGTAAAATGGTTAATATAAAGTTCAAAACCCCCCAAATCTCACTCTCAAACTGACATTCCCTATCTTAACTCTCTTTGTCTCACCTATTTAGTTTCATTTACTTTTCCTTATAAATGCATAGGTTGCCATTGATGCTCTCAGAATGAGGTGAAATTCAATTCAAAATACATAAAAACCGCAGCCACCCACTCACTAAGCCTTCATGTGCCAAGGAATCTTCAAAGGAACTGAGACATAAGTGGTTCTCATATTAAATTCCCACCTTCAGTCACAGGTTAGGGAGCACAGTTGAATGTTTTTATAATACTAAGCACATCTTTTGCAAACAAGAGTAAGAGAAAAAGAACGTTTATCATGAATCCAATTATAACTGCAGCCTTTTAGAAATGAACTGCTGCTAAGAATTAGGTCAATGTAGAGAGTACAAGTTTGCTGAAGATGCAAACAGCTTTGGTCTCCTTTAGAACTTGACAATTGCTGTTAAGGCTCAGAGGAGTCTTGTGTGAGTGCAAACTGAATATCCCTTCAAGGATCTTGCTTGGAGGATAGTCAATGAAAACAACCTACAGCCAGGATTTCCAAACTTCATCAGAAGAGGAATGCCCATAGTGGGACGTGTTTTCAGGATCAACTTGTCTAGCTTATCTGTTCTTGCTGGCTACCCCCAGAGCCATCCTGAAGTTAAATAACATGCGGAGTGACTGCTGAGCAGAAGCCAATGCAGTGTGATGTGTGTTAAATATCATTCAATGTATCCATTTGTGCCAGAAACAAAGGCAAGAGTATTACTTATTTCTAAGCGTCAATGTCTTATGAGGCCTTGCAGAGCCCTTAACAACTGGGACCCTACACATATTTACTCTATATCAGAAGATGAGTCAAGTGTAGACTTCGTTTATTAGAAATTGTCTCAAAACTCAAAATAAAATGTTGGGTTTGCTTGGGGTGTGGACTCAGTGAATGCTCTTGACGTTTGATGACCCTAACAACCTCAGAGACATCCGTGCTCAAAATAAATCTCCAGATTGAGCACTTTATTGCTTTCTGATCTTTTCTGATTAACAGCTGATGTCAGTCCATATATCAAGTGGGGCTGGTGTTTATCATGTGGCCTTGAACTGTTTTGGGAACAGAAGTGTTTGCTAAGTAGGATGTTATATATGAGGTAGTGTAGCTTTGAGACTCAACCACTTTTTACTTGGTTTGGTAAGACTACCATTTCCTTGCCTCTCTCCTCCTCTGCACTCACAAGGATTTCACCAGCTCCTCTTACCTTCCTGGGCTCATTCTCACATTTCCTTTGCTGTCTGTCTGACCGATTCTGGTTAAGGCACTGCCTTTCTTGTTTGAAGCCCAGAACCTGTGTATATAAGTTATTATGGCAGGTTCTGCCATGTTTCCTGTCAAGAATTTCCTGCTGTGGTGACCTGATGTGTACCCCTGCACACTCTTAAACCTGGAAACCCACTCTGCTCTTTCAGGATCCCTGCCAGATATTTAAGCCCTGCCCTGAAACCCGAGGATAGGCCTTTCAGGTGCCAACCACTTCTAAGTCTAACCCACTTCCTATTCCTTTCTGGTGGGAAGTTCCGTAGAATAGTCACCACATGTGTTCTTTCATTCTGGGTCCCCAGAATGAAATGGCTGCATTTATGAAATTCAGCCTACCCTGAGGACAGCTGCAGGGAGATACTCCTCCTTAAGAAGATGCCTTTTAGATGACTCAGCTCCACTCCTCAGATCCAAGAGATAACGTTGACTAACTCAAGTGGCTGCTACCCAGAAGCTGCTGCAAGATGAAAAGTGGACCTTCTCGGGCAACTTTCAATGACAGCAGCTTGTGTTCACTCTGTGTGAGTGAGACTGAAACAACAAGATTCAAAAGAAGAGATAGATCTCCTTGCATGAAAGGAAGGTCATTCAGGAAAGTAAACAAAATTACAAGGGTAGTCCTACAGCCTCTGATGATGGGGATGGTACTGCCAAATATCCTCACCAATATCATGAGATTGTATAGTCAACTGTGAAATTGTCCCCCTTCCTAAACAGAAAAACAAAATACAGATTATCTAAGGAGACTCATTCCTGTGTGGGGTAGCTGGATCATATGGCCCAGATCTTGTTCACCCAAAACTAACCTTCTTGGAGCTTTCTCACCTATGTTCTGGCTCAAATGGGCATATAGCCCTTTCTCTTAATAGTGTAATTGAGAAAAGACTGACTTTCCTAAAGGCTTCTGGATTGCAAAATGGACGTACACACCAAAAAGAACCATAAATTAGAAAATCTGACCGTAAAGTACAGTAGTTTTAAATTTTTTTTTACATTTTTAATTCTTGGCTTGGGATGTTTGACAGAAGGTGCACTCTTCTTAGGCCCTGGCTTGCTGCTATATTGGACCCTGGATAGAGGTTGGGAAGTCCATGGATGAATTTTACCAAGGTCCATGGGTCCCCTGAGATTGTAATTGAATGCCTGTGTGCCTATTTATTTTTTGGGAATAGAGTTCATAGCTTTCATGATATTCTCAAAGAGGATTTTGTATTCCCAAAATACAAAGATATTATAGGCATCTTAGTTACAGGCATTTAGTTATACTCATCTTAGTCCCTATAACTGAATCCCTTGTACCTGGTCATCTCCACTACTCAAAGACAAGAAAGAGAAAGCAAGAAAGCAAGAGCCAGTGGATGGAAACTCTCTCTAGCTTCCTTCCTTGGGTGATTTACTCTGAGAATGACTATTTTTTTCAAGGTGGGCCAACCTGCGCTGATAATCAACTCAAAATACAACTCCAATAGGAATAGCATCCCAACATTTAGGATCATGTTTTATTATAGGGCCAACCTCTACCCAGTCTGGAAAATATTTCATATAAATCAAAGTTCTTCACTTTATGCTCTAAGACAGGGAGCAATTTTCTTTAAAGCCTGCACATCTTTTCTTCCTGGACCTCAAATGAATTGGGTTTTTAGAATGTTAAGCAAATTTTGTCTTGATAGACACTCAGTGGGGAGATCTTTAATCTGTTGTACGTTTTCAGAAGGTTAGATCAATTAATATTGTAGAAACAATACCGCATGTAGTCTCAGGGATAGCTGTGAATATAAAATGAGACATTAGCTTAATTTCCCCCAATGAATGGCTTATTGTCTTTGCCAGCAAATATGGCTCATGGGTAATTGGCAAAATCACACAGATGAATCTCCAAAGAATCCATGTTGGGCTATTAGGGGATCAGTGGCAAAAAACACTGGTTCCAGTTTGATTGATCAGATGTTGATAGTAACTGATGGAGTCATTGCAAACTAAAATGACAGTTTTGATGTCCTTTGCAAAGAATGCTACCCTTAGAATGGAGAGGCCAGAGTTCTGGAGCTGCATTGGGCACCAACCAGGTCTGTAAACATAGTTAAGTCACCTGGTCTGGCTGGATGCCTGTCTGGGTTCTCATCTGTAGAAAGAGTCTCCCTAAGAGCAGCTTTGACTTCCATGAGTCTATTGGCTGTACAAATTTGAGTGACTCTGAAAAAGTCTTGGAGAGAACAAATGGCCTTAAATGTTGGTAAAAAGAGCAAGTGATAGAACAATTATACTATGAGTTGGGGGTTGTACTAATATAGGTCTCAAACAATGGTCCATTTAAAAAACTGTTGGGACAATTATGATCTTAATTCACTATCTGAGGTGTTCAAGTGGGCATTTCTGAATATATCAAATGATTGTAAAATTTCCCACATATCTTTGTCTCTATCAGGCAAGCAAATTTGAATTGATCCCCAGAACAAGAAAGAAGCATAAACACATTTATTAATTAGCATCACTTTAAAAAAATTTTTTTTATTATACTTTAAGTTCTAGGGTACATGTGCACAATGTGCAGGTTTGTTACATATGTATACATGTGCCATGTTGGTGTCCTGCACCAACTCGACTTTTACATTAGGTATATCTCCTAATGCTATCCCTCCCCCCTCCTCCCACCCCACAACAGGCCCTGGTGTGTGATGTTCCCCTTCCTGTGTCCAAGTGTTCTCATTGTTTAATTCCCACGTATAAGTGAGAACATGCAGTGTTTGGTTTTTTGTCCTTGCGATACTTTGCTGAGAATGATGGTTTCCAGCTTCATCCATGTCCCTACAAAGGACATGAGCTCATCCTTTTTTATGGCTGCATAGTATTCCATGGTGTATTTATGCCATATTTTCTTAATCCAGTCTATCATTGATGGACATATGGTTTGGTTCCAAGTCCTTGCTATTGAGAATAGTGCCGCAATAAACATACATGTGCATGTGTCTTTATAGCAGCATGATTTATAATCCTTTGGGTATATACCCAGTAATGGGATGGCTGGGTCAAATGGTATTTCTAGTTCTAGATCCTTGAGGAATTGCCACACTCTCTTCCACAATGGTTGAACTAGTTTACAGTCCCACCAGCAGTGTAAAAGTGTTCCTATTTCTCCACATCCTCTTCAGCACCTGTTATTTCCTGACTTTTGAATGATCTCCATTCTAACTGGTGTGAGATGGTATCTCATTGTGGTTTTGATTTGCATTTCTCTGATGGCCAGTGATGATGAGCATTTCTTCATGTGTCTGTTGGCTGCATAAATGTCTTCTTTTGAGAAGTGTCTGTTCATATCCTTTGCCCACTTTTTGATGGGATGGTTTGTTTTTTTCTTGTAAATTTGTTTGGGTTCTTTGTAGATTCTGGATATTAGCCCTTTGTCAGATGAGTAGATTGCAAATTTTTTTTCCCATTCTGTAGTTTCCCCATGCACTCTGATGGTAGTTTCTTTTGCTGTGCAGAAGCTCTTTAGTTTAATTAGATCCCATTTGTCAATTTTGGCTTTTGTTAGCCTCACATTTTGACTTCTACCCTCATTGGTTTGCCGCAGGGCACTCTCTCCTTTACTCATGGCAGTGATTTGAAGTAGCAGGTGTACATTGGACAACTGTGAAGTAAATTTTAGGCTTATATTTCCTGGGAGGATTCAGATTCACTCAACTTTTACCCTCAGGGACAAGGCACAAGGTCCTAAGCTAGGGAAATACTATTTTCTAAATAGCTCTAGATTGGGGCCTGAGTGGCAGACATGTGGAATGATTTCCATTTGCAGATGTTGCTCAGCAGTTTAAGCAACCTCCATCAGTCTTGCCAATTATGTGCATGTTCCTCCCAGCTCTAACTTGATAATTTATTGTTTCCAAAACCTGAAGCAATCCTGGCTCAGTGGTGATTTAGCAAAAGCTGAGTGTCTTCACTTGAAATGTCTACCAGCGAACTCGGATTTGAGCCCCAGAAATATTTTTGATGGATAAAATTTACAGTAACCCCATTCAAACTGTGATCCAACAGAAGGCACCATTTATAAGTATTTACCAATGGGACTAAGGAGAGCAGAGTACAGAACAATAAGAAGACATCCAACTGAAAATAAATGCAGTCTTCTTATCCCTCATGTATTGAAATTCTTGCTTAGACCCAGCCAGTGACCTGAGAAATTTTTGGCTAGAAAGGTGGTACATCAAAATGTTTCTGAGTAAAATAATTTTCAGCAAATATTGTTGTCAAACGTAAGCATTGTACTAAGCAGGACACAAATGCAAATCAGGTACAGATATTCTATCATAAATGAGCTTAAAGGGGAGATGAGTTCATAAGTAACCAGAACATGTAGTGCTATGGGTAGGAATATTTGAGAGGGAGGAAAGAGCCAGAGTCATGGAACAGTGGTGGAAAATGCTAGATGTGCACAGGAAACTGTAAGCTTATCTTGGTTGGAAACTGGGCTGAAAGAACAGACTGGAGTCAGAAGCAGTTCATGATGCTTTTGTTACCACAGGCTGGAATGACATTAACCTTTTGAAAGCTAACACGTTGACCTATCATATAAAGCTTTTGGACTGTTGGAGGCCTCTGGTAGTCAGGAGGTCCCCAGGAGGCCATATCCCAGCTGGATTGTCTTTCAATAGTTTTGAGATACTTATTGAACACCTGTGTAAAAGTATTCTACAAGGCCTTACAAGAAATGCTAAAAAGAATCACTTCTGAGAATCTTGAAGTGTAGAAACAATTATAAGTATCTTAACAGAGGTCCAAGGAAAGACAAAATAGATGCTGAAGGGGCATTTGGTGAATGTCAGTATCTGTTTCTTTTATAATAAAACTCTTTGAACTAGAAAGAGAAGGATGGGTCTTTAATTTGATAAAAGATAATTATGGGGGACATTCACTATTTTGGATCATTCTATATATTTTAAAATTGTTTTATATCTTTTTATTTCAATAGGTTTTTGGGGAACAGGTGGTGCTTGGTTGCATGAATAAGTTCTTTAGTGGTGATTTCTGAGATTTTGGTACACCCATCACCCAAGCAGTATACACTGTATCCAGTGTGTAGTCTTTTAGCCCTTGCCACCCCTCATCCTTTCCCCCAAATCCCCAAAGTCCAATATATCATTCTTATGCTTTTGTGTCCTCATAGTTTAGTTCCCACATATGAGTGAGAACATACAATGTTTGGTTTTCCATTCCTGAGTTACTTCACTTAGAATGATAGTCTCCAGTCCATCCAGATTGCTGTGAATGCCATCATTTCATTCCGTTTTAGGGCTGAGTAGTATTCCATGGTACATATATATCACATTTTATCCACTCAATTGATGGGCATTTGGGCTGGTTCCATATTTTTGCAATTGCAAATTGTGCTGCTATAAACATGTGTGTGCAAGTATTTTTTTGTTTAATGACTTCTTTTCCTCTGGGTAGATACCTAGTAGTAGGATTGCTGGATCAAATGGTAGATCCACTTTTAGTTCTTTAAGGAACATTCACAATGTTTTTCATAGTGGTTGTACTAGTTTACATTCCCACCAACAGCGTAAAAGTGTTCCCTTTTCATTGCATCCACACCAACATCTATTATTATTTTTATTTTTTTCATTATGGCCATTCTTGCAGGAGTGAGGTGGTATTGCATTGTGGTTTGATTTGCATTTCCCTGATAATTAGTCACGTTGAGCATTTTTCCATATGCTTTTTGGATATTTGTATATCTTCTTTTGAGAATGGTTAATGGTTTATTCATGTCCTCAGCCCACTTTTTGATGGGATTGTTTGTTTTTTACTTGCTTATTTGTTTGAGTCTTTTGTAGATTCTGGATATTAGTCCTTTGCCAGATGTATAGATTGTGAAGACTTTCTCCCACTCTGTGGGTTGTCTGCTAACTCTGCTGATTATTTATTTTGCTTGCAGAAGGTTTTTAGTTTAATTAAGTCCCATCTATTTATCTTTGTTTTTGTTGCATTTGCTTTTGGGTTTTTGGTCATGAAGTCTTTGCCTAAGCCAATAACTAAAAGGATTTTTCAGATGTTATCTTCTAGAATATTTGTGGTTTCAGGTCTTAGATGTAAGTCTTTGATCCATCTTGAGTTGATTTTTGTATAAGGTGAGAGATGAGGATATGGTTTCATTCTTCTACATGTGGCTAGCCAATTATCCCAGCACCATTTGTTGAATAGGGTGTCCTTTCCCAACTTTATATTTTTGTTTGCTTTGCCAAACATCAGTTGGCTGTAACTATTTGGCTTTATTTCTCTATTCTGTACCATTGGTCTATGTGCCTATTTTTACACCAATACTATGCTGTTTTGGTGACTGTGGCCTTATGGTATAGTTTGAAGTCAGGTAATGTGATGCCTCCAGATTTGTTCATTTTGATTAGTCTTGCTTTGGCTATGTGGGCCCTTTTGTGGTTCCATATTAATTGTGTGTGTGTGTGTGTGTGTGTGTGTGTGTGTGTTTGAGATGGAGTCTCGCACTGTCACCCAGGCTGGAGTGCAATGGCATATCTTGGCTTACTGTAACCTCCACATCCCAGGTTCAAGCAATTCTCCTGCATCAGCCTCCTGAGTAGCTGGGATTAAAGGCATCCACCACCATGCCTGGCTATTTTTTTTGTATTTTTAGTAGAGATGGAGTTTCACTCTGTTGGCCAGGCTGGTCTCGAACTCCTGACCTCATGATCCACCTGCCTTGGCCTCCCAAAGTGCTGGGATTACAGGTGTAAACCAGGTGCCTGGCCCTATATTAATTTTAAGATTGTTTTTTCTAGTTCTGTGAAGAATGATTGTGGTATTTTAATGGGAATTGCATTGAATTTGTAGATTGCTTTGGGGAGTATGGTCATTTTCACAATATTGATTCTATCCGTCCATGAACATGGGATGTGTTTCCATTTGTTGCAGACTTCTTTCAGCAGTGTTTTGTAGTTTTCCTTGTAGAGGTCCTTCACGATCTTTGTTAGGTATATTCCTAAGTATTTCATTTTTTTGTGCAGCTATTGTGAAAGGCGTCAAATTCCTGGTTCGATTTTCAGCATGGTGACTGTCGGTGTACCTCAGAGATACTGATTTGTTTGCATTAATTTTGTATCCTGAAACTTTGCCGAATTCATGTATCAGTTCTAGGAGCTTTTAGGATAAGTCTTTAGGGTTTTCTAGGTATATGATCATATCATCTGCCAACAGTATCAGTTTGACTTCCTCTTTATCAATTTATTTCTCTTGTCTGATTGCTCTGGCTATGACTTCCAGTACTATGTTGAATACAAGTGGTGAAAGTGGTTCATCCTCATCTTGTTCCAGTTCTCAGGAGGAATGCTTTCAACTTTTCCCCATGCTGTATAAGGCTGGCTGTGGTTTTGTCATAGATGGCTTTTATTACCTTAAGGTGTGGCCTTTCTATGCCAATTTTGCTGAAGGTTTTAATCATAAAGGGATGCTGGATTTTGTCAAATGATTTTTCTGTGTCTATTGAGATGATCATGTGATTTTTGTTTGAAATTCTGTTTATGTGGTGCATCACATTTATTTATTTACATATGTTAAACCATCCCTGGATCCCTGGTATGAAACCCACTTGATCATGGGAGATTATGTTTTTTATATGCTGTTGGATTCAGTTTGCTGATATTTTGTTGAGGATTTTTGCATCTATGTTCACCAAGGATATTGGTCTGTAGGTATCTTTTTTTATTATGCCCTTCCCCAGTTTTGGTATTAGGGTGATACTGGCTTCATAGAATAATTTAGGGAGGATTCCTTCTTTCTCTATCTTTTGGAATAATCTCAATAGGATTGGTACCAATTCTTCTTTGAATGTCTGATAGAATTAGGCTGTGAATATATCTGGTCCTGGACTTTTTTTCTTGGCATTTTTAAAAATTACTGTTTCAGTCTTGCTGCTTGTTATTGATCTGTTCAGAGATTCTACATCTTCCTGGTTTAATCTAGGATGGTTGTATATTTCCAGGAATTTATCCATCTCCTCTAGGTTTTCTAGTTTATGTGCATAAAGGTGTTCATAGTAGCCTTGAATAATCTTTTGTATTTCTGTGGTATCAGTTGTAATATCTATTGTTTCATTTCTACTTGAGCTTATTTGGATCTTCTCTATTCTTTTCTTGGCTAATCTGGCTAATGGTCTATCAATTTTTAAAAATCTTTTCAAAGAACCAGCTTCTTGTTCCATTTATCTTTTGTATTTTTTTGTCTCAATTTCATTTAGATCTGCTCTGATCTTTGTTATTTCTTTTCTTCTTTTGGGTTTGGGTTGTTCTTGTTTCTCCATTTCTGTGAGGTGTGACTTTAGATTGTGTATTTGTGCTCTTCCAGACTTTTTGATGTAGGCATTTAATGCTATGAACTTTCCTATTAGCACTGCTTTTGCCATATCCTAGAGGTTTTGATAGGTTGTGTCACTATTATCGTTCAGTTCAAAGAATTTTTAAATTTCCATTTTGATTTCATTTTTGACACAACAATCATTCAAGAACATGTTATTTAATTTCCATATATTTGCATTGTCTTGAGGGCTCCTTTTGGAGTTGGTTTCCAATTTTATTCCACTGTAGTCTGCGAGAGTACTTGATGTAATTTTGATTTTCTTAAATTTACTGAGACTTGTTTTGTGGCCTATCATATCGTCTACCTTGAAGAATGTTCCATATGCTGATTAATAAAATGTATATTCTGTAGTTGTTGGGTAGAACGTTCTGTAAATATCTCCATTTGTTGTAGGGTATCATTTAAGTCCATTTTTTCTTTATTGACTTTCTGTCTTGATTACCTGTTCAGTGCTGTCAGTGGAGTTTTAAAGTCCCCCACTATTATTGTGTTGCTGTCTATCTCATTTCTTAGGTCTAGTAGAAATTGTTTTATAAATTTGGGAGCTCCTGTGTTAGATGCATGTATATTTAGAATTGTGATATTTTCCTGTTGGACTAGTCTTTTTATCATTATATAATGTTCCTCTTTGTCTTTTTAAACTGCTGTTGCTTTGTCTGATGTGTGTTTTGTCTGATATAAGAATACTCCTGCTCGCTTTTGGTGTCCATTTGCATGGAATATCTTTTTCCATCTCTTTACCTTAAGTTTATGTGAATTGTCATGTGTTAGGCGAGTTTCCTGAAGAGAGCAAGAACTTGGTTGGTGAATTCTTATTGATTCTGCTATTCTGTATTTTTTAAGGGGAGCATTTAGGCCATTTACATTCAATGTTAGTATTGAGATGTGAGGTACTATTCTATTCATTGTGCTGTTTGTTGTCTGAATACCTTGATTTTTTCATTGTGTAATTGTTATACAGGTGAGATTTATGCTTTAAGGAGATGCTGTTTTGGTGTATTTTGAGGATTTGTTTCAAGATTTAGAGGTCCTTTTAGTAGTTCTTGTAGTGCTGGCTTGGTAGTGGCAAATTTTCTCAGCATTTGTCTGGCAAAGAATATATCTTTCTTTCATTTATGAAGCTTAGTTTCACTGGATACAAAATTCTTGGCTGATAATCATCTTGTTTAAGGAGACTAAAAATAGAACTCCAATCCCCTCTAGTTTGTAGGGTTTCTGCTGAGAAATCTGCTGTTAATCTGATAGGTTTTCTTTTTGTTTTTTAATTATACTTTAAATTCTGGTATACATGTGCAGAATATGCAGGTTTGTTACATAGGTATACATGTGCCATGGTGGTTTCTGCACCCATCAACCCATCATCTACATTAGGTATTTCTCCTAATGCCATACCTCCCCTTTCTCCTCACCCCCCAACAGGCCCCGGTGTGTGATGTTCCCCTCCCTGTCTCCATGTGTTCTCATTGTTCAACTCCCACTTATGACTGAGAACATGCAGTGTTTGGTTTTCTGTTCATGTGTTAGTTTCCTGAGAATGATGGTTTCCAGCTTCATCCATGTCCCTGCAAAGGACATGAACTCATTTTTTTTATGGCTGCATAGTATTCCACACCATATATATGCCACATTTTTTTTAACTGGTCTACCATTGATGAGCACTTGCGTTGGTTCCAAGTCTTTGCTATTGTGAATAGAGCTGCAGTAAACATGTGTGTGCATGTGTCTTTACAGTAGAATGATTTATAATCCTTTGGGTATATACCCAGTAATGGGATTGCTGGGTCAAATGGTATTTCTGGTTCTAGATCCTTGAGGAATCACCACACTGTCTTCCACAATGGTTGAACTAATTTACACTCCCACCAACAGTGTAAAAGCATTCTTATTTCTCCACATCCTCTCCAGCATCTGTTGTTTCCTGACTTTTTAATGATTGCCATTCTAACCAGTGTGAGATGGTATCTCATTGTGATTTTGATTTGCATTTCTCTAATGACCAGTGATAATGAACTTTTTTTCATATGTTTGTTGGCCACATAAATGTCTTCTTTTGAGACGTGTCTGTTCATATCCTTTGCCCACTTTTTAATGGGGTTGTTTTTTTCTTGTCAATTTGTTTAAGTTCTTTGTAGATTCTAGATATTAGCCCTTTGTCAGATAGATTGTAAAATTTTTCTCCCATTCTGTAGGTTGTCTGTTCACTCTGATGATAGTTTCTTTTGCTGTGCCGAAGCTCTTTAGTTTAATTAGATCCCATTTGTCAATTTTGGCTTCTGTTCCTATTGCTTTTGGTGTTTTAGTCATGAAGTCTTTGCCCATGCCTATATCCTGAATGATACTGCCTAGGTTTTCTTCTAGAGTTTTTATGGTTTTAGGTCTTATGTTTACATCTTTAATCTACCTTGAGTTATTTTTTGTATAAGGTAAAAGAAGGGGTCCAGTTTCAGTTTTCTGCATATGGCTAGCCAGTTTTCCCAACACCATTTATTAAATAGGGAATCCTTTCCTCATTGCTTCTTTTTGTCAGGTTTGTCAAAGGTCAGATGGTTGTAGATGTGTGGTGTTATTTCTGAGGCCTCTGGTCTGTTCCATTGGTCTATGTATCTGTTTTGTTACCAGTACCATGGTGTTTTGATTACTGTGGTCTTGTAGTATAGTTTGAAGTCAGGTAGTGTGATGCCTCCAGCTTTGTTCTTTTTGCTTAGGATTGTCCTGGGCATACAGGCTCTTGTTTGGTTCCATATAAAATTTAAAGTAGTTTTTTTCTAATTCTGAGGAAAGTCAATGGTAGCTTCACAGGAATAGCACTGAATCTATAAATTACTTTGGGCATTATGGCTATTTTCACGATATTGATTCTTTCAATTTCCATTAGCATAGAATGTTTTTTTGTTTGTTTGTGTCTTCTTTTATTTTTTTGAGCAGTGGTTTGTAGTTCTCCTTGAAGATGCCCTTCACATCCCTTGTAAGTTGTATTCCTAGGTATTTTATTCTCTTTGTTGCAATTGTGAATGGGAGTTCACTCATGATTTGGCTCTCTGTTTGTCTACTATTGGTGTATAGGAATGCTTGTGATTTTTGCACATTGATTTTGTATCCTGAGACTTTGTTGAAGTTGCTTATCAACTTAAGGAGTTTTTGGGCTGAGATGATGGGGTTTTCTAAATATACAATAATGTCATCTGCAAACAGATACAATTTGACTTCCTCTCTTCCTATTTGAATACCCTTTATTGCTTTCTCTTGCCTGATTGCCCTGGCCAGAACTTCCAATACTATGTTAAATAGGAGTGGTTAGAGAGGGCATCCCGGTCTTGTGCCAGTTTTCAAAGGGAATGCTTCCAGCTTTTGCCCATTCAGTATGATATTGGCTATGGATTTGTTATAAATAGTTCTTATTATTTTGATATATGTTCCATCAATACCTAATTTATTGAGTGTTTTTAGCATGAAGCAGTGTTGAATTTTATTGAAGGCCTTTTCTGCATCTATTGAGACAATCATGTGGTTTTTGTCATTTTTTCTGTTTATGTGACGGATTACATTTATTGATTTGCGTATGTTGAACCAGCCTTGCATCCCAGGGATGAGGCCAACTTGATCATGGTGGATAAGCTTTTTGATGTGCTGCTGGATTCAGCTTGCCAGTATTTTATTGGGGATTTTCACATTGATGTTCGGCAGGGATATTAGCTGGAAATTTTCTTTTTTTGTTGTGTCTGTGCCCGGTTTTAGTGTCAGGATGATGCTGGCCTCATAAAATGGGTAAGGGAGAAGCCCCTCTTATTCTATTATTTGGAATAGTTTCAGAAGGAATGGTACCAGCTCCTCTTTGTACTTCTGGTAGAATTCAGGTGTGAATCCTTCTGGTCCTGGGCCTTTTTTGGTTGGTAGGCTATTAATTACTGCCTCAGTTTCAGAACTCATTATTGGTCTATTCAGGGATTCGATGTATTCCTGATTTAGCCTTGGGAGGGTGTATGTGTCCAGGAATTTATCCACTTCTTCTAGATTTTCTAGTTTATTTGCATAGAGGTGTTTATAGTATTCTCTGATGGTAATTTGTATCTCTGTGGGATCTGTGGTGGTATTCCCTTTGTCATTTTTTATTGTGTCTATTTGATTCTTCTCTGTTTTCTTCTTTATTAGTCTGGCTAGAGGTCTATGTATTTTGTTAATCTTTTCAAAAAACCAGCTCCTGGATTCATTAATTTATTGAAGGATTTTTCATGTCTTTATCTTCTTCAGTTCTGCTCTGATCTTAGTCATTTCTTGTCTACTGCTAGCTTTTGAATTTGTTTGCTCTTGCTTTTCTAGTTCTTTTAATTGTGATGTTAGTGTGTCAATTTTAGATCTTTCCCACTTTCTCCTGTTGGCATTTAGTGCTATAAATTTCCCTCTAAACACTGATTTAGCTGTGTCCCAGAGATTCTTGTATGTTATGTCTTTGTTCTTATTGGTTTCAAAGAACTTATTTATTTCTGACTTAATTTCATTATTTACCTAGTAGTCATTCAGGAGCAGGTTCAGTTTCCATGTAGTTGTGAGGCTTTGAGTGAGTTTCTTAATCCTGAGTTCTAATTTGATTGCACTGTGGCCTGAGAGACTGTTCGTTATGATTTCTGTTGTTTTGCATTTGCTGAGGAGTGTTTCACTTCCAAGTATGTGGTCAATTTTAGAATAAGTGCTATGTGGTGTTGAGAAGCATGTATATTCTGTTGATTTGGGGTGGGAAATTCTGTAGAAGTCTATTATGTCTGCTTGGTCCAGAGCTGAATATCTTTGTTAATTTTCTGTCTCATTGATCTGTCTAATATTGACAGTGAGGTTTTAAAGTTTCCTACTATAATTGTGTGGGAGTCTAAGTCTCTTTGTAGGTCTCTGAGCACTTGCTTTATGAATCTGGGTGCTCCTGTATTGGGTGCATATATATTTAGGATAGTTAGCTCTTCTTGTTGCATTGATTCCTTTACCATTATGTAATGCCCTTCTTTGTCTCTTTTGATCTTTGTTGGTTTAAAGTCTGTTTTATCAGAGACTAAAATTACAACCCCTGCTTTTTTTTGCTTTCCATTTTCTTGTTGAATATTCCTCCATCCCTTTATTTGGAGCCTATGTGTGTCTTTGCACATGAGATGGGTCTCCTGAATACAGCACACTGATGGGTCTTCACTCTTTATCCAATTTGCCAGTCTGTGTCTTTTAATTGGGGCGTTTAGCCCGTTTATGTTTAAAGTTAATATTGTTATGTGTGAATTTGATCCTGTTATGATGCTAGCTGGTTATTTTGCCCATTAGTTGATGCAGTTTCTTCATAGTGTCAATGGTCTTTACATTTTAGTATGTTTTTGCAGTGGCTGGTATCAGTTTTTCCTTTCCATATTTAGTGCTTCCTTCAGGAGCTCTTGTAAGGCAGGCCTGGTGGTGACAAAATCCCTCAGCATTTGCTTGTCTGTAAAGGATTTTATTTCCACTTCACTTATGAAGCTCAGTTTGGCTGGATGTGAAATTCTGGGGTTGAAAATTCTTTTCTTTAAGAAGTTTGAATATTGGCCCCCACTCTCTTCTGGCTTGTAGGGTTTCTGCAGAGAGATCCACTGTTAGTCTGATGGGCTTCTCTTTGTGGGTAACCCGCCCTTTCTCTCTGGCTGCCCTTAACATATTTTCCTTCATTTCAACCTTGGTGAATGTGATGATTATGTGTCTTGGGGTTGCTCTTCTCAAGGAGTATCTTTGTGGTGTTCTCTGTATTTCCTGAATTTGAATGTTGGCCTGTCTTGCTAGGTTGGGGAAGTTCTCCTGGATAATATCCTGAAGTATGTTTTCCAACATGGTTCCATTCTTGATTCCATTCAGTTACGCCAATCAAACATAGGTTTGGTCTTTTCACATAGTCCCATATTTCTTGGAGGCTTTGTTTGTTCCTTTTCACTCTTTTTTCTCTAATCCTGTCTTCACACTTTATTTCATTAAGTTGATCTTCAATCTCTGATATCCTTTCTTTTGCTTGACAGATTTGGCTGTTGATACTTGTGTATGCTTCACAGACTTCTTGTGCTGTGTTTTTCAGCTCCATCAGGTCATTTATGTTCTTCTGTAAGGTTATTCTAGTTAGCAGTTCCTGAAATGTTTTATCAAGGTTCTTAGCTTCTTTGCATTGGGTTAGAACATGCTCCTTACTTGGAGGAGTTTGTTATACCCACCTTCTGAAGCCTACTTCTGTCAATTTGTCAAACTTATTCTCTGTCCAGTTTTGTTCCCTTCCTGGCAAGGAATTATGATTTTTTGGAGAAGAGGGTTTCTGGGTTTTGGAATTTTCAGCCTTTTTGCACTGTTTTTTCCTCATCTCTGGATTTATCTACCTTTGGTCTTTGATGTTGGTGAGCTTTGGATGGGGTTTTTGCATGGGTATCTTTTTTGTTAATGTTAATGCTATTTCATTCTGTTGTTTTCCTTCTAACAGTCAGGCCTCTCTGCTGGAGGTCCACTATAGACCCTGTTTGCCTGGGTTTCACCAGTGGAGGATGAAGAACAACAAAGATTGCTGCCTGTTCCTTCCTCTGGAAGCTTTGTCCCAGAGGGGCCCCTGCCAGATGACAGTTGGAGGTCTCCTGTATGAGGTATCTGTCAAACGCTGCTGGGAGGTATCTCCCAGTCAGGAGGCACGGGGGCCAGGGCCCCACTTGAGTAGGCAGTCTCTCTCTTAGCAGAGCTCAAGCATTGTGCTGGGAGATTTGCTGCTCTCTTCAGAGCTGGCAGGCAGGAACATTTAAGTCTGCTGAAGCCGCCCCTACAGCTGTTCCCTCCCCCATGTTTGCTATCCCAGGGAGATGGGGGTTTTATGTATAAGCCCCTGACTGGGGCTGCTTCCTTTCTTTCAGAGATGCCCTGCCCAGAGAGGAAGAATCTAGAGAGGCAGTCTGGCTTCAGCGGCTTTGCCGCACTGTGGTGGGTTCCACACCCAGTTCGAACTTCCCAGTGTCTTAGTTTACACTATGAGGGGAAAACCACCTACTCAAGCCTCAGTAATGGTGGACGCCCCTCCCCCCACCAAGCTTGAGCATCCCAGGTTGACCTCAGACTGCTGTGCTGGCAGCGAGAATTTCAAGCCAGAGGATCTTAGCTTGTTGGGCTTCATGGGGGTGGATCTGCTGAGCAAGATGACTTGGCTCCCTGGCTTCAGCCCCCTTTCCAGGGAAGTTAATGGTTCTGTCTCTTTGGCATTCCAAGTGCCACTGGGGTATGAAAAAAAAAAAAACTCCTGCAGCTAGCTTCATGTCTGCCCAATGACTGCCCAGTTTTGTGCTTGAAACCCAGGGCCCTGGTGGTGTAGGCACCCGAGGGAATCTCCTTGTCTGTGGGTTGGGAAGACTGTGAGAAAAGCATAGTATCTGGGCCAGATAGCACCATCCCTCACAGCACAGTCCCTCATGGTTTCCCTTGGCTAGGGGAGACAGTTCCCCAACCCCTTGCGCTTTCCAGGTGAGGTGATGCCCCACCCTGCTTCAGCTCACCCTCCATGGGCTGCACCCACTGACTAACCAGTCCCAGTGAGTTGAACCAGGTACCTTAGTTGGAAGTGAAGAAATCACATGCCTTCTTCCTTGGTCTCGCTGGGAGCTGCAGATGGGATCTGTTTCTACTTGGCCATCTTCCCCTCTTCCTGATAGGTTTTCTTTTATGAGTAATCTGATGCTTTTGTCTCACAGCTTTAATATTCTTTCCTTCATCTTGACTTTAGATATCCTGAGGATTATGTGTTAAATGATGATCTTTTTGTGATGAATTTCCCAGGTGCTCTTTGAATTTCTTTTATTTGGATGTCTAGATCTCTAGCAAGGCCAGGGAAGTTTTCCTCGATTATTCCCTCAAATATATTTTCCAAAGTTTTAGATTTCTCCTTTTCCTTGGGAGCACCAATTATTCTTGGGTTTTGACATTTAGTCCAAACTTCTTGCAGGCTTCATTTATTAAAAAATTTTTTTTTTCTTTGTCTTTGATGGATTGGGTTAATTTGAAAGCCTTGTCTTTGAGCTCTGAGGTGTTTTCTTCTGCTTTTTCGATTCTATGGCTGAGGCTTTCCAGTGCACTTTGCATTTATCTAAGCGTGTCCTTGATTTCCAGAAGTTGTGAAATTGTTTTTTGTTTATGCTCTCTATTTCACTGAAGAATTTTCCTTTTGTATCCTATATCATGTTTTTGATTTCTTTAAGTTGGACTTCACCTTTCTTTGGTGACTCCAGAATTAGCTTAATAATTGACCTCCTGAATTCTTTTTCTGGCAATTTAGAAATTTTGTCTTGGTTTGGATCCATTGCTGGCGAGCTTATATGATCTTTTGAAGGTGTTAAAGAACCTTGTTTTGTCATATTACTAGAACTGTTTTTCTGGTTCCTTCTCATTTGGGTAGACTATGTCAGAGAGAAGATCTGGAACTCAAGGGCTGCTGTTCAGACTTTTTTTGTCTCATGGGGTGCTCTCTTGATGTGATGTTCTCCTCCCCACCCTAGGAATGGGGCTTCCTGAGAGCCAAACTGTAGTGATTAGTTTTGCTCTTCTGGGTCTCACCACCCAGTGGAGCTACCAGGCTCCAGGTTGGTACTGGGGAGTTTCTGCAAAGAGTACTGTGATGTGATCCATCTTCAGATCTTGTAACCACGGATACCAGCACCTGCTCCAGTGAAGGTAGCAGGGGAGTGATGTGGACTCTGTGGGGGTCCTTGGTTGTATTTTTGTTTACTGTGCTAGTTTTGTGTTAGTTGGCCTCCAGCCAGAAGGTGATACTTTCAAGAGCACATCAGCTGCAGTCTTATAGGGAGGATGCAAACTTGCCCTAGGGACACCTGGTTAAGTATCCAGGATTCTCATGTGGTGGGCAGGGCAGGGTCATAGAGCTCCCAAGAGATTATGACATTTTTCTTCAGCTACCAGGGTGGGTAGAGAAAGATCATCAGGTGGGTCAGGGATAGGCATGTCTGAGCTCAGCCTCTCCTTGGGCGTGGCTTGCTGTGGGTGATGGGGGTGTGGTTCCTGGTCCAGTGGAGTTATATTCCCAGGGGGATTATGGCTGCCTCTGCTGAGTCATACAGGTTGCCAGGGAAGTAGAAGAAAGCTGGCGGTCACCAGCCTCACCTTACTGTCATGCAGCTGGCAGTCCTAAAGGCTGGTCTCACTCCCACTGTGCCCTGCCAACAGCACTGAGTCTATTTCCCAGCAGCCAGTGGCCAGGGCTGAGAACTTGTCCCTGACTATGAGCCTCCCTCTTGGGAAAGCAAGTCGACTCACAGTTTTTTGGCATCTCAGGGAGCCTGCAGCAGTGATTCAGTTTCTTCAAACGTTCTGTGGATTCTCTCGGCTTTTCTGGTATGTTCCTCTGGTAGTTCTTATTAGCAAAAGTTCACAATATGAGTCTCCACATGCTGCTCTATTTGTCTGAGTGGGAGCTGCAAGCTAGTCCTGCCTCCTATCCACCAACTTCCCAGGATGCCCTCTCTATATCTATTTTTAAATTGACTGAAGCTGAGCAGCATAATATATTCAACTTTGCCATCATGATTTGTGCAGGAATGGGCAAGTGACTGTGAGTTGGGCCAATGTAGCACAAGGATATTTCTTCTGGCTCCTGGGAAAACAGCTCCCTAGAGGGATGTTCTCCTTCTGTTGTATATGAACTAGAAAACTCACAGCTTTGAGAGGCCTCTGGCAGCCACCGTGGAACCAGGGGGGAAAGTGGTCTTAGACAAAGGCTGAGCAGAGAGCTGGTTGGCTGCATCAGGCTTTGCTTGGACTTGCTGTGGGACTTATATTTCATGTTATAAGCCAGTTTACATTTAGTTTTCTGTTACTGAAAACAGCTGGAAGATTGCTAACTGATTAAAACATTGACCTTAAACTAACTCCACCACATTTAATGGAGAAACAGGGACATTTTCATTAAGGTCAGAAATAAGAAAAAATTGTTGTGGTTCTTTCTACAACTGAATATTGTTTTATATGTTCTAGTCATTCTAGCCTTAGCTATAACTCACATTGTGAACTCAGCCTTAGCTAGAACATATAAAAGTGTAATTTTTGGAAAGGAAGACTTTGTAAAGGATGATATTATCATTATTTACAAATTATACAATTTTCTGTTTGACAAATAATCAGCTGAAATTATAAGAGAGTTCAAGAATATGGCTAGAAATAAAATATAGGAAAAATCTATAATTTTTCTATATAACAGTAATAATCAGTTACAAAATATGATGGAAAATGAGTTCATTCATAATTGAAAGAAATAGTATATAGGATCGTGTTTGAAAATAACAGCATTTGACAGAGGGCAAACATTTCAGAAATACATTTAAATAATCCACAATGTAAGCGGGAGTGCAGGCCCCCTCAGAGCACTAATATCAATCATAACAAAAGTGGCATAATTATTTTTGGAACTCTTTAAGGTAATGAATACCAAATGCTATAACAGCCTAAAAGCTCTTCATTTCCTTGCCTTTATCTGTCAAGAAATTTACCCCATGAAAATTACTAAAGATCTCTTCAAAGACTTAGTTCCAAGGATATGCACTGGAGTATTTTTTATAAATCCAGGAAATAATTGAAATGTAGCACAAAATGGGTAAGGTAAATAAATTCTGTTCTATTCATGCACAACGGAATAGTTTGCAATTATTGAAAAGATGCTTCTAACAAGGATATTTGTTGGTTTGGAAGGACTTATATAATATGATAAATGAAAAAGCAGTTTTCTCAGTAGTAGGTACAGAGTGACCTCATTTTAAAGCAGATGTGATGTGACAGTGGGCAGATTTGGGAGAAAGACTGGACTAGGTGTCCCGGGGGTGTCACCTGGCATAGAGGCCATGTGTCTGCAACGTGGGTCTTCAGAAGGTAGCAGTTCTGAGAGGAAGCACGTAGAGCCAGAGCCAGGGAAAAGGAAAGCTACACTTATGTGCATAATTCTCCCTTATGGCTCCACATGTCTTTAGTGAAACACACCTTTCTTGTGGAAGGTGCATGGGACTGAGTTTTGCACTGTCACTGTGGACAGAGGAGTGCGTTAGTTATTTATTGCTGTGTAACAAATTATCCCCAAAGTTAGTAGGTTTTATCTCACATTATTTATTATCTCACACAGTTTCTGAGGGTTAGGAGTCTGAGATTGATTTAGCTTGATGGTGCTGGTTCAGGATCTCACACGTCAGGCTTGACTGGGGTGGGAGGGTCTGTTTCCAAGCGACTTTCATTCCTTACCACGTGGGTCTCTCCATTGGGCTGCTCACAGCATGACACCCACCACAGCAAGGAATCAGAGAGACAGAGAGAGAGAGAGGGATTGAGTACACAGGACAAAAGCCACAGTCTTTTACAAGCTACTTTCAGAAGTGACATACTGTTCTTCTGCCATATGCTACTGTCACAGAGATTTACCCTAACACAATGTGGGTGGGCACTGCACAGGGGTATGAATGCTGGGACACCATTCTTGGCAACTGTGGGAAGAGAAGAGAGAGTGGAGTTGGGGTGGACAGTGAGCC
Organism: Nomascus leucogenys; assembly: GCF_006542625.1. NCBI lineage: Eukaryota > Metazoa > Chordata > Mammalia > Primates > Hylobatidae > Nomascus > Nomascus leucogenys. The sequence continues at coordinate 46,182,911 of NC_044393.1, read as the reverse complement.
CTGATGACAAGGGGGCAGACGGTGGGGTGATCACAGGTAATATGTTGAATTCATCAAGTGGTAAAATAAGAGTTTGGAGCTGAGTTCATCTACATCTCCAAGGGGTCTTATAGGCTTAAATTGCCATATGGAGTATACACAGGGTTGGACTGAAACCTTTTGCTGTCTATTAGGGAAAAATTTGGGGATCAAAAAGAACCTGCTTGAGAATGTGCCCTTCAACATATATAGCCTGAGCAGAGGGACTTGCAGTTCACATGAAGGATCTTTACAATGGAGTGCAGGCCTGGAAGGAAGACGACTGTAGCTTTTGTATAAAAAAGTCTGCAGTTATTATTATTAATTTACAAGTGGAAGGGGCCAAGTTGTGCTATAGGAGGAACATGTATTCCTTGTGTAGCTGTAAATGCACAAGCCCTGCTAGCAAGTTCTTAAAGCAGCAAAGAATTTTGCTTTTGGCAACTGAGTTGCGCTCATTTCAGCTACAGAAACACTGAACCAAATTCAAGGACAAGGGTTTTCTCCCACCTTTTCATCCCACCCCAGTGAACCCACCCACAGAATCAGAGCTACCCCGCTTTCCCGTGAAAGAAGCAGAAGACTCCTTGGATGTCCAGCTGAAGTTTGAAGCAGCAGTGTCTGTAGGTACAAGAGGAGAGGGAATGAGACTCTACTGCCCTCTGGAGAGGGGTCCTTGGTAAAAGATGGGGCCCAACAGCAGATGGAAGAGGTCTTGAGGTCTATGAGAAGAGCAAAAGGAGGGTTGGAGGATAGAGAGTTAGGAAGTTAGGGTGTGTCCTTGGGGACTCCTTCCAGAGGCCCCTGTGTGACACAGGATTCCAGGTAGCTAAGTAAAGGTGTGTCTCCTCATCTGTCTACCTGCAAAAAGGAAAAGTGGATTTCCATCAAAATTCTGTGCCTGGTTTGTGGCAGACAGAAGAGATTGTGCCAGGGAGAAGACAGCCTGAATGCTGATAATCTGATAAGCAGTAACCATCCTCCGTGGGTGCCTGGGTGAAGGCCAACTAACCATGGACAACTCACAGTGCAAGATGCACAGAGCTGCTTCCTCTGACCTGTGCTTGAATCCTCCACACCCACCACCTCCTGCAAAGCACAAAGGGATAGTAAAGAATCCTAAGGCTCTGTTCCCATACATACACATACACCAGGTGCCCACACATACACACTCATGTGCACACATGTATGCAGAGACATGTGGTATGCATGACAACATAGGAGTCATTTAATTTTATACAGCTCATGTAAAATCCAGCCCCTTCAATGGCTCAGTCTCAGTACTGTGTCACATTCAAAGAAACACAGTCTAGCCAGCAAAGGTGACTAAATAGCACATGCTGTTATATTCTTTGCAAATATCTCCCAAAGAACATTAAAGGGGGACTAATTCTTAGCCCAGAGCAATTTTTAAAAATCTCCTCTGCTCCCCTTTTACTGTTTCATGCCCTGCAATTGCTTTCCAAACTCCTGATTCTCTGTCATGCCAGTCCTCTGCTCTTTTCTTTCTCTCTTTCTTTCCTCCCAACCCTCAAGGAATGTTTCTCTATAATTCATCTTCCAAATCTCCAGGGATCAAGGAAGGGAGAGGTCACATCTGCTTGTGGACAATGAGGAAATTGTCCCTGGAAAGGCTGGCATTGGAGATGCCCCCTGATGAATCAGCGATAGAGAAAAGAGGGAGGACACAAGGAGAGAGAAGAGATGGGGAGCTGCAAGTTACCTTAGAATCCCAGACCCATGGGCTCCTGAGCTGGAAGGGCCATTAGGGCCAGGCATGGCCATGGTGCAGTTGAACAGAGCTGCAAAGATGCATGATGTGGTCAACACCCTTTAGTAGCTCATGTAACGGGACATTGACGGCAGTGGGGTGAGGGCAGTCTAGAGGTTTGCACTGGGAGATTTCGGAAGACACAAAAAGGGCCAGTGGGAGTTAAAGAAGGCTGCCTGGGAGAGGGTGAGGCCAGAGGTGAGCGGGATGTATGACATTACTGAGGGAACCAGGGGCTGACAGGCTCTTCCAGGCAGAGGGAAAGGTCTGAGGAAAGGTAGGGAAAAGGGGGTGGTCAAGGAAAGTGTTATTTAAGCATAAAATATAAAGAAAGGAGTGATGGGAGATAGGCCAGAGAAACAAGCTTACATGGAAAGTCTTGTTGGTCGTGCTAGGGAGTTCAGAATGTGGCCTGTGGGGAATCTCAGGGGGGTTTTAGCGGAAAGGGATACAGGTAGACTTGCCCTGTCCACACAGTTACTCAGGGACACGTGGGAATGCACTGGGCAAGGGGGAGAAGGAGAGAAGTACAGGACAGAAACTAGAAGGAATTTGGGAGGCAAAGAGTTAGGGTTTGGACATAGCAGGTGAGAGGGCAGGAAGGGCCAAGGGCAATTCTCAGGTTTGTAGCCAGGAGACGAGCAGACAGTGGGGTCTGCAGTGCAGGTGGGAAAACAGAATTAGGCTGAGGGTTGCAGGAAATGTGGTTTTGGCTTTGGGCACATTGACCGAGGGGCTGGACAGCATCCACGTCCTAGTCCACAGGGCAGGAGTGTGTAGAACGGGGAGGGGGTGGGGACAGGACCCTGGGACACCCACAGTCTTGTGGTAAATGGTGGGAGAGGCATCCACGGTGGGGCCTCGGTGAGGGGCAGCGGGTGGAGGCCTGGGCCAGGGAAGGAGAGGGAACAAGGGGCTGGAGAAGTGTGTGGAGGAGCTTCAGTGCCAAACCACAGGGGAGCGAGGGGGTCAGAGCCTGGACTGTTGGTCTGGCCATGGTGGGAGGATGGCTGGACGGAAATGGTGTGGGGGTGGCTGTTGTGGTCTGAACACAGGGACTAGAGAAGGGCCCCAAGTGGACAACACTTGAGCTAGGGGCCCACAATTCTAGAACCACAGTGTCTGGGTTCAGTTCCTAGCTCTGCCACTTGATGGCTGTGTGACCTTGGGCAAATCACGTAACTTTTCTGTGCCTCAGTTTCCTCATCTGTGAAAGGAGTATGTACCTCAAGGGTTGTAATGAGGAAAAAACAAATTGGTAAATGTCAGTTATGACTTGATACATGGTAAGTGCTGTGTCAAAAGTGCTATTATTATGTTACATATGATATTTTATTGTAGAGTATATGTGTAGTATCTAAATATATGTTACATATATATAGTACATATACTATAATGTGTATGTGTGTTAGTCAGTTTGGGCTGCTATAACAAATACGATAGACTGGGAGGCTTAAACAACAGACATTTATTTCTCACAGTTCTGGAGGCTGGGCAGTCCAAGATCAAGGTGTGGGCAGATCAGGTGTCTGGTGAGGGCTTGATACCTAGTTTGCACTCAGCTACCTTCTCCTTGTATCCTTGCTTGGCAGAGAGAGAGAGAGGAGAGAGAGAGAGAGAGAGAGAGAGAGAGAGAGAGATCTTTGTCTCTTCCTCTTATCCCATCACGAGGGCTCCACCTTCATGACATAATTACTTCCAAACGTCTGACCTCCTAATACAATCACATTGGGGGTTAGGATTCCAATATTATGAATTTTGGAGGAGACATAAACATTCAGTCTGTAACAACATACAATAAGTGCTATCTACTTCTATTATATATGTTATACATGCTATTATTATAGTAAATATTGCTAATATATATTAGTATATTAGCAGATGTTTGTAATATTTATAATAAATAATATGTGACATGATTTAAAATAATATATGATATATAATATAGTATATATTATGTATATTTAATAATACGTATTATTATATATAAAATACTATGTGATTGCATGTACTGCTAGTGTGGATTCTGTATATATGATTACTGTAAAAGCAATTATTATCATTGTCTTTGTTATTAGAATCCATTTGATGCCACTGAGGTCAATGGCATCAAATTGATACTGAGGTCAATAGAGAGATAGAATAACATAGAAATTGTGAATCCTGTTGATACTAGGACTACAAATAGATCTGATTGCGTGTGTGTTTGTGTGTCTGTGTGCTCACGCACCTGTGCACATCGGTAGGTAATGAATCTGGCTTTGAGCACAAAATCACAGAAAGAACTGATAGGAATACTGCAGACGATGTGGTCCCATTGCTCATTTTGTTGATGAGGAAAGTGATGTCAGTGCTTCATCAAACAACCTAAGGTCCCACTATTGCTGGCAGGTCTCTTGTCTCCTCCCTTCTTGAATTTGGGTGTAATCCAGTGAAGATGGTTAGCAAAGAGATGAGGGAGTGGTCCTGGGAGAAGGCTCCTCTATTGGAAGATTTGGCTGTTCTTCCTTTACTTGAGCCTAGTGCCACGCTTCTCTCCTGCCCTTCCCTGCTTCTCTATACTTTCACTTCCCACCTTGACATTTAAAACCTCTGTTCTCTGAGTAACAGAGTAATGTTTGTCTTTCTGGGGCCTCCTTCTGATGCTAGGCTCAGAGGACATTCAAAATATTAACAGATCAGTGCTTCCAAAACCCAATTTAATACAAGAAGGGGATGGGTGCCTGTTTTGTCTTGAAGCCCAGAACCAGGTGAGTCACTGTGCTCCCCGTGGTCAATTTCCTGAGAGATTATCATCTTGAGGAGGACGTATCAATTACCTTCCAAGGAGGCATCCAAGATTCAGGGCTGTTTTTCCAGCCCATGGAGTCCCAGGAATTGTTTCTTCTCTACTGATTGATTCTTTCTGTTGAAGACCCTTATTGAGGACCCAAATTTTCTCTCGGTGGATTTTCCACATCATCTTGGCTTGAGAGAAAATATAGTAATTTTAGGCAGTTTGTGATTCTAGAAGTGTTATGAAAGACATTTCCAAATACATTGTGGGACATTATTGGATAAATCTAACCCCTGCCTTCCCCCTGACTCCACTGCAAGATCACTGGGAGGCAAGGCTGTGATTGCAGCTGGGTGTCTTTGCAGCATCTCAACCTCGTCTCCCACACCCAGTTCTCCAGCATCTGGGGCTTCCATGCTGTCAACCACTGTGACCTGAGGACCAGTGTGACCACTCCCCCTGTCCTCCCTGAGTATGCCCCTGCCATGCCCTGTCAGGGGCAGAGGATGGACAGGGTATCCCTGGTACCTCAGCCTCAGTGGGAGGACATTGAGCCAGGAGCAGCAGATGGGGGAGCCAGTGTGAGGATGGGGAGAATAAGGCCTGCCATGGTCTGGGTCTAGGCTGCTTTTGTCCAGCGACTCTCCCAGGGCGACCACCCCTGAAGTGGACATCATTTCTGATCTAAGTGGGAGAGTAAGACATAAAGGACAACTGAAGTGAGGGTGCAGGAGGCTGCCCCACTCAGACTGTGGTGTTTGTATCAGAAGCTCTTCTCTGTAAGGGGAAGGTGGGAGCACCAGGATCTTGACTGTATTTTCCAGCTGAGTCTTCCTGATTTGGACACGTTTTAAAACTTTAGAATTTTTAAAGCATTGCTTTAGAGTGATGGAGCCAACTTCATGGGGTCAAACATATGTAATTTACATAAAATTACTAAACAGTTCATTTAAATTACAGTTACACACAACTCAATGAAACACTGAGCTTTGAAATGTCCTAGAAAATGATATACCCTATGAAACACTTTTAATACAATTAAAAGCAACTAAAATGAAACAACATATTTTTAGAAAAATATGTGTTAAGACTATACACAAAATAAAAAAGAAAATGTTAACCCAGGTGTGGTGGCGTGGCCTATGGTCCCAGCTACTTGGGAGGCTGAGGCAGGAGGATTACTTGAGCCCAGGAGTTTGAGGCTAGCCTGGGCAACACAGCAAGAGCCTGCCTTAAAAAAAAAAAAAAAAAGAAGAAGAAGAAGAAGAAAGAAATGAGAGGAAAAAAAGAAAATGTTAAACCTTTGGTTTAGTTAATTTTGGAGAGGTGGGGGACAGTGTGGAAGAGAAGTGTATGCGTAGATATAAATTATTCCTAGTATTTTGGGTTTTGTGTTCATAATATATTCATTGATGTTTATTATAATAGATTATTAAAATAATATAAATTATACTAATATAAATTAAATTGTTCAGGCCAATTACAAAAATGAGTTATTGATCTAGTTAGCACTTATTCATATGCCAGGTAGTGTTCTAAGCACTTTATATATACTGTCGATTCACTGAATCCTCAAAACAGTCCTATAAGGTGGGATTATTATTATTTCTATTTTCATGGGGAAACGGAGGCACAGAGAGATCAAGCAACTAGCCCAACACCACACAGCTGAGTAGGAATTCTAACCTAGGCTGTGGGTCTCCAGAGTTCTGCTCTGTTAACCACAAATGTTGTGAATGATGTATTTCTGTGAACCCAAGGTTCATAAAAAAAGAGGAACAAGTTACCTGAAGGAACCGGTTTCTATGAAAAGCAGGTAGAGTGTGCAGGAAAGGAGGATGTGTGGCCTTAGTCTGGGAAGAAAGTTGGTGGTTTTGTTTAGACTAATGTGTCGGTTGGTTACCATTTCTACCCTCCCAGGCAAAACACTTGCACTTTAGCAAGGCCTTACTGGGTTGATTCTAATAGTGGGGATTTGGGGTGACATGGCAGACTGTTGGGAGACCATCTATTGACTGCGTGAGTCTTTGAGCTCTTTTCATATCGTACTGGTGATCTGGCTGCTGGCTAGATGGAGTTAGTGCCCCTTTTTGTTTTGCCTCAAGATTTATCACCTATTAAGCAAATATTGACTTCTTAAATTAAATTGTAATGCCTCTTGCAACAGAAGTCAATATTTGTTTGATGACATCTGATGACTAAGTGCAGTGAGGTGGCTGGTCTACCCATCAACAAGACCTAGCACGGAAGCCTCCTTTTCCTTTAAGGCAGAGGTTCTCAGAGATTAGTTTCTAGAACAGTAGGACTAACATCCTTTGGGAAATTTTTAGAAATGCAAATTCCAGGGCCTTGCCTCCTACTGAATCCAAAGAGATGGGGGCGGGGTCCAACCCCACCAGTGGTGTGCTGGCAAATGTTTAACAAGTGGCTCTTTGAAAAAACTGCAGATATTTATGTATATAAATTTTGCTGATACATTGAATGTGTAGCACATAATTAACAAATAATAAAATATTCAATATTCTTTACTATAAATGTTATGTAGCCAATTGACTTTCGCAGAATGCTTTCATTCATTGTTTTTTTGTCAAACTCTTGTATCAGAGACAACCTAGGGTTGCAATTGATGAATGAGTGTAGTTCCAACATGAATGTTGATATTTTTGTTTATATTAAGGAGTAAGATGAAAGTGAAACAAAAGACATATGTCACAATGTCACTTGTTTATCAGTGATGTGAACAATTTCTTTGCTGAATCAAATGTTGGAAGACTATTTTCTCAACTTTTTTTTCTATTCACAATGTAATAGCTACAGGCTAATATATTTTGAAGCTTAATCTGTATTTTTACAATTTTCTCCATCACTTTCTTAAGTCTAGACAATCAACAAAATAATAAATCAAGCCCATTTGCTCATTTATGTGGTGTAAAAATTTCTATCATGGCCAGTTTCAAGCCACAACATGATACTACTGAGCAAGCAGTTAGAAAGAGATGTATACATATCATTATGTACTATGTCCATCGTTCAGACACAGTAGATGTAAATATCCTCCACAGATAATGGAAATATGTAGTACAATAATTAGGAAGTTGCTTCTAATGCAATTTGTTCTTCACATAATTTCTTTATCTACACATTTTTATAATTTATTTTTTAGCGATAGCTTGTGTTTCACAACTGGCTTGCAGAGTTCCTGAAAATTTAACAATGGCTCATGAGCTGGTATGAATTGGGCCACTCTGTGTTTTAACAAGCCTTCCACGTGATTCTGATGATGCAAAATTTTGTGAACCACTGCTTAGGCAGATGGTGAGGACAAGGAATGCATGTAGCTATACTTAACCTGGTACCACATGCTCTATGTCTGGCCACCCAAATGCTATACTCAAATGCTTAAGCAAGTTCACATTGGGGACAGTGGGGAAAGAAGGAAGTATATCTAAAGGAGAACAGAGGAATGAGAAAAGGTTTTAATTTTAGGTCTTTGATTTTTTTTCTTCTGGATTTGGCCTGCTTTGGTAAACTGTTTATAGATAGTCAAATAAATTTGGACTAAATTATGGCTCAGTTTATTCTCTTGAAACAAAATGGCAGCCAATGCAACTGCTCAAATGACATATCTTCTGAAGTCTAAAAAATTTTAGTTCATTCAGTAAATACTTACTAACTACCTACAATGTGCCAAGCACTACACCAGGTATTGGTTGTGCAGCATCAAATAAGGTAGATAAGGACCCTGATCTCAAGGTTTCAGGAGAAAGAAATAGAAAAACCCAAGTAAATGCCTTAGGTAAGCAAGACAATTCTATGAGAAGGAAATTATATGGGCGGAGGGTGTTGGGTGGGAAGGGATTGCTTTCTGGCTGGGGGATTAGAGAGGGCCTCATTGAGGAGGTGTCAATAAGGTGGATGGTGAATCCAGCCATGTAACTACCTGGGCAAAGACTGTCCAGGCAGAGGGGACAACAATTGCAAAGATATTGAGTTGGGAACAGATTTGATGTGTCGAAGGCCTGCCTGGTAAGAGGGCTGATGTGGCTGGAGCAATGTGAATGAGGCCAGAGTGAGAGAAGGTGTGTTGAAAGGCAGGCAGGCAGGGGCCAGATCAAGTTTTAGGCTAAGCAAACATTTTGGATTTCATTCTGAGTGATGGGAATCCTTTGGAGGCTTAAAGCAGGAAGTGACTGGTCTAATTTGTGCTTTAAAAAGATCACTCACTGCTGTATAGAGAATAGGCTATAACAAGCAAGACTGGAAGCAGGAAAATGCACTGGGAAAATGTTCAAAGAGTCCCAGGGACCAGATAACATGGCTTGGAATGGAAGTGGCCAGATTTGGGAGATACTGTGGAGGAACAGCAGATTGTCCTGGTTGAGAGAGTGTGGCAAATTCTAAGACCATTAACCCTACCATCTTTAAGCAAAGTAGACTAGTATCCTTTATATTTATGTCTGCTCATGTCTTACCACACTGGTTGATTTACCTGTTTCAGAATTATGTATATAGGAAGTACTAGATAAGTGGTGACCCCTTAATCGGATGGGTGGCTGAGGAGGTAACACTCGAGACAGTCTAAGAAGATGAAGTATAATCCTCTGACTGCAGCCCCATGAGCTTAGGTAGATAAGGGCCAAGCATGAGTAAGAATGGAGATCACCCCATTACTTCCTCATTCCTGTGTGTAGATGGGAGTAGCAATTACTGGTGTGTGTCTGTGGGATTCTCACCCTGCTTGAATTGGGTGATGAAACCTGTGGCATGGGTCAGGAAACATTCACGTTTCCCATGCCATCTCCCCAGGCTTGGTGTGTGCATTTGCCAGGAGTGGGCTTGGGGAATAACCTTCCAAGGACTCTGGCCTGCAGGTGGGCTTGGGGAATAACCTTCCAAGGACTGCCTGTGGATAACTGATAATGTCTTCTGATGCATACAGTACAGGAGCTGCCACAGGGACACTCACAGCGATTTCCAGTCCGATGCTGAGGTTGTTACTGTGGTCCATATTTTGTGAATTATTCAACATATGATTTTTATTCAGTGACTTAAAAGAAAATATGAACACACTAACGTCTCATTTATCCAGTATTCTTTGAGAATACAACATTCCATGTAAATGCATTTTTCACGTATGCCTTTAAATGTCAAGGCAAATTTTATGTCACGAAACATTTTGAGCACTTGGGAGGGAAGGCTTTCTATAGCAAGCAAGACCCTGAAGCAGAGGATCTGTATGGTTTAAACTTTCCTTGAAGCCTCCTGTTCATCATTATGATTGTCAATTACCACTTTATGCTATAATGCAGTGACACAGGGACTCCGAGCTCTGTGAATCAGACTATTGTGCAAATTCCTCATTCCCTCATTTTCTCTTTGGAGAACTAGGCCCCCCTTAGAGTGTTTTGCGTCATTAACACCTAGTAATGGCACCCAGGGGCAAAGTACAAGCAAGCGGGGGTCACCTACCACAGCACTGTTTCTTGTTAGAAAATTGGTGCTTTTAAGAAGATGGTTCTTCCACGAGAGAGGTTTTGCCTAGTTATTGTCCAGTTAGTTATCCGGCCTGCATTTACTGGAAGCAGAAGTCTCAGTCTCCAGAAGCTCTTTTTCTGCTCATCTGAGTCATGTGCACTGAATGTGACTCCCCCACACATCTGTATTACTTATCAATACAAAAACTTAGTATTGTTCCTCACTCATAAAAAGCATCCTTAACATCTGGGAGGCCAAAAGAATGAAACGGAGTCAGAATGAGAAGGGCAAGATGTCTTCTGGGTTATCCAAGCAGAAGCCAAAGCAGGAAATTAGACTGCAGCAGACCAGGGTCTCCCCAGTATGTAAAATAGTGTCAATGAGACCTAGGTCACCAGTCCTCACCATGGGGGCCATGCTGCAAATGATAGTGAATATGTGGATACTGAAGGGGAGCTCTGGGGCAAACAGGCACAGCTGTACTGTGTTGAATGTTCTCCTAGAGCCTGTTTGTGTGTTAAGATGGACCTGGCTCTTGGAAAGGTTACATCATAGAATCTTCTAGAGGTCTTGCTACCTCGCCGTGATGTGTAATGGCTCCCTTGCTCCAGAATTTGTGACAAGAAGCGTTTGATGCAGTCATTTACATTAAAAAAATAAATGGTGTCTTTCTTCCAGTCCCTGGATCCTAGCAATCAGAGGGCTGTTTCTAGTGTGCTGTGACGGACGTGCTTATCTTCCGCAGCAGTTCATCCTGCAACAGTAAAATTGCAGGCAGCACACAGACAAGTTTCTGCTGACAGGCCAGACACCAGAAGTGTAGGTGGGAAGGTTCAGGGCTGCCTTTTGAACCAAAACAGAAGAGAGATGAACCAAGAAAGTGTCTGCAGTTTGCCTGCTGTTTTTTCCTTCCTTTCGGGGAAATATATAATTATTTTATATCTACTTATACACATATGCAGGTAATTTTTCTTTTTTAAAGAGAAAGGTCAAAGATTGTCTGTATCACATCAAACTGAAACTGCTTTGGCCCCTTCCTCTGTATTTCTGTGGTAATTGGTTCTGTGAGCTACAACAGACGTGGACTGAATAGGATGAGACCATCTGTGCCAGGTCCAGGCACGCTTTTCCCAAATATGGAAAAAAGCAGGGCTGTCTTGTGCTGGTGGCTTTGACTTGAAGAGAAATCCATGGTCTAAAGACTCTCTTTTGTTCCTTGTTTTTCACTTAGACCCAAGGGACAAGGCCTCCACCTGTCTGGCAGCAGAGGCTGTTGCCTAAGCCTGTGTCATGTAAACTGTCCATGAACCTTTCCTGCCATTACTCACGTAGTCTTTGGTGCATCTCATTGTAAGTACGACCCTGTTCTTGGGCTGGGCTTGAGATGCGTAACATCCATGGCACTATCCTTCAAGGGGCTTACAGTTTGGTTAGATAACGAACTGTTGTTGTTGCCTGAAGACAACAACAACAACAAGAAAAAACAAGACAAAACCAAAACCAGACAACAACAACAGCAACAACAAAGACAAAACCAAAACCAGACAGCATAACCACCTACCCCCCATCCAACCAACCAGAATAAAAAACCAAGAAAACAGAAAAAAAAATAAAAAAAAATAAAAAACAGCCACCATCCCCCCAATTCCTTCCTTCCTCCCTCCTGCAATGTAAGCAGCTAACTTTGTTGCTGATTTCTCTTACGCAGAAGGTTTTTGGGGGCAGAGGGGTAACGACTTGTGGATTTCTTGAGCTGGAGATTATTAGAGTTTCATGCCCTATTAATGTGTCCAAAAGAGCTCTCTGTTTTTCTAGGTTCAGGGACACAGTCTACAAATCACAGCTATCCAGGAAACACTTTACAAAGAGCTTTCTGAACACTGCATTTCATTTGTGGAGAGGAAAAATGCCTGCATTTAACTTCTGCCTCTCAATCTGCAGTTGACAGAAACGAGGAAACTGCTCAATTTCAGGTGTTTACTTCAAAATACCCCCATCTTAGCCAAGCGCACGGCCGCTCCCTTCTGCAAACGCAAGCCTCCACCATCATGCCTCATGTTTGTTCCTCTCTCCTGGTGTTGGCTTAATGCTTATGTCCAAAAAGCAGGCTTTCAGCAAATTGCATTCTGATTGACTGACCTGGTTTTCTGCTGGGGAGCAGAACACTAAAGCCAAATGAATTTGACCAAAACTTGCTTTGCTGAATACCTTCAGTTTCTTCAGAGCAGCCTCGGACATGTTTTATAAGAGGGATGAAGACTACTATTTAAGAAGAATGGTACAAGCTAGAATCACAGAAAAGAGGGTTTTAGAGTTGGATGAAATCTCAGGTTATTTGTCCTAAGCTATTAGCTATTCACCTCCTGGTCTTCTTTGGAGAGCACCTATTGAGACCAGGTTTCTTTTCTGTTTTTTTTCTTTTTGAGACAGAGTCTCGCTCTGTCACTCAGGCTGGAGTGCAGTGGTGTGATCTCGGCTCACTGCAAACTCCGCCTCCTGGGTTCAAGCGATTCTCCTGCCTCAGCCTCCCAAGTAGCTGGGATTATAGGTGCGTGCCACCACACCTGGCCAAGACCAAGTTTCTAAATTTGTAAAACCATGTACCTTTGAACAATTAGATCTTGTCTTTTGACTTTCTGTTCACCTTGCCATTTGTTTTTAGCTCGAATCTCATACCCGTTTAATCTAACTTAGGACCCTGGTATCCAAAGTGAGGTATGGCCCCATGGACTTCATAACAACACTTGATAGTGCTGCAGTAATGTGTTTTTGTTTTTGTTTTCTTTTTTTTGAGTTGGAGTCTCATACTGTTGCCCGGGCTGGAATGCAGTGGTGTAATCTTGGCTCCCTGCAACCTCTGCCTCCCAGGTTCAAACGATTCTCCTGCCTCAGCCTCCCGAGTAGCTGGGATTACAGGCACCTGCCACCATGGGTAATGTGGTTTTTTAATGGAGCAAATTGGTAAAACCCAGGGATTTAGAATCTCCTGATTGTTCTCACGGACCCTTGTCTAAGCCATCCACATCTTGGACTCCAGCCATTTCCTCTTTCAACCCAACAGCACTGTCTTCCCAAAGTCTTCCCTAGGACTGTCACAGTCTTCCCCAAGCTAAATAATATCTCCCTATTAGTATTTTTTGAAATGAACTTTTTATTTTATAATGGTTTTAAATTTACAGGGAAAGTACAAAGGTAGAAGAGGGTTTCCATATACTCCGAACCCAGTTTTCCCTTTATTAATATTTAATATAGTATAAGACATTTGTTATAATAATGGTCCAATACTTATACATTGTTATTAACTGAAGTATATGCATTATTCAGATTTTCTTAGTTTTAACCTAAAGTCCTTGTTCTGTTCCAGGATCCCACCAGGATACTACATTGAATTTAGCAGTCATATCAGCTTCTTTCAGCTGAGATAATTACCCAGACTTTTCTTGTTTTCGACAACCTTGGCAGTTTTGAGGAGTATTAGTCAGTATTTTGTAGAATGCCCCTCTAATGAGATTTGTCCGATTTTTTACCCCTCATGATTAGACTGCAGTGATGTGTTTTTTGGAGGAAGACCACAGAGGTCAAGTGACATTTTCCTCACCCTCAAATCAAGGGTCCACACTATCAAAATTACCTATCACTGCTGATGTCAACCTTCAACACCTGGCTGAAGTAGTCTTTGTTGGCTCTCTCCACTGTGAAGTTACTCCTTTTTCCTCTTAGAAAGTAACTTATCATCAGCAGCACCCACTAAAGGAGTGGCAAGTTTTGCTCTGTCTCCTTGAGGGTGGAGTATCTACACAAATTATTTGGAATTCTTCTGCACGGAGATTTGTTTCTTCTATCCTTATTTTGAGTTATTCAAACATTTATTTGGGTTATTATGGACTCAGAGAAATTTATTTTATTTGATACTTTGTATTTTCTTTTTTTTTGAGACAGAGTTTTGATCTGTCTCCCCGGTTGGGGTGCGGTGGTGTGAACATAGCCCACTGCAGCCTTGACCTCCTGGGCTCAGGAAATTCTCCCACCTCAGCCTCCCAAGTAACTGGAAATACAGGCACACACCAACACATCCAGCTAATTTTTTGATTTTTTATAGAGATAGGGTCTCCCTATGTTGCCCAGGCTGGCCTTGAATTCCTGGACTCAAGTGATCTTCCCACCTCGGCATCCCAAAGTGCTGGGATTACAGGCATGAGCCACTGGTGGTGCCTGGCCTATCTTATGGTTTTAGTTATAATTCAATACTAGTTTATTTTATTGTTCAAATTGTTCCAGCTTTGGTCATTTGGAGCTCTTTCAGTTGGCTCTTGTGTCTCTTCAACATAAGCCTACCGTTGTGGAGGTTTTTTGAGCACTTCTTATTTCTGGTGGTACAAGATACTCCAGGTTAGGTTCCTCTTGTATCTTTCTTGCCCCAGTCTTTTTTCCAAGGTTCCTTGGTTTCTTCTTTATTTCTAAAGCTACTTAGGTAAACACTGTTTTCTCCAACTTCTTCATTCAGGTTATTGCATACATTTTTAATACAGTTAGATTGTTTTATCACATTTTGCATTCCATCCTGGGATCTCCTGACATCCTAAATGATTTTTTTTTACGTTGCGTACATTAAGGGCCATTCATTGTGCCATAAAGTTCTATGGGTTTTGGCCAGTGTGCAGTGCCATGTATTCACCATTACAATATTTTCGTTGGCTGAATGACCCCTCCAAAAATGTGCATGTCCTAATGAATATATTACTATGAATATATTATATTACTATGAACCTGTGAATATATTACTTTACGTGGGAAAAGGAAATTTTCAGATATGATGGATTTCACTTTTCAGATAAGTGAAGGATTTAGAGTTGGAAAGATTATCCTTGATTATCTGAGTGGACCCAATGTAATTAGAAGAAAAAGACAGAGTTAGGATTTAGAGATGTAATGGAAGCAAGAGGTTGGAGTGATGTGAGGAAGGGGTTATCATCCAAGGAATGAAGACAGCCTTTAGAAGCTAAAAGGCAAGAAAATGGATTTGCTCTAAAGCCTCTGGAAGGATTGCAGCTCTGCTGACATATTGATTTTAGACTTTATTGTACAAGAAATACAAGAGGGTAAATGTATGTTGCTTTAAGCCATTAACTTTGTGGCAATTTGTTGCAGATTTTGGTACTTGAAAATGGAGTGCTACTCTAACAAATAATAACTTAAAAATATGAAAGTGGCCTGGAATTGGCTAATGGGTAAAGGCTGGAAGAACTTTGAGGACCATCATAGAAAAAGCCTAGATTTCTTGGACAGACTGTTGATAGAAATATGGATGTTAAAGTTTCACCCTGTGTGGGGGTTGTCAAACACCCTATACAGGAGTGTTCCTACTGGCATCAGGTTGGTGCCCCTCGAGGTCAGAGATCCCAGAGGAAGGAGCAGGCACCCATCTTTGCTATTCTCCAGCCTTGTTGAGTGACATCTCTAGGCGTGGAGTGAACCAGGTGAATAGGGCCTGAAGTGAACCCTCAGCAAGCCGCAGCAGCCCTACAGAACAGGTACCTGACCATTGAAAGAAAAACAAATAAACAAACAAATAAATGGAAAGCAACAACAGCATTCCAAAAAAGTCCCCACAAAAACCTCATCCAAGGGTCAGTAGCCTCAAAGATCAAAACTAGACAAACTCATGAAAATGAGAAAGAATCAACAAAAAGACCCTGAAAACCCAAAAGGCCAGAGTGCCTCTTCTCCTCCAAATGAGTGCAACACCTTTCCAGCAAGGGCACAGAACTGAACAGAGGATGAGATGGATGAATTGACAGAAGTAGGCTTCAGAAGGTGGGTAATCACGAACTCTGCTGAGCTAAAGGAGTGTGTTCTAACCCAATGCAAACGAGCTAAGAGCCTTGATAAAATGTTACAAGGGCTGCTAACTAGAATAACCAGTTTAGAGAGGAATATAAATAACCTGATGGAGCTGAAAAACACAGCACGAGAACTTTGTGAAGCATACACAAGTATCAATAGCCAAATCAATCAAGCAGAAGAAAGAATATCAGACTTTGGAGACCATCTTACTGAAATAAGGCAGGCAGACAAGATTAGAGAAAAAACATGAAAAGGAACAAATAAAACCTCTGAGAAATATGGGACTATGTAAAAAGACTGAACCTATGATTGATTGGAGTACCTGAAAGAGAAAGGGAGAATGGAACCAAGTTGGAAAACACTTCAGGATATTATCCAGGAGAACTTTCCCAACCTAGCAAGATAAGCTAACAGTCAAATTTAGGAAATACAGAGAACACCACTAAGATACTCCTCGAGAAGAGCAACCCCAAGACATAATCAGCAGATTCTCCAAGGTTAAAACGAAGGAAAAATGTTAAGGGAAGCCAGAGAGAAAGGCCAGGTCATCTACAAAGGGAAGCCCATCAGACTAACAGTGGATCTCTCAGAGAAACCCTATAAGCCAGAAGAGAGTGGGGGCCAATACTCAACATTCTGGAATTTCATATCCAGCCAAACTGAGCTTCATAAGTGAAGGAGAAATAAAATCCTTCTTAGACAAGTGAATGCTGACAGATTTCATCACCACCAGACCTGCCTTGCAAGAGCTCCTGAAGGAAGCACTAAATATGCAAAGGATAAACCAGTACCAGCCACTGCAAAAGCACATCAAAATATAAAGACCAATGACACTATGAAGAAACTGCATCAACTAGTATGCAAAATAACCACCTAACGTCATGATGATAGGATCAAATTAACACATAGCAATGTTAACCTTAAATGTAAATGGGCTAAATGCCCCAATTAAAAGACACAGACTGGCAAATTGGATAAAGAGTCAAGACCCATTGGTGTGCTGTATTCAGGAGACCCATTTCACATGCAAAGACACACACATAGGCTCAAAATAAAGGGATAGAGGAAAATTTACCAAGCAAATGGAAAGCAAAACAAAACAAAACAAACATACTCAAAAAAACCAAAAACAGAAACAGGGGTTGTAATCCTAGTCTCTGACAAAACAGACTTTAAGCCAACAAAGATCAAAAAAGGCAAAGAAGGGAATTATATAATGGTAAAGGGATCAATGCAACAAGAAGAGCTAACTATCCTAAATATATATGCACCCAATACAGGAGCACCCAGATTCATAAAACAAGTTCTTAGAGACCTACAAAGAGACTTAGACTCCTACACAATAATAGTTGGAAACTTTAACGCCTCACTGTCAGCATTAGACAGATCAATGAGAAAGAAAATTAACAAGGATATTCAGGACTAGAACTCAACTCTGGATCAAGTGGACCTAATAGACATCTACAGAACTCTCCACCCCAAATCAACAGAATATATATTCTTAGTGCCACATGACACTTATTCTAAAATAAACCACATAATTGGAAGTAAAACACTCCTCAGCAAATGCAAAAGAACAGAAATCATAACAAACAGTGTCTTAGGCCACAGTGCAATCAAATTAGAACTCAGGATTAAAAAACTCACTCAGAATCACACAGCTACATGGAAGGTGAAAAACCTGCTCCTGAATAACACCTTGGTAAATAATGAAATTAAGGCAGAAATCAAGAAGTTCTTTGAAACCAATGAGAATAAAGAGGCAATGTACCAGAATCTCTGGGACACAACTAAAGCAGTGTTAAGAAGAAAATTGATAGCACTAAATGCCCACATCAGAAAGCTAAAAAAATCTCAAATCAACACCTGAACATCACAATGAAAAGAACTAGAGAAGTAAGAGTGAACAAATCCAAAAGTTAGCAGAAAACAAGAAATAACTAAGATCAGAGCAGAACTGAAGGAGATAGAGACATGAAAAGCCCTTTAAAAATCAATAAATCCAGGAGCTGGTTTTTTGAAAAAATTAATAAAATAGACCATTAGCTAGACTAATAAAGAAGAAAAGAGAGAAGAATCAAATAGACACAATAGAAAATGATAAAAGGGATATCACCACTGATCCCACAGAAATACAAACTGCCATCAGAGAATACTATAAACACCTGTATGCAAATAAACTAGGAAATCTAGATAAAATGGATAAATTCCTGGACACATACACCCTCCTAAGACTAAAGCAGGAAGAAGTCGAATCCCGGAATTGACTAACATCAAGTTCTGAAACTGAGGCAGTAATTAATAGCCTACCAACCAAAAAAAGCCCACCAACCAAAAAAAGCCCAGGACCAGACAGATTCACAGCTGAATTCTACCAGAAGGAACTTTGGATTGGTTCCTTCTGAAACCATTCCAAACATTTGAAAAGGAGGGACTCCTCCCTAACTCATTTTATGAGGCCAGCATCATCCTGATACCAAAACCTGGCAGAGACACAACCAAAAAAGAAAACTTCAGGTCAATATTCCTGATATCCTTGATGAACATTGATGCGAAAACCCTTAATAAAATACTGGCAAACTGAATCCAGCAGCTCATCAAAAAACTTATCCACCACCATCAAGTCTGCTTCATCCCTGGGATGTAAGGCTGGTTCAACTTATGCAAAGTAATAAACGTAACCCATCACATAAACAGGATCAATGACAAAACCACACGATTATCTCAATAGATGCAGAAAAGGCCTTTGACAAAATTCAACATCGCTTCATGCTAAAAACTCTCAGTAAACTACGTATTGATGGAACATATCTCAAAATAATGAAACTGAGTCTTGCTCTATCATCCAGACTAGAGTGCAGTGGTGTAATAATAGCTCACCGCAGCCTTGACCTCCTGGTCTCCAGTGATCCTCCTGCCTCAGTCTTCCAAGTATGCTGTTTCTTTTTAAGAGCAGCAATTGTACCCAGCTACTTTTTCTAGTCTCCTTTCAGCTAAGTATGACCATGTGAATAAGTTCTGGCTAATAAGATATAAGCAGTAGCTGTGAAATAGGACTTCTGGAATATTTTTAAAATTGAGAGAAAGACTGACAGGATATGCCTCTCTGGCCTTTCCCTTCTTCATCTTTCCTGTGCCTGGAATGTAGCTAGAATGGCTGGAGATTTAGCAGCCATCTTGGCCCATTTGGATAAGCTGTATGAAGAGGGAAGTCATATGATAAGAAAGGAGGAACAGAGAGAGCTAAGGAACCTAGGTTCTCAGTGGCTTTATATTGCAACTGTATACCACAACTTTATACCTGCTGTAAACTGCCAACCTCTGAGATCAGGATCTGTAATAGTTCTCCATTTCTGTGTGACAAATCACTACACATTTAGCAGTTTAGGACAACACACATTTGTTGTGTCATAGTCTCTGTGGGCCAGGAGTCTGGGTATAGGTAATACGGGTCTTCTGCTCTGGGTCTTTCAGGCTGAAATCAAGGCGGCTGGGACTGCCTTCTCTCCTAAGGCTTGGGATCATTTTCCAAGCTCACTGGTTCTTACCGTAACTCATTTCCTTGTGGTTGTACCCAGCAAGATGCAGAGCCAGGCTTTGAACCCAGGCAGTCTGGAGTCAATGCCTTTTCTCAAATCAACTTTATTGTGCACACGAATCACCTGAGAACCTTTTTAAAATGCAGATTCAAATTACCACATTTTACAGGGCAAGTCTAGTTGCCTTGTAAGATCTGCCTCCAGCCCAGTTAAGCCCCCACATGAATTTTCAGCTAATTCTTGAACTTACTTGCCTGACTCCAATGACCAAATAGGTTCCATCTAGAACTCCTTATTAACCACATTCCAAGCTGAGCTTTTCGTGGCTTCCTAACCTCACCCACATGATTACCGTACTGCCTGGTTGCTGAGCTAGAAGTCACAGGGATGGTCTTGCCCTGCTTTCTCTCCTACTCCTGTAGATTCTCATTCCTGTTATGTTTCCTTCTGCCACTGCTCTGTTCTGATGCTCATCACCTCCTGTCTGGACCTGTGCAAGGATCTTCCTCATGAGTCTTCTTTCTTTCTGTGTTTCCTGGCTTGTAGTTTGGGTTAGTGTTTCCAATTCTTCATGCCTCTGTAAGAGAATTATTCGTCCATCCTGTTGCCATGACCTTATGATGGATGGTCCCTTGGTCTAGGGCTTGGTAATGTGAGTTGCTTTGTCAGATTGACATGCTCACAAGTGTGATTGGAGCAGAGGCTTGAAGTGTGCTTGCACAGTTGGGCTTGCCCTCTTACACTGCTGCAAGCAGGAAAATGCCCTAGACAGCTTTTAGTGCAAGAAGCATGAGAGACATGTGAAGCAGACCTGCACCCCACTTGTTGTCCGGAGCCAAGCCCACCCAAGCCCAGCCCAGGTCAGCCATACTTAGCCCAAATGCAGGTGCAAGAATGAAAAATAAATGCTTATTATTGTTTTTAATGTGTTTGTTACTTAGCAAAAGCTGACATATACAGCCCTAATTTACTCTCTCCACTGCCAAAGTCACCGTTGCGAAACAGATCTATCCTGTTACTGGTATACGATGTCCAATTTATTCCACAGGGTAAACTCCCAAATGTTTACCCTGCCCTGCATGTAAGCCCAACTTGCTCAACCTTAGTCTACCATTCCTGTCTCATTCCGTCATGACTCTGTCTCATTTGACATTCAGAATACTTGAAGGGCTGAAGCAGGCTTTGGTCTTTGACCACTCTAAACCTTTGCTTCTTTCTCTCTGCCTGGACTCTCATCTCACATCTGCTTCCTGCCTTGTCAATTCCTGCTCATTCTTCAAAGCCTGCTCACACGCCACCACTCTGAAGTCTTGCTTTGCTCTCCCAAAAGCGGCCTCTTGCTGTCCCCAGAATAATGCTGTTTGAGTACTTATTTCAAGGTACTGTAGCAGATTGTGTCTATGACCTGGCCTAGCCCAATAGCTTCAGGGAAGTGATTCTACTTTATTCATGCGTGTGTTCCTTACATCTATGGCTAACTCATGTCCTGGCATATAATGGATGCTAAAAACAGGTAAATGAGTAATTTTAAGGGGCGTTATTTGGCAGCCTGCCCTTCTAGGCAATGCAGTGAGCTTGTGGAGAGCAGATTAATTCAGAGTTCACATTGCAAGCAGTGATGCTGTGGTTCTCAGAGTAACTCTGCCAGGAAACGAGTTAGGTGTGTTGAAGACTTACCTGCCCTGCTCCAGGGCAGATGGTGAGTGGCATAGTGCCATAGTGGGAGCATGGGACTGCAAGTCGAGAGCCAGCCTGCAGCCCTGGCACTGTCCCCAACTTACCCTTATCTCTTTGAGCTTCACATTTGTTGTACAATGAAGCATGTAGATTTGAGAGTCAGCCCAGCTCCTGTTGACTCTGATGTCCAGTTGTTGCATTCTGTAGGAGTTTGGAACAGGAGAAGTGAAGAGCAGTAAGGAAAGGGCCTCTCACAATGCAATTAGGGGAACCTGCCCCTTACTGTGGGTAGGGGACTTGGCTTTCACCAACCTCTCCCATACAATTGTTCTTGTTATCTATTTGCTGGGCAGAAATGACACCCAAACTTAATGGCTTAAGACAGTCATGTTTTATGATTTCTCATGCTTTTGTAGGTTGGATGGGCTTATCTGGGTAGGTTTCACTCAGGGACTTCTATGCAGCTGTGGGGCTGGAGTTATTGGGGAGCCTGGCTGGGCTGAGTACCTGGTGCCTCATCTACACAGCTGGCAGTAATAAGGGCTGTTGGCTGGGGCTGTAACCAGAGCACTGGTGTGTGGTCTCTATGTGTGGCTTGGGCCTCTCACAATGCGATGGCTGTGTTCTGAGTGGGAGTGTCCTAAGAGCGAGAGTTCCCAGTGACCCAGGCAGAAGCTGGGTTGACACTTCTTGCAAGGTTTCTGATGACCTAGCCTCAGAATTCTCAGAACAATTTTGCCACATTGTTTTGGACAAGGAAGTCACTAAGGCTAGCCCAGATTTAAGGGTGGGGACTCAGACTCCCCCTCCTGTTGAGAGAATATTGAAGAATTTGCAGCCACCTTTCCTTGCCTCAGCATGGAAATGTGCTAAGAATCTTGGAATTTGGAAATCAATTAAGACTGAAAAAGGCCAGATGAATAGCTCTAAATATTTTGGGGTGCTTTGAGGTCTATCCTCAAGGCTGGTGGAGAGGCTGTATTTCTTATCCCATCTTGAATCAGAGCATCTCTCTGAGGTTCAGCTTCAGATGCTATTAAAAGAAGAATTCCATGGGTTCTAAGGGTGATGTCATGACTCGGGTTAGGTGTGCACCCCACAGCCTTAGCAACCAAATGTATGCTGAGTGAGTTTCTCCCTGGGTGCCCCTAGGCCAAAGTAAGTGCCTACAGCAGAAGACACAGATGCAGGCCTGGCCTGGCCTTATAGGAGCTACTTCCTTAGTAGGCAGAGCTCCAGGGACTCCCTTTCCCTATTTAGAACTTTGTTAAATTTCTCACTGGGCTATAAATCCCTCAGCATCTTGTTAACTCAGTTTTCCACTTGGAAATTGGGTGTACAGACACAACCTGTAGCACTTGTCATATTTCTATCCTCTGCTGTATCATGAACTATAAAAGGAGCTGTTAACAGGAAGCACTTTTTGTGAAAGTCCAAGAGTTTCATCTTCCTGGGCTGTTTGTGACCATTCTACCTGGAATCTGTCTTAGTTTGCATTTCCCTCCACAATCTTGTTGCAGGTGGGCACGGGGTTTTCCTCGTTTCTGTGTCCTGCTTGGTGTCTTATTTGCACACAAGAGGCTCTCCATAAAGTTTAGACCTGGGTCGAAGGAGTTAAAGAGCTCCACACTGTCCCACTGACAGTTTCCTTGGGAATCCCTCCAGGAGCCTCTGAACAGCTCTAACTTCTCTGCTTTGAGGATGTTTTGCTCCTAAAAGGGAGAGGGATGTCTTTTCTCTTTTGATGGATTGGTGGCTGGGCTGGAGGGAGGAGAGGTTACTCACTGCAGAGGTCAGGGTGGACAGGGAGACGAGGAGGCCTTGGCTGGCCATGCTGCTTGGGAACTGCTGCAAGTCTGGGCTTGTCATACTCCTTGCCTGCTTTTAGTCATCGGGGTCATTAGGCTCTGTGGCACATGGCCCCAACTCTGTCCTCGTAGAAGCATTGAAAGATTGGCTGAGGACGGTCCAAGTCCAAAATGTCATAAATTTGTCACGATTTGATTTCCCTTTTTAGGCCTTGCACTGTATAAGTATATTTATAGGTGCTTGATGAAGGCCTGGGAATTAGATAACTCAGGGACAGTTGGCTGTCCGACCACATGTTCTTGGCTCCTCTGGAGTTAATGTTAGTGGGGAAAATGCAAAAGCAGTAACTGGTCCCTGTGAGGGCAGTCTTCACTCTGCCTCTTCCCGCTCCCTGGAGTGAGTGGTTGGTTCATCTCTCTTTTTTTTCTTTCTTTCTTTCTTTTTTTTTTTTTTTGAGACAGAGTCTCACTCTATCACTCAGGCTGGAGTGCAGTGGTGCGATCACAGCTCACTGCAACCTCCGCCTCCTGGGTTCAAGGTATTCTCTCACCTCAGCCTCCTGAGTAGCTGGGACTACCGGCGTGTGCCACCATGACCAGCTAATTTTTGTATTTTTAGTAGAGACGGGGTTTTGCCATGTTGGCCAAGCTGGTCTCAAACTCCTGGCCCTAAGTGATCTGCCTGCCTTGGCCTCTCAAAGTGTTGGGATTCCAGGCGTGGGCCACCATACCTAGCTGGTTGGTTCATCTCTTAAGAATGACCGAGTTGAATGATTCTTCCTAGTGTGTGTAGCTGTTCCGTGATGGGGCCTCAGGAACAACAGGAATGACTCTTTCTGGGCTGACAAAGCCAGACAATTCTGAGACTCTGTGTCTTCAGTAATGGAATCTGTCTTAGTTTGTTTCCCTCCAAAAGTAGAATCTGAGAATAGAAAGTTGAGTGCAAGTAGTTTTCTGGGAGGTGAACCCAAGGGTCAGGTGGGAAGAGCAGGTAGAATGAGACAGAGAAGAACAAAGAATCAAGTTGAGAATGTGTTGCTTTGAGCAGCAGGACTTGATTTTGCTCAGACCTCTGAGAAGCAGGGTGAGAGGCTGGGACACTTATCCATGGGCCTGGCTCCCCCACTGGTTGTGGTAGCCCCTGGGATGTTGGCCTCCCTCTCATCTGGCTCCTCTGCTGCTGGACCTGAAAGGGTCTGGTGCACTGTAGAAGCAGACCCTGGGGAGAGACAGCAGAAGAACAGGGGGCATGTGCATGTGCTTGAGGCGAAAAGTTATCAGTGCTGGATGAGTCTGAGCTCCTAAGGAAATGTCCACCACGCTGCCTGGAATCAGAGGTGGGCTGAGCAGACAGGATGTACAGCATCTTTTACTTTCAAGTGGGGAAAACCTCTGATGATGTCTTCAACCAAAAGGAGGAATGGGTCCCTAGGACCTACTCTATAAAAGGGAACAGGAGCAATGGGTTAGGCGCTGGGCTTGACTAACTCTGCAATGTTTAGGACAGAATTGTTACCACACAGAAGACCCATCACTATTGTTTCCTCCTGGCTCTTCTTTGACCAACTTAAGGTAGTTTCTCATCTGAGACCAAAAAGCTACCCATGGCCCCTTCTTTGGGTTAAAAAATATTCCAGGTCATGCCTACTCTTTTTTTCCCTCCCTCTTTATTTCCTTCCTTCTTTCATGCACACACTTGTTTGCTCTCTCTTGCCTTTCTCTGTTTCTTCCATTTGTCCTCCCTCTGTCCTTCCATTTCTTCAATTTCCCTCTCCTTCCTTCCTCCGTCTTCCTCTTTTTCTCCCTTTATTTCAACAATTATTATTTAATTTCCAAATACTTGAAGATTTTCAAGATTTCTTTGTTATAAATTTCGAGTTTAATTCCACTGGATAGAGGATATATTTTGTATATAGAGTACATATTTTATAGGAATTGAATGATTTTAAATTTGCTGTGATATGTTTATGGCCCAGAATATGGTTATTTTTGGTGAATGTTTCATTTGTACTTGAAAATAATGTGTATTCTGCTGTTGTTGGATAGCGGAGGTTCTTTTTTTTTTGAGATGGAGTCTCGCTCTGTCGCCCAGGCTGGAGTGCAGTGGTGTGATCTCGGCTCACTGCAAGCTCTGCCTCCTGGGTTCATGCCATTCTTTTGCCTCAGCCTCCTGAGGAGCTGGGACTACAGGTGCCCGCCACCATGCTCTTTTAATTTTTTTGGTGTTTTTAGTAGAGACGGGGTTTCACAGTGTTAGCCAGGATGGTCTCGAACTGGATAGTGGAGGTTCTTTAAAGTTAAATAAGTTATACTTGGCCCAAAGTATTGTATAGCTCTCCCATATCCCTAACTGCTTTTTCTGTTTACGTGCTCTATTGAGTACTGAGAGGGGAGTGATAGTTTCTCCAACTATAATTGTGGATTTGTCTATTCTCCATTCCCTTTCATGAGCTTTTGTTTGATATATTTTGAAGTTATGTTGTTAGGCACCTACACACTTAGTATTGTTATGTATTCTTGGCAAATTGTATCATTATGTAGTGATGCTCTTTATCCCTGGCAATTGTTCTTGTTCTGAAGTCTAGGAGGTCTTATTCCTTGTCTGATACTGATACAGCATTCTAGCTTTCTTTTGGTTAGTGTTTGTGTGGTGCATCTTTTCCCACGCTTTTATTGGTGATCTATCTTGTCTTTATATTAACGTGGATTTCCTGTTGAAAGCATGCCAATTTGACAATCTCTATATTTCACTTGGGATGTTTTAGACAATTTAGATAAATTCAATGTAATTATTGGTATAGTTGACTTAAATCTATCATCTTTCTAGTTATTTTCTATCTGCCCCATGTGTTCTTTGTTTTGTTTTGATTTTTTTCATTTTCTTGCCTTCTTTTGGATGTGCTGGATATTTTTTATGATGCTAATGTATCTCCACTATTGGCTTATTTTGCATATCTATTTTTATACAGTGTTTGCTGTAGTTTCCACAATGCACATCTTTATTTTATCACAGTCTACCTTCGAAAAATATTATAGCACTACAAATACAGTATAAGAATGTTAAAACAGTAGATTTCCATATTCTCTGTCATCCTCTGTGTATTGTTGCCATATATTTTACTAATACATATTTTATAAACCTCAAAATCTATTGTTACTATTTTTGATTTACATAGCCAATGATCTTTAAAGTTACTGAAAATAACAATGTGCTTTATATTTCCCCTCATTTTTACCTTTTTTTTACTCTCCATTTTTAAAAGTAGATTCACATTTCCACCTGGTAACATATTTCCTCTGCCTGAGGAACTTTCTTTAACATTTCTTGTAGTGAAGGTCTAATTATCGTAAATTATTTCAAATTTCATGTGTTTGAAAAAGCCTTCATTTTGCCTTCAATCTGATTTGACAGTTATTTTCATTTAGTATTTTAAAGACATCACTATCTTTCTGCTCACCTAGCTTTTGATGAATACTCTGCCATAATTATTCTCATTATTCCTCTTTATGTAATGTTTATTTTTTATCTAGCTGCCTTCAAATTTTTATCTCTGGATTTTAGCAGTTGGACTATGCTGTGCTTTGTGTGTGTGTGTGTGTGTGTGTGTGCGTGCGCACGCGTGCTTGTGTGTCTATGTCTGTCTAACTTTATCCTGATTGGGGTACACAGAGCCTCTTGCATCTGTAGTTTACAGTCTTTCATTAATTTTAGAAAATTATTGGCTATGATCTCGTCAATGTATTTCTCCTGTGTAATTCTCTCTCTTTTCTCCTCTTAAGACTTAAATTACATGTATATAAGAAAACTTGATATTGTCCCACAGATTTTGCATACCTTGTTTTTTTCCCTTTTGTGTTTCAGTATGTATAGTTTTTATTGACCTATCTTCAAATTCACTGGATCCTTGTTTAGTTGGGTCTAGTCTGCTAATAAGACCATAGAAGGAATTTATCTCTGAAATTGTGTCTCGCATTTACATTTGACTCTTGTTTTGACTCTGCTGAAATTCCCTATCTATCTGCTCGTGCATGTTGTTAACTTTTTCCATTAGATTTTTAACATCTTAATCATAGTTATTTTAAGGCCATGTCTGGTAGTTCTAACATGTAAGCTATCTCTAAGTCTGGTTCTGTTGAATGTTATATCTTTCTACAGTGTGTTGTTCTTTCTTGCTTTTTTGTGTCTTAAAATTTTTCATTGCATGCCAGACATTGTAGAAAAAGAGTAGAGACTGAAGTAAATAGTATTTACACAAGAAATGAGCATGCCTCTTCTTTCAGGCTGTCAGCATGGATGGTTCAATCAATTTCATCAGCAATTAAGCTGGGTTTTGATTTTGTTGTTGCTGTCACTTCCTTCAGTACATCACAGGCTTCATATACCTCTATCAGTGGACTTTTGTTAGTGTGGAGATTGGAGTGCTAGAGGGATTGTTTCTGTGTTCCTGTTTTACATACAGCTCTTAACAACAGTACCTGTGTGACCAGTTTCTCCAAGGTTTTGACCCTCCCCAGTAATAGTCTCTGTTGCTTTTTACTTAGCATTCATGATGGGGACTGGAGGTAGAAAGGGTCTCACTTTTCCTTGTCTAGCCTCAGACTTAGGTAAGGATTCTGTACCTGAGTCTTGAGAATAGAATTTTATCAGTATATTCCCTCCCCCTCCCCAACACCATGGAAACCAAACTCTGTTTTGTCTTTGTGTTGTGTCTTGGTTGGGAAACAGTTTCCTGCCCCTTACCCAGTAGTAGCAAACCTCTGCTTTGTCTTGGTGCAGGATTCTGAGCTCAAGAGCATTTCCTTCCCCGAATCTAGCAACTTAAAGCTGTTGCTCCATCTGAACGTAGGGTTTGGGAAGAGGGCGTGATGTGTACCTGTATTTTAGTGGCACCACCTGCACACCTGCACCACTCTGGGGATGTTGTTCCCGTCTCTTTTCTCATGAGTTCCTGGTGAGGGCCCATGGCAAAGAATGTGTGAGTGACTGTGAATCCTCGTGGTGTCTGGGAATCCTCATAATTGCAAACAGATATGCTGGCCCAGACATGACCTTTCAAATTCATTAATATTTTAGCTGATATCTTCTTGTCTACTTTTGTGGTGGGTGCTTCTTCTTCCTGTGCTCTGACAAAGGTGAAACACCTGTGTGTCCCATCTCTCCTCAGAAGGGCTTTTCACCCTTTGGAATTTAGTTCATTTGGTTGCCTTGTGACCTCAACACTGATGGGCTCAAAAAAGTTTGATTTTGTAGATTTCCTGGCTTTTCCTCATTGGCATCATGGGGAGAAGTATTCTTTTTTGGCTTTCCACATCCTAAGTGGAAGTGGGGCAACTCTTATCTGAATGTCTATGATATGCAGGAAACTGGGACAGGCCCTGCTGGTTGAGTTTGCACCATGACTTGTCCCTTTTGACTAATCCCCATCAGTTGGACAACTCTCTGGTCACCTTTTTGATTTGTGGAGTAGCCACCACCTGGATTTATCCCTCAACTGTAAGCACCACAGTCTTGGGGAAAAGAAGGTACCATTCCACTTCTGTGCCTGACATTCTGGGATACTGCCACCCCCCACCCTAACCCAGCAACACTTGCCTGGGAGAGACAGTGAACACATCTAATTTGCCATCTAAGGGCAGTGTGGTAGAAGGGGAGATCAGTTATGTTGTCAGAACCACCAACTCCATGAGGCCATGAACCAGGTCAGATGTACCTTTTAGCTTGTGGCTGATCCCTCTTTTCCAGTTTAAGCAAGTCTCCTGAACCCTGGTTCACAGTTTTCTTGCCTGTAAAATTAGAGGTTGGACTAAATTATCTTGGAATGGATGGCCCTCAGACCATGGTGGGCCAGTAGTTCCTGGGGCTGTGGATTCTATCTGCACATATGCATTTTCTCACTCAAGAGGCAATGAAAGGGAACTGCTGTTATGTGCGGTTAGGAGAAATGTTCTGTGTTAAGAGCAGTGCTCAGGTTTGGGAAGAAGGAAATACCTGCTGAGCTTCTGTGGTTTTCAAACAGGGTTTCTAGCTCTGCCCCATTTCATCCAGGACAAGCGCAGACTTCACATAGCTTATTTCTTGGGCTTCCCCTCAAATGTCTGTTTGAAGAAAAGGTTTTGTGAAAAAAAAAAATCCACTCAGAAATCAGGTCAGTGGTTGCCTGGGAGCAGGGAGTAGAAGCATGGGCTTCAAGGAGGTGAGAGATTTTTTGGCGGGCGGGGGTGTTCTGCATCTTGAATATGGTGGTTGTTACAGGAGTATGAATCTTGGTCAAAACTCATTGAACTATATATTAAGATGGGTTAAGTGTGTTTTATGTAAATCATACTTAAGTTGATTTGAGAATTGAAAGCCACCATTTCGGACCAGTGTTTCTCAAACTTTTAAATATCCATGCTCCTTTAGATTAGACTAAAAACCTCACACTTTTCTTTAGTTACTTAGAATTTTGAAATGAATTAACTGTAGTGGGAAAGATTAAATCAAAACGATGGGAATTTTAGAATATGCTCTGTTGATTTGGAGACAAGAATAATAAAGCAGGTACCCAGTTTTGAATTATTCAGAATTTGTATTTGCTCTTTTTTTTTTTTTTTTTTTTTTGTGTGTGTGTGTGTGTGTGAAGGATGTTTTCAGGACTCTGGGAGGTGCTAATCTGGGAAGTTTCAGATAACTTTGATAACTAAAATATCATTTTTTGATAACTATATAATCATATTAATCATAAACATTTATTGATGCCTACTCTGAGGTAGGCACAGTTTTAAACAGTTTATAGAAATCAATTCAGTTGATCTTATATGATAACAGATAGACTATTATTATAATCTCCACTTGGCAGATAAGAAACTGACTCCCAGAGAGGTCATGCAGTTTGCCTAGTCACACAGTTGGTAAGTAGGGGCACTGGGATTTGAACTCAGATAGCATAAATACAGAATCTTTACTTTTAACTTCTACTGTACTACCCCACACTTAAAATAACACAGGGGACCTGGTTGAACTTTCAGAGGTTCCTCTGTAGAATCTTTGTGCAACTTTTAGTTTATTTACTTTGTTTTTTTATTTTTTATTTTTTAAAATTTACTTTAAGTTCTGGGATACACGTGCAGAATGTGCAGGTTTGTTACATAGGTATACCCGTGCCATGGTGGTTTGCTGCACCTATCAGCCTGTCATCTAGGTTTTAAGGCCTGCGTGCATTTGGTATTTGTCCTAATGTTCTCCCTCCCCTTGCCCCTCACCCCCTGACAGGCCCTGGTGTGTGATGTTCCCCTCCCCGTGTCTGCACTTTTTAAACTTTCATTTGTGTGTGTGTGTGTGTGTGTGGTGTGTGTGTGTGTGTGTTTCTGTGTGAGGATAAAGTATTATTGATACATTTGAAGTTCCCTTTGGCTACCACCATTTCATCTCTGTCTCATTTTTTCCTCCCTCCTTTTTTTTTTCCCTCTTTCTTTCCTTCTCTCCCTTTTCTCCCCCTAGAGGGAATAGTATAAAAATGTCGTGTACATTCATTCTTCCAGACTATTTGTTGACATCTTTTCACACACACACACGTGTGCACACACACACACACACACTCCTCAAAACAGAATCTTATTTTGAACTTTTGTTTGTAAATTTATGCAATCAGTTTCAGAGTATACAGCTCATGCTGCAATTTGCTTTTTTTCTAATCAACATTTTTGAGATCTACTCATCATGATATGTGTCTAAGTCTCGGTAATTTTTTTAACCTTTTACTGTTGTGTAGATTTCCATCCTACCAATATAGCACAACCTAGTTTTCAATTTCCCTTGTTGTTGTTGTTAGGTACTGCGTGGCTATGACCTTCCTTGCACATGCAGCAGGGTTTCTCTAGCTTAAACCTACAACTGAAATTCCTGTTTTATGGAGCTAGAATACGCTTCTTTCCCAACTACACATGTACATCCCAATTCTCGGCTGAAGATTGTGATATTCACATCTTCTCCTTCTGTTACTTTGGCTCAGTTGAGAGTCACAGCTGTGGACTGTGAATGTTGTCTTGTGAATGTGGACCGTGGACGGTGAATGTGGATTGTGACTGTGGGTTGATGAATGTTTTCTTAAAGAGCCAAAAAGTAAATATCCCAGGCATTGCTGGACAAGAGTTAAAATGGAGGAAATTATGTATGGAGAATATTTAAAATGTAACTATTAAAAAATGTGAAATGTGAAAATAAGCTGGGTGTGGTGGCTCATGCCTATAATCCTAGCACTTTAGGAGGCTGAGGTGGGAGGATTGCTTGAACCCAGGAGTATGAGACCAGCCTGGGCGACATAGTGAGACACCCATCTCATTAAAAGAAAAAAAATTTATAAAAACTAAAATAAAATAAAAATGTGAAAATCATCCATAGTTTGCTGGCTGCAAAAAGGAGCAACTGGATGTATTTAGCTAATGCACTGTAGTTTACTGACCCTTGTCCTCCCTGGTCTTCTAGTTCTAATATGAACTTACTTATTAACAGAAAAATCAGTGCATGTGTTGATAAACACACACACGGTTTTTGAGCAGGGTGAGAAGTTAGGTTGTTTGCATACACACTGGCTGTGGCCAGCCCGGGGGAAACGGTGTCCCATTTCCTAGAAGGCTGCTGTTGCCCTTTGCTCTCAGAGGCAGCAAGGCCCGAGACTGGCCTCATTTCTCACCCCAAAGTGCCCCCTGCCTCTCTGCCCTCTCTGCAGGTGTGGTGCCCCTTCCTTGGTGGGTGGACACACAGCATTGATGCTCTGTCTCCAGTGGGCATTTGCAGGTGCTGCACCCAAAGGCCTGTCTTCCTCAGCACCCTATGACACTATCTTACAAGGAGTGTGAAGTATGTGTTGGGCAGGGTCTATCCAGTGGGCTCAAGGACAAAATGCTGTGAGGTGTTTGGAGGCACAGTGGAAGGGAGAGCCACAAAAATGGGCCATTTTGAAAATATGAAATCAGGGAGTGTCACAGGGTTCAGGGCCTTTTTCCAAAGACAGGGTCGGAATGGGATATAGACAAGGCTGATAGGGTGGAAATGACCCACCTGGCTTGTTCCCTGAGATAACTAGAGGAAGTGAGATTAATGGAATAAATGACAGTTTTAAAAAGGCTCAGGTAAAAGCAGTTGTTTGTAAAATCCTTGTCCTAGGCAGAATTTGGCATGGCCATTTCCTGTCCTTCCAATAGCACTGCATTCAGATTCACCGTGACCACTAACATCCAGTCTACTTTTTACCATTTCTTTGTAAGGCATCTCTACAATCTCCTTCTCCAACAACTTTGAAGGTACCCTCTAGGAGGTGCCTGCCCTGGGGACTCTGTAAGTTCCTCTGGTACAAGGCCCATCATTTGCAGGGAGTGGGAGGGATTATAGGAAGAGGCAAAGAGCGAACCACCTGTGTGTGTGTGTCTGTGTGTGTGTTGGAGGGAATAGAGAACCTTTCCCTTTTCACAAATGTCAAACTTGCATAGAAAATACTGTTGCAAGGCCAGGCACGGTGGCTCCCACCTGTAACCCCAGCACTTTGGGAGGCCAAGGCAGGTGGATCACGAGGTCAGGAGATCGAGACCATCCTTGCCAACATGGTGAAACCCCATCTGTACTAAAAATACGAAAATTAGCTGGGTGTGGTGGTGCGTGCTTGTAATCCCAGCTACTTGGGAGGCTGAGGAAGGAGAATCACTTGAACCCGGGAGGCAGAGGTTGTAGTGAGTCGAGATTGCACCACTGCACTCCAGTTCAAGACTCCGTCTCAAAAAAAAAAAAAAAAAAAAAAAAGGAAAAGAAAAGAAGAAAAGAAAAGAAAAGAAAATACTGTTGCAAATCTGAGTGCCCACTTAAATTCTGTCAATTCCACCCAGTGTGGATGAATTCAGTGCTACCACTGTCCTCTCCCACCACCCTGCCTGCCTCTTGCTGCCCACCTCTCCAGATTACGACAGCCCTTTTTGTATTTCCCTCTGACAAACATGCTCCCTATTCCTATCCCAGCCCCATTCATTCAACAGAGATCAGAGAAGACATGACAACAAAGAAGAGACACAACTGACTGAAATTCTTCAAGACCCAGGACGCATCTGAGTCCATTCCAGGTCCCACACCTGCGGAATGGGGCTTATGCCGTGGCTCTGTGGGGCAGCCCCATGAAAAGATGAGCTGGAACTGTCAGAGATGGTGGGCCAGGTGAGGCCCCTGGCCTTCTTTTTCAAATCTCTCTACATCAGCCATCCGTCTTTGCAGCGATGACTACGCAGGGCCAGAGGTGGTTAGCTGGCAGGGCTGGCAATCAGGTGGAGGTTTCCCACTGCTGGTTTTGTCATCTGTTGACTCAAGCATTCTGCCTTTTACCTAGAGCAAACAACTCAGCAATGAAATCCCATGATTCCCCAGAGCTTCAGTTTGCTGCAACCCACACATGGAGGGCTAAATTAAGCTGTTTGCACCTTGGCTGACATCTTCTAAATGGTTCTGTGGATAATGGTGTTTATCCCCTGTAGAGATGGGGTGACACAGAGGGAAGAACTCAAAGGTAGGATTCCATGAGTAAACAAAGCTCACCGGTGAACTAACCGTCCCCAAGTTTAAATATTTAAATTCTAGCTTCAGTGGAGAGGAGAATGTGTCATTAAATATTGTCAGGCTCCTGTGTTTATTCCCATTTCAGTAACATGGGGTTCACTGGAAAGCGTTTTATCCCCCTCTGGCCTTTGTGCGCACTGCTCCCTGCGCCAGGAGTCTGCTTCTCCCTCCCACTCTTCCTGGCTGACCTTAGTCAGGGGTTTGACGTCACCCTCTAGCTGCCCCTCCCATGCTGCTGCAGCACCCTGCATGCTCCCCATCATAGAACTGATCAGAGTGGGTTTTAATTGCCCATGCACTTGTCTAAGTCCTCTTGAGATCAGAAATAGCTGCTGCGTTGCTGTCCCCACAGCCTGGACCAGGCTGAACAGAGCTGAGCTGGCTCTGAAATGGCCAAAGGCACAAGACTCAGAGCAGATTCCCAGAGTTCAAGGGTCAGAAAAGCAAGAGTCCTCTTCAAGCCAGTGGTGCAGTGAAGGTGCGGTGAGGAGAGGCAGGCAGGCAGGAGCTGCGGGCGTGGGGACCAGGCCTTGGAGTAAAATTCCTGGTGGCTGGAGTTCCAGATGGCAGCGGTGAACTGTACCAGGGTGCCCAGGACTCACTCCGGGGCTGCTGGCTGAGGATCAGGAGGGGCAGGCAGGGGTTTCACGGTGCTGGGATGGGCCAAAGGCTTAACATTAGGCATGAAGAGTCCTAAGCTGGTTCTAGAAGCCCACCCTGAGGGGCGCCTGGCCTCCACAGCACTGGTCCAGAGAGTGTGGCAAACTCAGGAGCGGCTCGGACATGGAAGCTCCAACAGTCAGGCAGGTGAAATGCTGCACCCCAGGCAAGTTCAGTTCATAGCAGGATTTATCTGGGGCTTGGGGATGTGGAGTGCAGGAGCCAGGCCCTGGAGGTGGGAGATACCAATAGAAGGGTTTCAGGGTCCAAGTGGAGCCAGCAAGGAAAAAAGCATAAGCTTTTATTAGGCTGGGTTTCCCAGAAGCAGACCCTGTGACAAGGACTCCAGGGCAAGTGGCTTATTTGGGAGGTGAAGAAAATGGTGGGAGAGTGAGGCAGTGACACAGGAAAGGGAAGGCCGCTGAGGTGCATTATGAAATGAATGACTACTGTGGGTAGCTGGGGCTCTGTCCTGCTGGGAGCTCAGGAAGCCAGGGTGGAACATGTCAGGATTGCCCTGCCTGAGGAGTGAGGGAGCTGGGGCGTTTACCCACCACGTCCCATCAGCCACTCATTGAGAGCTGATCTCCAAGGACATTGATTTATTCTCCCTTTAAAGTGACTTCAGTACCAGAGGAGACCCTCAGACAGAGATGGGGGTGCTGGCAGTGGGAGGCTGGGCCAGTGTGCACTGGATTCATCAGGCCTGAGGGCTAAGCTGCTACAAGCTTCCATGTAAACACTCATCCCTGGAGCATCTGATCTGAGGGCTGGTTTTGAGCAGCCAGACTGCGTCATGTGGCTGTGAGCGCACTTGAGCAGGCTGCTGACACACCTCCAACCCATGGCTCTGCATGTGGCTGCTTCTGCAGGCAGCAGCTGCAGGGACTCCCCCTGGACTGAGTCACTTGTGCAGAGACACCCTACCTGGCTCCTCTGCATACCCCTGTCCCCTGGGCCTGCTGTGTAGAAGAGCCTTTGGAACTACTGGTTGAACAGAACTAAAATCCAGTTTGGGAGCGTCAAAGAGGAGAGGGGACCAACTGCTCACCTGAAGGCCCTGAGGCCACCATCAGTGACATGTATCCCAGTAGGAATGCCCACCACATGTGAGCCCTTGGTAAAGAGCTGCAGCAGCCATATTACATCAGCTGATGTCCACAGAGAGCTTTCTGCCTGCCAGGCATGGTGCTTTAATGCTCACATACATTCTCTCATTCCGTCTGCATTACCCTCCTAGCTAGGTCCTGGAAGTATCCCCACTGTACAGATGAGGAAAACTTTCGCCCAAGGACTCAGTTTCTCTTGAACCTCTTTTTTGAAACCAGCTGCATGTGGGATACTTACCTCTTTCTTGCCTGGTACTGTGAATGCACAGCCTTTCCCAAACCCAGGCTGGTCATGCTGGGGTGAACTCTGAGCAGGATCCTTGCACTATGCGAGGGCAGAAGTGGACAGGACTCCAGCTCTTGTTGAGCTCAGCCCTCATTTCACAGCCAGAAAATGCCTTCTGCAAGGTCACAGAGCTTGGCCTAGCAGCCCCCTCTATGGACTCCAAGGGTAGAGCTGTAGTTATGCCTCCACACTCCCTCTCCTGTGGATCAAAGGCAGTTTCTAAAATAATTTGGCTTATGTAGCCCATTTTCTGGGCTGTATTTTCTCAGACGAATAACATTTTTTTTTTTTTTTTTTTTTTTTTTTTTTTTTTTGGTGGGTAAGTGGATGACTTATGGGATTGTCATGCAACGTTTAGTCTAGGAGAAAAGGCCAATTTTTGGCTAGAGTCTTGTGGCTAGTAAGAAGAGCTTTGTGACCAGAGCAAGGGCTGAACCTTGGGAAAAAACACGGAAGGAACCTGAGGCAGCCCTTCCCTCAAGTGTCCTCAGCTGCCTAGCGCTGAGGTAGGTCTGGCCTAAGAGCAGGGCTGGGCAATGCCCTTGGGAGGCCCGCTTTGCCTCCTTCCCTGGTTTCAAAAACCCCACATTCTTATTCCAATACCAGGGCATTGTCTAGAGAATGATTTTGACTGTTGCTGAAGAGGCATGTTTCTTCCTGAGATTTTTGGATGAGTTTAATTTCCACTTGTGAAAAGTGAGAGCAGTGTTTTTCCCACTGGGTCACCATCACTCCTCTGCCAGGCCTCCCTCTCCCTCCCATGTGCTCCTCTCTGCCATTGGCCTGGGAGGGTCCAGGGTCAACCTTCTCTTTCAAGGCCCTGGAATGTTGTATCTCTGTCCTGTCCAACTCATTCTCCCTCAGGCCCAGGTTTCCAAGAGATGGAAAACCCTCGTGTCCCATTTCTGTATCTTCTATTTGTCCACATCCAACGTGGAACTAGGCTGTGGTTATTTATCATGACTGTTCCCCAATATCACCTGTCTCTAGAATTAACCTGGAAAATGCCAAACTTTTCCATCAGACCCCGGGGTGGGGTCCAACATTGCCAGGCAGACCCCATTCTCTGTGGGAACTGAGAAGGAGTGGGTCTCGGGTAGAAGGCCTCCCTGGAGGCCTCCTTCTCCATGCCCCACTCCCTCAGCAAGGCCACAGCCATGTTCACATAATGACGCTGGAGGAAAGGTAGTGGGAGGTGGTGGTGATGGAGGTAAACACAGCATGGGTTCCCAGACCAGACTGCACCATTGCATGTGCCTGGAGTGCTTAGAGAAATGATCAAACCTTGGGTCTTAGAGAAATGATCAAAGCTTGGGTTAGCTTTTCCTCCATAACAAGCTCTTTCAAAACTTGATGGCTTAATTTGCCGAGAAAGTAGATTTTAGGCCGGGCGTGGTGGCTCAAGCCTGTAATCCCAGCACTTTGGGAGGCCGAGGCGGGCGGATCACGAGGTCAGGAGATCGAGACCATGGTGAAACCCCGTCTCTACTAAAAATACAAAAAAATTAGCCAGGCGTGGTGGCGGGCGCCTGTAGTCCCAGCTACTCGGAGAGGCTGAGGCAGGAGAATGGCGTGAACCCGGGAGGCGGAGCTTGCAGTGAGCCGAGATTGCGCCACTGCACTCCAGCCTGGGCGACAGAGCGAGACTCCGTCTCAAAAAAAAAAAAAAAAAAAAAAAGAAAGTAGATTTTAGATGCTCTTACCATCCACCTCCTCCACCAAAGAAAATGATGTGAGGAGATGGATCTGTTAATTTGCTGGACTGTGTGAATCATTTCACTATGTAGATGTACGTCAAAACATCATGTTGTATACCTTAAATATATACAACTAGAAGAAAACACTTAACAGCTTAAAACACCAGCCATTTATTTAGCTCACAATTGTGTGGGTTTATTGCAGGAAGTCAAAGCCTGTCATTTGGATAAGCCCAGAGTCACGTGGGATGGGACCACCCAGGGCCGTGAATACGGAGAGGTGTGGACAAATTGGAGCGTGGCTGCTGTCATTCACCAGATCTCTACTCCAGACTAGAACAGAGCCATGCTCTGGGGATGCCATGACTCAACTTTTAGCCCATTTCCTGTGTGATTCTCACACAGCTGCAGCACAGAAAGTCAATTGGGGACCACCGCAAACAGTGACTGGCTGGGATTCCCACTTCTCATTGTAACATCATCGTGAGTTAAAAGTCAAAAACTTGCAAGTATTGTAGGTGCCTGAAGTGTCTGGTGTGGGGCGACCTGGAGTGCTCAGCCCAGGAAACACAGGCAGTCCACAGTGGAAGGAACTCAAATTCAGTTTTGCCACATGCTGACCAGGCCCATTCTTGTGTCCGAGTGGCATGCGGCTGTAAGCTGGCGTCCTTGGTGGGCTCAGCTGTATGGTGACTCTTTTACAGACTGTAAGAAACGCCAGTGGTCCCGAATGAGGGTCCACATCACCCCACACAGACCCCCCATTTTCATCCCGGCTGTCCCAACTTTCGGGTCAAAGTAGGGAGAGGCGCTCAGCGGTCCCCGCTTCCTCTTTTCTTTGACTCCAGTTCAGCCTCCTGCTGAAATCTTCCCTGTCATCCTCTCCACTTGCCTGCTTTATTTTCCCTCCTTACCACCGTCTGATGTAGAGTTTCTCTGTGTATTTGTTCACTGCCCCGCTCTCTCCCACAAGAACATAAGCTCCGTGGATGGACTCCTGTCTGTTCTGTCCACTTCGGAATCCTCAGGGCCTGCTGCACAGTGAGCCCTTATGAATATTTCTTCATTGAATGAAGCCCCCTCACTGGTATTTTTCACTGTGGTTGTTTCTCTTTGCTGGCCAACCTGGCCTGCACCCCCCTCTCAGCCCCCTATGCCTTGCTCTGTGGATGGAAGCTGTGTCGATGGCGTGGAGCTTCCTCCCTTGAAGGCACATCTTCCCCCAAGTCCATTTGCATTGCAAGAATTTTCTCTTGAGGAGTCTCAGAGAGATGATAAAATCTCCCAATTCCCTCAGAGCCAGGCCTCACCTGGAGGCAGAGGCGGGAGGGAGGCGGCGAGGGAGGGGCCTGAGTGCTGGAGGGGGCTTGAGGCCTTGGCTTCTGGTGTTCCTCCCATCCCAGGTCTAGAACATAGAGCATTAGGACTAGAAGGTCCGTAGCTGTAATTTGTGCCAGAGAACTAGAGATGGGGAGGCTGTGTGAGTGTCTGGTGTGGGACTTGCTGCTTAGGGAATCACAAGACCCCTTACCTGGGGCATTTTAATTTGTGCCCCCAGGTCTTACAGGTGAGGAAATAGAGCTGCAGAGATGTTAGAAATTTGCCCAGGGCCCCAGAACCAATGTGAGACCCCACCTCACACCTCCCACCTCCCACCTT
The DNA here is from genome assembly GCF_006542625.1 of Nomascus leucogenys. Classification (NCBI taxonomy): domain Eukaryota; kingdom Metazoa; phylum Chordata; class Mammalia; order Primates; family Hylobatidae; genus Nomascus; species Nomascus leucogenys. Next base: position 46,144,016 of record NC_044393.1, on the reverse strand, counting down.
GTCCCACTATGCCATCCTGTCCCCCTATATATTGAGAGGGTGAGCAAGATGGAGTTTCTCTGCCAAACCCAATTTTATTATATTTTATGTTTTATTTAGAAATTAAATTTTTAATTTAAAGTATTTTTTTCTGTTGTTGTTTTAAATAGAGATCAAGTCTCACTGTATTGCCCAGGCTGGTCTTGAACTCCTGGGCTCAAGCAATCCTCCTACCTTGGCCTCCCAAAGTGCTGGGATTAACTTGAGTACTCCTGAAGCAAAGAATATACATGGACCCTAAAACATTTTTAGCAAAAGAGAAAAGAATTTTACAATTTTATAAAGACAAAAACTGCCAGGAGGCCTGGGGTCAAATTGTTCAAGAGAGAGCCAAAGCCCTCCAGATAGACTTTTGATAAGTCAGTTGAAAATATAAGGGACAAGAAGAGCAACATGGCAGGACTCAGCCTCTGTGGCATTTGGGGGCGATGTTTCCGCAGCACAAATTTGGTACTGTCATTTCTCAGACACCATCATCCAACTGCTTATTTTCCATCTTGCTGGAAGCAGCCGTGAGCAGCCCAGGCTGTTTTAGATCACGGTTTATTGGCTGGAGATGTGGAGTGTTTCCAAGGGCCAAATGTTTCAGGCAGACACACCATGTTCCTATTAGGAAACTCGGGACTTCTTGGATGAGAACATCTCACATAAAACATGAAAATTCAGCAGTTCCAAGTATCAGAGAAGTTGCAGATCCGTGTCCTTTTCCAATATGCCTCAGACGACCACTGGAAATGGCGTGTTGCTTTCGGATGCTAGGAGTGTGGCCTGCAGAGGTCTCCCCTAGTCCAGTCCACACGGGGCTGGTGGTGTCACCCCACCACCCTGGGGCTGCACCTCCAAAAGGGCTCAGCTTCACATGACACTCCTTCAGAGGAGATGCTCTGGGCTTCATTTGTGGGGCAGTAGGTTTCCCCTCAGCCTCCGTCCCAGGGGCCTAGCAGAAGGGGAGGCTAATCCACCCCTGCCAGAGCATCCCAGATTGTAACCGGATCTGTGCATTGGGGCCCATATTGCACAAGGACAGTGTCTGCTCAACTTGCCTTCCCCAGCATCCTTGGCTTTAATGTCAACAGCCAGTGCCTGAAGCCAAAGGGGTGCTGATTCTCCATCGGTATCAGTGGAAGGACATAAAGGGGCCATTCACAGGCACCTCTCAGAGCTGTCAACCACCCAAGAGACAGCTACCAAGAGACGAGCCTGGGGAGAAAAGGCCTATGGGGATGAGCAATGGAGAGACCCGGACATGAGTGAAAGCCCAGCCCTATGCCCTGAGAATTTGGGAGCCACATAAATGTTGGAAATGTCTCCCTACTAAAGGGAGTCTACTGGGTTGTCTGAAGACCAAGAAAGGAATCCTACGGGCTGCCAGAAGGATTCATTGTCAACTTCCAAAACAACTGTCTGAGCCCAGCAATAATCAGTAGGGGAGTTACAGGCACCCTCCAGTTTAATGGAGTTATTATTCATTTTTGTCCTCAAAGGTATATGTTCATGTGGAGGCCAAAGCATCTCCATCTTGAATGCTAATCTGCCATGTTGACTTCTGATGAACCTCTGTTCTGGGAATGCCTCTAAGATTTCTACTTTATCCGCTAATACCAAAAATCCTACCCTTAGGTCAAATCAAGCTTGACCGTAGGTCCTGTCCATAAGCAGGTTCACATAGCATTCTTGCTTTCCCTGGTGGAGAAGTGGGGGCTTGGCTTCAATTGTCCTACACATTACTTCCCTATGGCATACAAGCCCTGGGTCTGGGGGTGATGGCATAGGGATCCACCATCTTATCTTTCTGTCCCCCGAGACACAGATGTGGCTTCTGTTCATAAGTCCCTGTTGAATGTTTCTGAGAAACTGCTTATGTCAGTCTCTTTCTTCAGCCTCTCAGCTTCCTTGAACTTTTTGGGGGTAGGTCTGCATAGAACAGTCTAGCCCAGATCTCTGCCCTGAAATTCATGTCTCTCTATCCCACTGCCTATTTGGCATCTCCACTCAGATGCCCAGCAGGCACCTCCCATTTCACATGTCCAAAGCAAGCTCCAGACCCTTCCCCATTCACACCTCCTCTTCCTGGTCTTTCTCATCTCAGTTAATGGCAAGTCTACCCTTCCGGGAGTGTAGGCAAAACAATTTCCAGGCACCCTTGATGCTTCCCTTTGTTCATACTGTGCATGCTCCTGGTGGCTTGACCTTCAAAATGTGCCAGAACTGCCCATTTCTTACAGCCTCCACAGTCCCCATCCTGGTCCGGAACACTGTTACCTATTGTGTGCAGTATTGGGGCAGTCTCCCATCTGGTCGCCTCTGACTATCCTTCCTCAGCACAGCAGCTGGAGGAATTCTCTTAGCAGGTTGGATTGTGCTGCTCTGCTGCAAACCATGCAATGGCTTCGCATTGTACTCAGAGTAAAATCCAAAGTTCTGACTGTGGCCTAGAAGGCCATGAATACTCTGGGCTGCCACCCTCTCTCTGACCTCATTTCCCCACCTGCTTCGCACGTTCCTTCCTCAGGACCTTTGTGCTTGCTGCACACCTCTTGTTGAGCTAGCCATCATTGAAAGCACCTTTGCAAACTGATAATAGTAAGAGAAATCTGACAGAGTTGACTCCATCTTGCTTCTAACCTGCAAGCTGTCCTTGATTACTCCTGAGCATAGGCCAAGCTAACTTTGGGAGAAATTTAGTTTATAGTTTAATCTTAAAACAAGGATGCTTGGTCAGGCATGGTGGCTCATGCCTCTAGTTCCAGCACTTTGGGAAGCTGAGGTGTGAGGATTACTTGAGCTCAGGAGTTTGAGACCAGCCTGAGCAACACAGGGAAACCCTGTCTCTCCAAAAAAAAAAAAAAAAAAAAAAGAAAAAGAAAAAAAGAAAAACAGTAGCTGGAAGTGGTGGTATGCCCCTGTAGTCCCAGCTTTTTGGGAGACTGAGGTGGGGGGTTGCTTGAGCCTGGCAGGTTGAGACTACAGTGAGCAGTGATTGTGCCACTGCACTTCAGCTTGGGCAACAAAGCTAGACCCTATCTCAAAAAAAAAGATACTGTTAGCCCTTCCCACAACTAAACTGCCTTCAGAAAACTAATGAAAGGTTACAAGGTTAGTATTTTGAGAGGAGAGCCTGAATTCTCTAAGATGTAGGCTTAGTTAACCAATAACCGGCCATTGTTTTGGAGGTCACAAGTCTTGCAATGTCCCAGATTGCTCCTATAGATAATATCACTACTGTAGAACCTAAGATTGGTCTCTTGAGATGTTTTTTGGACTTTTGCATTCCTGATAACTGGCTGACTCCACCCAGACCAATGACTCATGACTCAGTGAGTCCTGTGACCCCTACCCAGGAACGAACAAGGAACAATTCCCACACTCCTATGATTTCATCCCCAACCAGTCAACATTCCCCATTCCCTAGCCCCCTGCCCTGCAAACTATCCTTGAAAAACCCTAACCTCCAAGCCTTCCAGACTAATTTGATTGAGAACTTCATCTCCTACTCACCAATTAAACTTTTTTTTTTTTTTTGAGAAAGGGTCTCACTTTGTCATCCAGGTTGGAGTGCAGTGCTGTGATCATGGCTCACTGCAGCCTCCATCTCTTGGGCTCAAGTGATCCTCCCACCTAAGCCTCCCAAGTAGCTGGGACTACAGGTGTGCACCACTACACCTGGCTATTTTTTTTTGTAGAGATGAGGTCCCACTATGTTGCCCAGGCAGGTCTTGAACTCCTGAGCTCAAGCAATCCTCCCACCTTGGCCTCCTAAAATGCTGGGATTACAGGCATAAGCTGCCACGCCAGGCCATAAACTCTTTTTTCTTTTTTTTTTTTTTAAGGCAGTGCCATGGTCTTAGTGAATTGATTTTGTCTGTGTAGTAGGCAGGAAGAACCCATTGGGTGATTATATCTCAGAGCAGTCAGGTGATGGCTTCCACCAGCTCTACTATGGAAGATGCCTTGGCACTTTGTCCATCTTTAAGGTGGCTCAGATAGACACTGCTGATGCCTGTTCATAGCCCTCAGTGCTCGCCTTTCTCATGTGTGTCAATGGCAACCTTCTGGAAGCACCTGCCACTCTCTACATAGTATGCTCATGGCTTGCATGGCACAGGCCAGGTGGGCTTTGGAAATTACCCTTCCTTCCTTGTCCATTGGTTGGGACAATTCTGAAGCACATTTGACATGGTCTCCCAGAGTTCCCCAGCAGAATTTCTGTTGCCCATAGTGTTAACTGACCTGATAGCACATGTGTTATTGGCTTCCTTCCCTTCCCCACTTTCCTATGTGTTTACTTGGATCACCTTCCAAATAAATCACTTGCTGTCAAATACTCATCTCAGGGTCTGGTTGTGGGCTTCAAGCCTCTGCTGGTGTGACAGCTATCTAGGGAGGCATCCAAGTAGCCAAGACCCCATCTCCTTGTGACTCAAAGCTCAGTGTGCAAAATCCCTCTTTCCTAGAGCAGTTATTGTTCATGACTTCCACGTAGGCAAATGACCGTAGGTCTCAAAAATATAAAAGCAGATACATCCTGGAGGCCAAGAAAGCAGTCCTGCTGTGGTTCCATATGTGTTCCTCATGGCCCAAAGCATCTAGTCTGCAGTGAAAATACCCATGCAGACCCAAAGAGGCACTGGCTGAAGATGATGTAGCAGGGGATCATGGCAGGGCTTGAGCTGGGACCTACTTTCTTCTGCCAGGAGGTTGGGCAATTTCCCAGGCCAAGTGTCTGCATGTTCCTGCAGTCCTGCTCTGTTCCTCTCTCACATGCCAATGGACCACCATCCTTGCTGGTGTTAGTGATTTAAGCTTCGATCACCCAGGGGGAAGGGAAAGTCAACCTTAGTTCCTATGAGACCTTGGAGTTTCAGAGCCCAGGGTTTGCAGATCGTCCTGGTAACTGTGGCTGTGGAGCAAACCACCTTAAACCTAGTGGCTTAAAACAATGACAACATTTATTTTGCTCATAAATCTGTAATTTGATCAGAGCTTGGCAGTAGCTCATCTCTGCATCCATGGCATCAACTGGAGCACCTCGAAGGTCAAGGGCTGAAATCTTCACTCATCCCTGTGTCTGGGAGTTGGTGCTGGGAAGATGTGAGCAGCCAGAGCTGGGACAGCAGGGGTCTACAGGAATCTCTCTCCGCTCTCAGTGGTCTCTCCATGGGATCTCTTCAGGGTGATGACTTTAGGGCAGCCAGACTTCTTACCCAGTAGCTCAGAGCTCCAAAGCTACATGTCCTGAGTGAGAGGGATCCTGGTGGAAACTGTGTGACTTTTTATGATTTAGCTTAGGAAATTATACAGCATCACTTCTGGCACATTCTGTGGGAAGGAGTTATAAAGCTTCACCCATATTTGACCATGTTTGGTAAATATAATCTGCCACATGGATCTTTGATTTGGAGTCTGATGGTGTGATGCTCCTCATGGCCCAAAGCACCTAGTCTGCAGTGAAAATGCCCATGCAGACCCAAAGAGGCATTGACTAAAGCTGATGTTGCAGGGGATTGTGGCTGGGCTTGAGCTGGGACCCACTTCCTTCTGCCAGGAGACTGGGCGATTTCCCAGGCCAAGTGTCTGCATGACTTATACATATGCCTGCTGATGCTGTTGTTGAAGAGAGAGGAAGATTTTTGGTAGTAAAAGAGGAGAGATGAAATGGAGGGAGGGATGGCAAGGGGTGGTTCCCTGCCCAGCCTCTGAGACTGCTTGAAATTCCCAGTGGGAGAGCCAGAGACAAAAGGCAATAGAACTTGTTTACACAAGGTGCTTTTGAGATGCTGAGCACAAGCATCCATACTTCAGGGTCCAGGCAAAGAGGTGCAGCGCAGAATAGGGGAGCAAGGAATCCTATTCTGCTCTGGCACCTTGGGAATCAGGGTTTGGGCAGCTCTGAGAGGAGGGATTTACAAGAGTATGCTCATGGAGGGCACTGATATTGATGGCCAAGGACCATGACAAGGGCCTGCAATAGAACATGGGAATATTTGTGACTTTACATCTGTAAAACACCACCTGGGGACATTCCAAAATAGTGGGAGGAGATGAGGGAGGACCTGTGTCCCTGCATCGCCAGGAGCAGCCTCGGAGCTGGGACAGGTATATGATGTGAGTATGTCCTCATCGTGTTCATAGTCACGGGTGTTTGGGGAGGGTAATAGAAGGTTAAAGATACAGTCACAATCATAGCCATTTTTGGTAAATTGCAGTAGCAGTCATGTCTGTGTGTATGTGGCTAAAAAGTGAAAGACAAAAGTTGAGTGGGTGAGTGTGTAAGACTGACATTTATACCAAGTACCTGAGTCATTCTGAAGCAGGTGGCCTACCACATGGCCTTGTTGATTAAAAAAAAAAGACCACTCTTCCATGGCATGTCTGCTACACTGAGAATCCTGTCATTTCTGTGGCTGGGATTTGAATCTCAGCAGGAGAAGAGGAGTTGGGAATTTTTAACTGAAAAGAGGTCATATGGTTTCAGTGTTTCAATAAGGAAGATGTCTCCTAGAGACATCCTGGGGACATCGTAGCAGTCCTGGACCTCTCCAGAAGGTGCTAACCATTTTGTGGCATGATTTTTTAACAACATTCACAGGAAATTTATAATTCCTTCAAGGAAAATTATGAGACTTCTAAATGCTACTGTGTCCAATATATTTTTATCATTCAAAAAAGATTTTTTCTCATTTAGCAAAATGCATGTTGACTTTTGAAAAATCAAAGAAAAATTTGAATAAGCAAATAAGATAAAATCCCTTTACATCTTAACACTCAGATATATCCAATATTAATAGTATATATACATAAAAGACACAAAATAATAAATCATAAGTGCTTGCATTTCTCCCCTCCTTTTCTGAGAAGGGATGTCTTTATTATTCTGGGTAGAGAGATTGGTGGAAAAGAAATCTGGACAAGCTGAGAGAGAGCAAGTTGATCTATACAGGAAAGGGCATGGAGATACCAGAAGGAAGAAAAACAGGGAAGGGAGGAATTTGGAAGAGAAGGGGAAGGGGGTGCAGGGAGAGAGAAGAGGAGAAGGAAGAGGAGAGAGTAGTGAGGAAGAAAGGCAGAAAAGCTGGGAGTTTTGGGGAATGGGAGAGATCAAAAAGAGAATAGGAAGATATCCCAACAGATGTAGTATTGAGTAGAATTTTAAGGAAAATATGGCAAAATATAATTATTAAAGAAATATTTGTGGCCAGGCACGGTGGCTCACGGCTGTAATCCCAGCACTTTGGGAGGCCGAAGCTGGCAGACCACAAGGTCAGGAGTTCGAGACCAGCCTGACCACCATGGTGAAACTCCCTATCTACTAAAAATACAAAATTAGCTGAGCCTAGTGGTGCATGCCTGTAATCCCAGCTACCTGGGAGGCTGAGGAAGGAGAATAGTTTGAACCCAGGAGGCAGAGGTTGCAGTGAGCTGAGATGGCACCATTGCAAGCCAGCCTAGGCAAGAAGAGCAAAAAACTCCATCTCAAAAAAAAAAAAAAAAAGGAAATATTTGTTAAATACACCATCAGAAAACTTATTAACATACATTACTCTTCAGTTCTGGCTTGATGATTGGAGTTGTATTAAGGCCTGAAGATGACCCAGTATTATGACCTGCCATTTTTTACTTAACAACATGTGTAGAACATAACCTTTAATGGCCACATAACATTCCACTGCATGAAAGAATGTACTATAACTTATTTAATTCATTCCTTACTGGTGATTGGGATTATTTCTTTTTTCTTCATTTCTTTTTTTGGTATGATTCTAAGCAATATGCCAATGATGAATAACCTTATAAAAAATCTTCATGCACATGTATGATGATTTACTTATAGAATGACTTCCTTTGGATATATTTCTTAAAGTGGATTTACTGAGCCAAAGGGATTATAAAATGTTATAGCTTTTAATGCTCATTGCTGGACTGTCTTACAGAAAACTTAAGCAACTCTTCTCCCATTGTGAGTGTAGCTCCTTACCTATTGATTCTAAATTATCTTCCTTTGCATTGTGACAATATCCTGAGAGTAAGTCAGCCAGAAAGTAAGCTCTGGAAAGGCAGCAGTTCTCTCTGACTTTACATAACATGGACGGGAGCTCAATACACACCTTTGAATGAATGAATGATTGACATGCTGGGTGGCTGGCTGGCTGGAATTGGAGTACTCAAGGCAGGGTTTCTATTTATCCGAAGCCCTCTAATGTCTGGTACACTGCCAAGCACAAAGTAGGTATCTAATGCTAATACTCTCAGGAAGTTGGTTTTGGTCCAGCCATATTGCCATCTGGGAGTCAGTAATACTTTTTAATCTAAGAAAGTGGAGGTTGACTTGAAAATATCTGAATCCAGAAGAAGTCTATTGCCCCAAGAATGGGTTATATTTCCTGGAGGATTGTCTACCAATATTTAGTACAGCATCCATGCTAATGACTTCTGTTGATAAGTTTCCGTTGGGGTGGGCCCAACCTGAGTAAATCTTTGCTGTCTTCAGATAACAGACCAAGCAACCTTTTGGACATTGCTTTAAAATTCTGTGTTGTGAAGATTGAAGGACAGAATGGATGGGAGGCAACTAGCACAGTGCCTGGCACAGAATTGCCCCTCAAAAATGGTGCCTGTTACTGTGAGTAAGTCCATCACTCATCAGTGTTGCCTGGCCTCATCCATTTAAGAATAAAGTGAGGCTGTGTGTGGTGGCTCATGCCTATAATCCCAGCATTTGGGAGGCCAAGACAAGAAGATCGCTTGAGGCCAGGAGTTTGAGACCAATCTGGGCAACATAGGGAGACCTCGTCCCTACAAAAAATAGAAAACCTGGCTGGATGTGGTGGTGCAAGCCTGTAGTCCTAGCTGCTTGGGAGGCTGAGGTTGGAGGATCTCTTGAGCCCAGGAAATCAAGGCTACTGTGATCCATGACTGTGTTACAGTAGATAGCTAGTCAGGCATGAGCCCAGCAGGAGAGGGCTCCCGCCACCACCAGGAATGTCAGATGACCATCAAGTGATGATCAGGCGGTTGTTACATTGCCTCTCTAAAGTAATAATTAGTCACAGCCAGCACCAGGGAAAAGCAGTCTCCCAATAGATAGAAAAACATAAAACTGGTGATCAGCAGCTTCTGGATAAGATCTCAGGAGTTGGGCGAGTGGGCTCACGCATGCACACTAAGAGGCAAAATGGCGGAGCTTAACTGGTATAACCTTTCTTTAGAAACACTGTTAAGGGAACACCTCAAGTGAGCATACACACAAGTTCAGTAAACATACTACACATGAGGCCTCTCCAAAGTGCTGGAAGGCCACTGTGCATGCTGACAGCCCACCCCACGGGAAGAATCAGGGGAGAAGTAAGGCAAGAGCTGGAAGCCTGCCAACATATAAAACCCCAAGTCCAAAGGTCAAACCATGATCTCTCATGTCACCCACTTGGCTCTCTTTCAAGCGTACTTTATTTCTTTTCATTCCTGCCCTAAAACTTTTTAATAAACTCTCACTCCTGCTCTAAAATTTGCCTTGTTCTCTCCTTCTGCCTTATGCCCCTCATTTGAATTCTTTCTTCTGAGGAGGCAAAAATCGAGGTTGCTGCAGACCTTTAGGGATTCACCACCAGTAACAATTGTGCCACTGCACTCCAGCCTGGGCGACAGAGCAAGGCCATTCCTGTCTCTTAATAAAATAAATAAAATAAAAATAATGAAATGGCAAATAACTCACATTTTGTTGGCTTTTGAGTTTATTTCTCCCTATGCTGCTATGAGTTAGGTGTATCTTTTCCATTTTACCATTCAGGAAACTGGGGTTTGAAGAGGAAAGGTGACATCTCTGCCATCTCACAATGGTTAGCAGTCCGTTTGACTCAAGGAATGTGCGCAGCATCAGTTTTAGTCACTGTGTAAATTCCACCTTGAGTGTAGCTGCCCTTTTGACCAGTCAGTGGAGATGAAGCACAGAGCCGCCTCTGTCTCTTGGGCACTGCTGGTTGCCTGGTGCTTGTTATGTCCTTGATGAAGGTGGAAGCCATTTTCATCACAGCCGCCTTTCTGACATCCAGGCAGGTAGAGGCCAACTGTGTTTAAGAAGCTCCACTGAGGTCAGACAGACAAGCTGTGATCGCTCAGGTCAGACACTGTCTGTAAAAAGGAAGGCAACTCCTAAGAATTCTCGCGCCAACATGAGGAGAAGATCCTGTGTAGAAAGCACAGTAGTCAAGGTTCGTTGCATCAGGTTGAAAGTGAAATGCTTATATTGAAAATAAAACTGATTGGGAAAGGCCAAGTTTTTTAACTTTGGTTGACTCAAGGTGTGGACCTGGCACTTTATTTGGCCTGGGTTTATGCAATTTTTAGTCAACTCCTGAGCTGAAGGAATACAGTGAGTCCCTCTGGCTGGGCACAAACACTTGTTCTTCCCTTTCAAGCCCCTTCACTTGATCCTCTTTCCGTGTTTTCCCAGCTTTGCCAGCAGCAATGGAATAGTGAATTTGCTGAAGCTGATTGCTTTTCCTTTTGGATGGGGGAGTTTTTGATCTTGGGATCTTCATTGTGAACCAGACCTCAAAGTCTAAATAGCAGCTGTCTATGCCCTGGTGTGAGGGATAAAAGCTGGTGCTTGGAGCAAAGGCTTTTCTTTATTCTGTCAACACTCAGCACTCCATTGCTCTGGACGGGGACTGTGTCTGGTGCCACTGACTTACCTGGAGGATGGTTAGGTGGACAGGACTGAGCAGGCTGGGAGGAGAGGCAGGCATGCGTACGTGTGCGGGCACACACATCACAGACATCGCAGAGAGCGGCTTCCTTTTCATAACTCTTCAAACGTGATTTGTGTGTGTGTCTAAACAGATGCCTGAAAGAGGACATCTGTGTGTCAGACACTGTGCTTGCAGGCTTCTCAAGGGCATGACAGGGCGCTTGATTCTTGACCAGCCATGTGACTTTGAGTGAATCATTTAAGCACGTGGAACTTCATTTCTGAAGTGCAAAGTGAAGGCCATTGGTATCCTAGGTAATGTTAATATATTTAAAAGAGCCCAGCACATAGTGAACACAAAATAAACTCCCAATTCCATCTTAATTCCTTCAACCTTAATTTTTATTCAAATGCTCTGGATTACCTAACACAGATGTCCTTTAGGCAGCTGATTGTAAGGACAGTCACTGCAATTCGTGCTGGGTTGAATTGATGCTGCTTCTAAGGCATTCAAGGTCATCTTCTTAGGAAGTCTAAGAGACAAATCTCAGACAGTGTTCATTCTTTTCCAGATGGAAAATGGAAAAATGTGGTCAAGCATCCAAATGTTTGGTCTATAAAACACTCAAAACATTCAGACATTTGGTGTTGGGAGAATAAGGTGCCATCTAAGCATGTGAGTGTCATAAAGTCAACTGGCCCTGCCATTGAGATCTTTGGCCTTAATCCAGTTACCCAGGAGAAGTAACCCTGGTTTTGTGGTTTAACTCATTTTTTTCCTCTTCTTTAGGAAAATTTGAATTTTTATCCTCACTCCAGAAGGTTAAAAAGAAGATTGCTTTGAAATTAGTTGATTTGCAGGGGCTGGCTAAGATTCTTATAAATTATAAAAAAAGATGACTTTATAAGGATTCAGATTTGGATGTTGGCTCCTTATTTCAACCAAACTTGTTCCAAAGGAAATTCTGAATTTACCTTAAAGAAAAAAGAAAATAAATTATTTGTTTTCAAGATTAGTTCTTTTAGAGCCAGATCTTATTTAGTTCTTTCATCTACATGTTAACCCCCCAAAATATTTTTCATATTCCTTAGAATATGGGTTTATTTTCAATGCTGTTTGCAAATGGATGCCATAATGTTAAATATTTCCCTTCAAAAAATGAAAGTCTTGCCACCAATGTTTCCTGCACCCATGGAGGAAGAAAGGGTGTTGGGCATATGAGATCCATGTGTCCAGGGTAGATTTGCTTACCTCAATGGCCTCAGCTGACTTCTGGCTCAGCTATGTGTCTTGATTTGGCAATGGGATGTTAGCACATATGATGTGTGACATATAAGTTTGAACAATGCTTCTATGTTGGGGCTTGTTCTCCTGCTGCTCTTGTAATAACCTGGAGAACATGCTTGAGCTAGCTGTTGGAGTGTTACACATGAAACAGAGTCCCATTTTCCCTGATCCCAGCCAAGGCCATCATGAACCAGCTGACAGACGTGAGCGCCCCACTGAGAGTAGCCCCAAACCTATGGCTAACCAACTTTACGGGGAGGACTGACCAAAACCAGCAGAAGGCCCAGATGATCCACAAAGTCAGGAGGAATGAGAAATAGCTGTTGTCAGCTTCTGAATTTTAGAGTGTTGTGTTACAGAGCATGATTGTGGCCATTGACAACTGATACCTTGCTGTGTACACTGCCCTGTGCTCTGAAATCAAATGGACCTGCTTCACCCTAGCTTCATAACATACTACGAGGAGCATGCTGCCTAATCTCTTTGACTGCCACTTTCCCCATCTGAAATATGAAGAAAACAGTTCCTATCAGGCAGGATGGTTGAGCAAGTAGATATTAATTATCACTGGACAATTAATAAATAGCCCCCTTAATAAGGAGGCTACTATTGCCCTGCCTTCTTCTTTATGGGTAGCAAATGGAGAGAGTGAGGCAGCTGATGTCTTGTTGCACCAATGTGGATTTTATAGACCCTTTTGTTCAAAGTCCTTGAGTTTCAGAGACTCAGTCAGAGGGAAAGTCCTGGGATATCGTGCTTGGAAAACAGTATGAACTTTATTGCCAAGAAATAACCTTTGAATCTGAATTTTGGCCTTAGTTTTCATTTTTTATATTGAAGTGAAGATAAAGTAGAGACCAAAGAAACGTAGAGACATTTCCAGACTGAGTTAGTCTCTTTAATCCTGAACTTTTGGATACCCAGGCAGGACCAGTTCATTGTCTCTTAAGCAAAGGCATGTGAGTCGGATATGGAGAATAACAGAGTTTCAGAAGAAAAATTCCACTGCCTCAATAGGTTTTTTGACATAGATACAAGGAATTGATCATCTGGGGCCCAATGCTTGGTCGATGGAATTGTGGAACTGTCCTTTTGGGTTGGGTCTGTGTTTGCATTCCAGGCTAAGAGATAAGAGAGCTGACCATGAGAAATACAGTTACGTTTCTACTACATCCCACTATGTTTCCATGCTATGAGGCCTCTTCATTCCAAAAGTCTTGTTCAGCAGAAGTCTCAACTCTTCAACTTCCTACAGAATTCAATCAGTGTCAGAGCATGGCTGAACACAGACACTTGTTGAATGGCTGTTGGATGAATAAATGAGGGTATAAATGAATGAATTCATCCTTGCCACGAGATGGTAGTCTTTGTAAACAGAGGAGACCATTGATTGAGCATGGTAAGACCCTTAGGATGTGCACACAGAAAGGCACTTTCGGAAGCACTTTGTTCAGTTCTCTCATCGAGGAGGAAAAAGTCTTGGACAGATGAAAGAGCTTGTCCTGGGTCACCCAGGCGATAATGTGCAGACTTAGAGAGGGGCCCAGGGCAGGAATCCTGCTCTCCCATCTGCTATGCCAGGATTTCTCCTGCTTTGGCCTGCTGGTTCCTCACCCAAGATTCCCTTCTTTTTTTTTTTTTTTTTTTATTATACTTTAGGTTTTAGGGTACATGTGCACAATGTGCAGGTTTGTTACATATGTATCCATGTGCCATGTTGATTTCCTGCACCCATTAACTCGTCATTTAGCATTAGGTATATCTCCTAATGCTGTCCCTCCCCCCTCCCCCACCCCACAACAGTCCCGGAATGTGATGTTCCCCTTCCTGTGTCCATGAGTTCTCATTGTTCAATTCCCACCTATGAGTGAGAACATGCGGTGTTTGGTTTTTTGTCCTTGTGATAGTTTACTGAGAATGATGTTTTCCAGTTTCATCCATGTCCCTACAAAGGACACGAACTCATCATTTTTTATGGCTGCATAGTATTCCATGGTGTATATGTGCCACATTTTCTTAATCCAGTCTATCATTGTTGGACATTTGGGTTGGTTCCAACTCTTTGCTATTGTGAATAGTGCCGCAATAAACATACGTGTGCATGTGTCTTTATAGCAGCATGATTTATAGTCCTTTGGGTATATACCCAGTAAAGGGATGGCTGGGTCAAATGGTATTTCTAGTTCTAGATCCCTGAGGAATTGCCACACTGACTTCCACAATGGTTGAACTAGTTTACAGTCCCACCAACAGTGTAAAAGTGTTCCTATTTCTCCACATCCTGTCCAGAACCTGTTGTTTCCTGTTTTTTTAATGATGGCCATTCTAACTGGTGTGAGATGGTATCTCACTGTGGTTTTGATTTGCATTTCTCTGATGGCCAGTGATGATGAGCATTTCTTCATGTGTTTTTTGGCTGCATAAATGTCTTCTTTTGAGAAGTGTCTGTTCATGTCCTTTGCCCACCTTTTGATGGGGTTGTTTGTTTTTTTCTTGTAAATTTGTTTGAGTTCATTGTAGATTCTGGCTATTAGCCCTTTGTCAGATGAGTAGGTTGCAAAAATTTTCTCCCATTCTGTAGGTTGCCTGTTCACTCTGATGGTAGTTTCTTTTGCTGTGCAGAAGCTCTTTAGTTTAATTAGATCCCATTTGTCAATTTTGGCTTTTGTTGCCATTGCTTTTGGTGTTTTAGACATGAAGTCCTTGCCCACGCCTATGTCCTGAATGGTATTGCCTAGGTTTTCTTGTAGGATTTTAATGGTTTTAGGTCTAACATGTAAGTCTTTAATCCATCTTGAATTAATTTTTGTATAAGGTGTAAGGAAGGGATCCAGTTTCAGCTTTCTACATATGGCTAGCCAGTTTTCCCAGCACCATTTATTAAATAGGGAATCCTTTCCCCATTTCTTGTTTTTGTCAAGTTTGTCAAAGATCAGATAGTTGTAGATATGCGGCATCATTTCTGAGGGCTCTGTTCTGTTCCATTGATCTATATCTCTGTTGTGGTACCAGTACCATGCTATTTTGGTTACTGTAGCCTTGTAGTATAGTTTGAAGTCAGGTAGCGTGATGCCTCCAGCTTTGTTCTTTCTTATATGCCAAGCTGTAATGTATAGCCCAGGTGGTGGGAGGGGCTGGTCCCACATGCCTAGCATTTTAACTTTAATGTGTATACTGTTACCTTTGGGAAGTTCTTTAAATAATCGGAATTTTCCTAAAGTCTTGCATTTTACCTATATACCTACACACGTGTGTGTATAATATATACGTACACACGTGTGTGTATAATATATACGTACACACGTGTGTGTATAATATATACGTACACACGTGTGTGTGTATAATATATAAATAATATATAAAAAAAAAAAAAAAAAAAAAAAAAAAAAAAAAAAAAAAAAAAAAATATATAATATATACATATATTATATAAGTATATAATATATACATATATTATATAAGTATATAATATATACATATATTATATAAGTATATAATAATAATATAATAATAAAAAAAATATAAAAATATAATAAAATAATATAATATATACATATATTATATAAGTTTATAATATATACATATATTAGATATACATATACATATATAGTATATTATATATAGCATATACATATGTGCGTATATACTATGTATGTATATACTATATATACTGTACACATATATGTATATATTATATATAATTTATATATGTATATATTTATATAATATCCAATCATTGTACAAAATAACTTTCTGCAGCCATCAAGCTATAACCATCACATTGGGGCTTCATCGTTTCCATAGCAACTAATGTACTGCAAAGTGAGGAGCCCAGAGAGGAACTTGGTAGAGGATTAAAAACTATACCAAATGGGGATGTTTAATGGCTACAGAAAAATAGAATATAATACCCAGTGTTTGCTAGCACAACAGGGTGACTATAGTAAAAAATAATTTAATCATACATTTTAAAATAACTAAAATAATATAACTGGATTGTTTGTAATACAAAGTATAAATGCTTGAGGTGATGGATAAAAACAAAAAAATGACCCACCCTGACAAAACTACACCATATATGAGCATGGGGTGAAGGAGTGGCTCATAATCTTTTAAATTGATGCCTGCTTAGGAAATCTCTGCCTATCTGACTCAAGGCTTTGCTATTTATAAGCAGTCAAAATTCTAGCATTCCTAGGCATTGCATCCTCTCTACTGATGGTGCAGAGGTGTTGAGAAGCTGTTTGCTGTCTGTTCCTCACAGAGGCATTGAACTGAAATATTGAGGTTTCCAATTTTTTATATGTGTGGAGACTTCAAGGACTACAGGAGGTTCCAACTTTCTACCACTGGCACTTACTTGCTAAATCAGCCTTGCAAATTAGCACCTGCCCACATGCCTGGTGCTTGTTAGAAAGCCGGCCAGACTAGCAGATAAATGAGCTAGGGAACCACTAAGGGCTTTAAGGAGCTGGGCTTCTGGCCCAATCACAACTTCTTTCTTCCTTTTCCTGCTTTGTTTTGATTATTTTATTCTTTGATCGCCTTTCTTTTACACTTCTGTTTCCCCTTTCCCTTATTTTTACTTTGCTGTGCATGCTTCTAGTACTCACCTTCCTACAACCCCTTACTTTTGTCTGGGTTGCCCATATGGCTATTCTCCCTGGTATTTTATTGTTGCAAGCACTTGCTTTCTCCTTCCTCCTACATCATGGACTCCTGAAGGACAGAAGCTCTGCTCCCTCACAGCTCCTAGGACTGGCAGTAAGGTGTGCCTAATTAATGAGCCTAGGTCAGTGGTCTTTCTATTTTAACATGCACTGGAATCTCGTGGGTTGCTGGGCTCCACCCCCAAGAACTTCTGATTTGGTAAGTCTAGGCAGAGATGAGGACTGAGAATTTGAATTTCTAATCGGTTTCCAGGTGATGCTGATGCTGTTGGCCAGAGGTCACACTTTGAGAACCAGGATCCTAAGTCAAGCGTGAACCCTTGATCAAATGACATCTTGTGGTTTATTCCTCTAGCGTTTCTTGCTCTCTTTCTTTTTTTTCTTTAGTAGAATTGGCATCTTGCTGCACACACAGTTTTGTATTCTGTTGGTTTAACCTCTCATACCCATGGGAATATTTCCCTGCAGTGAATATTCTCTAAGTCCAGGTGCAGACCAGCTCTGAAAAGCTAAATCTCACTTGAGGGCAGTGTTAACGGAAAAAAAGGGTTTTGCTTTCTCTGAACAAAGTGGAAGAATTTATGGTAAGTGGGACCAAGAGTTCCAGCTGAAAAAGCCACACTTGTCTTATCCTGGTGACACTCAGCTGAGCTCAGGACAAGGCACAGCCCCGCTTGATGGCTGGAATGTGCTCCAGCTGAATGCCTTGCTGCAGGGATGAGCTTAGCTACCTGGGAGGACAGCCAGAGCCCAAGATGCAGCCAGCAGATGCCCATCAAGGGAGAGCTTTCTGCAGTTAGGGTGGGCAGGGTCAGCCTGGATCCTCCAACCCCTGTTCTTGGAGCCTGGAGGAGCTGGATGGCAGCCTCCATGCTGAAGTTCAGGCAGAAGCAGATACGTGGGTGTGAATATAAGGAACTCCTCCTTGGATTTCAAAGTACATCCACAGGGGATGGGTGTTTCTGCATGAAGAAAGTCCTGGAAGAGTCTCACTTCCATTTTCTGTGTGGTTTTTGATAATAAGCATATGATTTTTAAGGAGATGTCCTGCCTTTGAAAGAGAGCCTCATGGCATCCCCAAGGACACTGATGGGTCCAAAAGTGCTCATGTCTGATTTCAGCCACTCCGAGGGGCACAGTCCATCCAAGCAGCAGGAGTGTAAGTGCAACCCAGATGTGTGTGCATGCGTGCCTGCACATATGTGTGGGGAGTTAATGCACCGGGGCAACTCTCTTTCAAGGAGGTCCAGAGCTAGTGATAAATATCCAGCTGCCTTTCCTTCAGGCAGATACTTCTGGGGGTACTGTGTACACTTCCCAGTGGAGCTGAACCCCTGTTGCTCAGCAGAGACCTCAGTAATGCACCCTTTCAGGGGAGTGCCGCTTCTCCCCTGTCTCAGTTTTTTTGAAATCACTCTCCTAAAGAAATTACCTGTACCCAAGTCTTTATCTGAAAAGTCCTTACTTTTGGGAGTGTCCAAACTGAGAGGGGTGACATGACTTGCTTGGTCTCTTCTGGGTGACCATAGGATGGCAAACCGCCATGACCCTCCATTCTATGGGGCCATCAGCAGATCTCCAGACATATACCTGAACCACACAAAAAGTACTGATTGAGAGTAGAGGGCACCAAACGTTAGGACAATGGTTTGAATTGGGTTTTATGGGAGCCTAGAGGTCCATGCAAGGGTTGAAGAGCTGCTGTAGGGTGGGGGACGAGAGTGGACAACGAAGACCCCTGGCATCAACCACAGCAGCTCTTTGTTATCTATTTGTGGTGTGGGATTCCTAAGAAAGAAGCTTAAAAAAACACATGATTTTGCTGCTAAGAAATGTCCCAGAGCCCCTGGGTTAGGGCCTAATGCATGTCCTAACAGGAGTGAATGCTTTTCAACAAAGGGATGTAAGCAACACTGTCTTCTCCCATGTGTCTGTTCTGTGTTTGTGCCTTTCTTGGCAGGAGGAGGTGGGCTGCACCATCCTGGGGGCACAGATGGGAAGTTGAGGCCCTTAGCTTCAGGATGTTCTCCCATTCCCTCTGATGGAGCTGGAGAGAAGGCTCCGGTCCCCACAATGGTCAAACTCCATGCCCGCCGTACCTGTTGGGTGAGGCCAAGAGCGAATCACCTGATGCTCTCTGGAGCATTCTTGTTCATCTGAAACCAGGTTAAAACTCCCATCAGGTGCAATAAAGAAGGGGGATAGAAGTCACAAAAATGCACCATGCTGTCTAAATTAGGATTTAGGAAAAGTCTGAATCCATAAGGCAGAAAAGCGTTGATACTTTGCCATGGAGGACTGTTGTTGTTGTTGTTGTTTTTGTTTATTTTGAAATGCCCATAGTAGGCCTAAAAATATACACATGGACTGTTACATAAACAATGTGAATGGATTTGAAAATCACTGGCCAGTGACCTCTTTGTGAGTTAGGTTTAAAAGCACCACCTTTCTAGGCCAAAAGTTCCTCCAGGGTGGTGGTTCTGAGTTGAGTGGTGAGGTATTGAGCTGGTTGCCTGGACTCTGTCCCTGCAGAGCCTAATTCAGTATGTCTGGGGTGGGTCTTGGCATCTGGATGTCTTTTTCATGCTCCTTAGGTTATCTTGACATGCAGCCAGACTTGGGAATCATCACCAGGTTAGGGTGTGTTGGTCTTGTTTGTAGGTCACTCACAGCAAGAGCCCCTGTGGCCAGTTCTGACATCTTGAAAGCTGTGGGACAACCAGCTGTGGTGCCCCTGGAACTCCCGGGGCTAGGAGGCACAGCAACCCTTGTACTAGCAATGCAGGGAAAAGGGCAGTGTTCTCTGATAGGAACTTCCAGAGATGGGGACAGAAGAGCTGGTTAAAGTGCAGATTGGATTAAATAGCTGCCAGGGACCTAGCCTGCAGTCCTTTCATGCCAATTTGAAATGTCCCAAGTTTTCAAGTTTCTCAGGGGATTAATCAAGGCAACCCACTCTCCTTTATTCTAGAAAGCCGTGTATCATGGACATGAGTACACTAGTCCTATTTTATTCTGAAGAAAGTAGAAATGTAGACTGAGGAAGGCTTTGCTCCCAGGGTATTGGGAATGGGGAAGGGAGAATGGGAAAGAGAGAGTGAAAGGAAGGAGAGAGCTGTGATGAGAAGAAAGAGGGATGTGGAAGAATGAAAGGGAGAGAGAAATGGAAAAGACAGAAAGGGAAGTGGCATAAGGACTGGAAAAGTGAGAGGCAAAGGGCACCTGTGGCTTGCTCAAGACTTCATATCCAGGTGGGATAGTTTCTTCCAACCGGTGGGGTAGACGCAGCTCCAACGGTGCCACTGATGAGCTGGACTGTTGTGGAAACTTCTTTGAACCTTGCCTGCCACATACAATACCTCGATGTCAGGAGGCAAAATAAGAGGAGAGGTGTGGGGCACCCTGCGTGTCAGGGAAAGGGCTGAAGTAAAACCATGGTAAAGCCAGAGTCAGACTCACTGCTGGTGCCTTGATGAACGCAGGGGATGGCAACTCTCTGTAGACAAAGTGGATCCACAGCCAACCTCTCATCTTTTGGATTCAGTGGTTTGCATCTCCTTTTGGGAATCTGCCTGTCTCTTGGCATTTGGTTCATTTCAGGTTAAAATATGTTTTGCTTGGGATTAGCCTTAGTGTCCAGATTCATCTTTTTTAGCACTGCCTTGCTTCTGACCTTGACCCTCTTCATGTTCTCCCTGCCCAGCTGTGGCATCCCTCTGGTCTACCTGGATCACCAAGGGCTCTGGTCACTGTTCTGCGTTCGTTCTTTTATTCATTCATTCATTGAATACCTATATATTAAGTATCTACACAACCCTGTTGAGCCAGACACTGTGGTACCACTGAGGATGCATTGCTGCTCTTTTGGGGCTTATGCTCTGATACATCAGTTCTTAACCCTATCTGCATATTACAGTCCTTTCAAAGTCCCCCTGCCCAGGCCTTGTCTCTGACTTATTGCATCAGGATCTCTGAGCTGGGGATCCAGCAGATTCTGAGGCTCCTCCAGGCTTTATTTTTTCTTTCTTTTTAAATTTTTTTAAAACTAGCTTTCTCAGGTTAAATCCTCCAGGCTCTAGACCACTGAGAAAGAATACTCTCTAAGCATTGGTATTATTTAGGTCTCCAGAACTGCACCCTAGCCCCTCGATGGGGGGCATGAAAAGCATCTGACTTTCCGTCTTTGCTCTGGGTAGCATTTCCTCCCTGGCTCTCTTGCTGCTGGACAGCTCCTTCCTCCACAGCCCTAGACCCACTGCTCATGCCAGCTGTGGCTTTAACTTCTGCACCACCAGTAACACCATTTCCTTTCTTTGTCCTTCCAGCCCTGCAGGTGGAGTGGCCTCCAGCTGTCACTAATCTTTATGTGGCTTCTCAGCAGTTCCATCACCTGTGTAACCAATCCTCTTTCATGAATTCCCTCTGTTTGAAATGTCTGGGGTGAAATCTGATTTCCTGACATGATCCTCACTGATATAACGTGAAACATAATGAAAGGCCTCTGTAAAGCGGCACTTCCCCATCTCTTGTGAGATGGGGCCTATGGTGTACAGGGAGGCAGAGACCAAGGTTGCTGGGAAAAGGATGTTCACATCCTGCATCTGAAGCATCTGGAACAGAACTTTTAATAGATGGGCCATGGCCTGCCTGCATCCAACTCACCTGGGAAGTAATTCCTAGCCGTCACCACAAAACGGCTGAATCAAATTCTCTGGCTGGGGTCAGAAACTGTCAATTTAAAGAAGTTCCTCCTGAGGTTGATATGTCTCCTGATACATGCAGCCAGGCTTCTACAGAAAGCTGCCAGTAACAGGACACAGAGTTCTTGCCAGGCACACTTCTTACAGGTTCAGTTTCAGTTCCGCCTCTAACTCGTGATCTCTTGGAGAAGGGGAATGTCCTTCCCTATACAGGGCAGTTATTGGAAGGATGACTGATCCATGGTTGGAAAAGCACAAACTTACATGCAGCTCTCTCAAAAATCACAGTAGTTTTGGAATCAAGGGAGCGGCTTGTGTATAAAGCAGTGTGACCTGCCAGAGAGCAAAGGGCATGAGTCTTTGACCCTTTCAGGCCTGCATTCAGATCTAAGCTCTAGAAATCCTCAGTTCATTGACAGTAGCACCTCCTTGTATGGTGGGGGTGAAGCATAAATGAAATAACAGCTCTCACACCCCCAGCACCTCTTAGGCATTCACCAGTGATTGGTTCCCCTCCCCTCTTTCTCCCTTCCTCCCCCAAGTTGAAAGATAAGTACAGCAGAGGAGACTGAATGTCAAGAACTATTTGGGTTTCCACCTGGCTTGGTCATTCTTTCCTCTTTCCTGTCAAGGTAAACCATGGATCCTGTTGCTTGCTTTGGATATTTCCTTTCTGTAAGTAAGCTCCAGTAACACACAATATTTATCATTATTTTTTCTCCTTATGTATTTACTGCTTTTTAAGCTTATCTCTTTTGAGGGTGAGGACAGCATTACCTCACAGTCTCTAAGCATCTTTCTGGGCACGTTATAGGTGTTCGATAAACGTAATTTATTGCAATTATTCTTCCAGTGATAACTACAACCTCTCAAACAGGATTGAGTATGCAAGGTATGTGACCCTAGCAATGGAATAAGTTCTCTGAGCTCCTATGCCTGCGAATGGAATAGCTGTTGTTAGATGACGGTGAGGTGCTGCGGAATGCCATTGAACTTGTTTGGCTCCTCATCAGGCACAGGGACTGATACAATATTATCCACTTGACCTGCTACAGAGGAATAAGACCCTTTACCAAAACTACCTTGTAAAGCATTTAGCTAATCATCGATTAACGGCATATTCTCTGAGTTCTCTGGCCAGTCTTTTTCCGCCCACTGCTTGTTGTTTTAAATGACATATTGCACCCTTTTCTTCACTTACATTCTACTCGCATATTCAAATAGCTCTTCCTAGTCCATGACTCTTACTTTCCTATTAGAATGCTGACCTGAGCACACTTACCTTTTAGGGTGGGAGGCTTTCCCCTCTCCTTTTAGTTTCATGAATCATTTACTAAGATTCTGCTTGCTGTGGAATAAATGCTTAATTAATCAATACAGTAGCAGTCTTTCAATTTTTTTTCCCAAGAAAACTGCAGAATTTGCTGGTCTGAAAGCTACAGCCATTCTCCACTGGGAGGTTGTTTACCTTTCTTAACATTGGAGCTGAGCAAAATGGAGCTAGAGAGAGAACTTTTACATGAGTGTGACATTGGTTTCCTCACCGTACTCTCAGGACAGCTTTGTGTGGGTTCATGAGACACAACTGTAATTATTTTCTAAAGTGTGATATAAGATTATGATTACCAGGAAAACCTCTCTGCTCTTCCAAGTACAGCCTTCCAAGTTTGGGGGTGAGAAGGTGTGTGTGTAACATGTGTGTGTGAGGGGAGGGTAAAGTGTAAGTGCAGAAGTCTATGTTTGCCCACAGGGCATCTGGGACCCTTTTCTCACCCAGCCATCCTTAGAGTTCTGAAGTCTGAGCCCGTCTACACCTGCTTCTTCCTTGGGACATTATCTCCAAGCAGAGAAACAGAATCTGCTCCCCATGTGAGAAAGCAGAAGCGTCTTTTGAGTGGTGCCAAGCAGAAAGGCCTGGCTCTGAAATCCTTCCTGCTGAAAGGAGGGAGGGCCAGTGAAAACTATTAATGGGGATAACAATATCTGATGCCATTTGGTGACTGGCCTAGGGGTTTTATATGCATTAAACCCAAGCCTCCCTTACCATCCTATCCTACTTACCTATTGCTGTGTAACAAACCTTCCCAAGACTTAGTGGCTAAAAACGATTATTGCCCTATATCTCATGATTTGCGGGTCAGAAATTCAGACCAGGCTCAGCTGGTGATTCTTTTTTGCGTCACACCCATCACTCCGTGTCATTCGGTCCCACTCAGCTGGTGGATGGACTCCTGTGGATGACCCACATGGCTTTGTCACATGCTTGGTCCTTTGGCAGGGATGGCTGGAAGGCTGGGCACAGCTGGATGGTCACCCAGAGAACCTACACACAGCCTCTCCAACAGGTGGCCTCGGGGAAGTCAGACTTCTTCCTCGGGGGCTCTGGACTCCCAGAAAGAATGTTCCAAGAGCTGCAGAAGAAAACTGCGAGTCCTCTGGCATTGTCCTGAAATTCTCACAACATCTCTCTGGCATATTCTTTTGGTCAAGCAAGTCACAAAAGGAAGCCTTGATACTGGAGATGGGAATTAGGTCCCACCTCCCAACAGAAGGAGTAAAATGAGAAGGAATTAATATGTGGCCACCATCCTCTACCTCATCTGCTTTACATTCTCTTTCCTGTACCATGCATCACCCAACTTACTGTAAATTTATTATTTATTAGGGTTACTGCTTATTGTTAATCTGTCCATACTTGAATATAAGCTACATGAGGGCAAGGGTCAGTGTCTGTATTATTCACTAATGTATCTTAAACACCTAGAAATAGCATCTGGCAGTGTGGCGATTCCTCAAAGATCTAGAAGCAGAAATACCATTTGTCCCAGCAATCCCATTACTGGGTATATACCCAAAGGAATATAAATCATTCTATTATAAAGATACATGCAAGTGTATGTTCACTGCAGCACTATTCACAATAGCAAAGACATGGAGTCAACCCAAATGCCCTCAATGACAGACTGGATAAAGAAAATGTGCTACACATACACCATGGAACACTATGCGGCCATAAAAAGGAATGAAATCATGTCCTTTGCAGGTACATAGGTGGAGCTGGAAGCCATTATCCTCAGCAAACTAATTCAGGAACAGAAAACCAAACACCGCATGTTCTCACTTATAAGTGAGAGCTGAATGAGGAGAACACATGGACATATGGGGAAGCAGCACACACTGGGACCTGTCGTGGGGGTGGGGGAGGGAGAGCATCAGGAAGAATAACTAATGCATGCTGGGCTTAATACTCGGGTGATGGGTTGATCTGTGCAGCAAACCACCATGGCACACATTTACCTATGTCACAAACCTGCACATCCTGCACATGTACCCCTGAACTTAAAATAAAAGCTAAAGAAGGAAAAAAAAGAACATGGTAGGTGATCAATAAATAATTATCCGATGTTGAATGAATTTCATTTAATCCTCTCACTACCCTTTGAGAAAGCTTATTATCTCCATTTTACAGATAAGAAACTGAGGCACAGAGAGGTTAAATCACTTGTTAAAGTCACATAGCTAGTGAGTGGCAGAGCCAGAATGTGAGCTCAGGTCTCTCTGATGTGATTTTATAGATCAGAAACTAATAATAAATTCGGCAGAGGAGAGAACAAGCAAAAAACGGTAATTGTGGCCTTTTCTTGGCCCTGGATCCATGATTCTCCCTTGAAATGACTTATCTCACACATTGGCTTTGCTTTTTTTTTTTTTTCTCCCAGAAAGACATGCAGGGAGAAAGCAAATGTGGGACTGCTGGATTGCTGTGGAAGATCGAGTGGGGGTGAGCTTGTTGCTTCTCTCTCAGTGCTGCTGGCACCAATAGACAATATAGGACTCTTGGAAGTAAAAAAGGTTCTTCGTTTGATTGTGAAATCAAGCCAGGCCAAATGGGGATCAGCAGCAAATCAGCTTTCTGCATTCCTGTTGAATAATTCTATGTGCTGGTCTCCTGGCTATATTTAGAAGCAATTCATGGTCTCTATCTTTGCTAAGGAGATGGCACAACCCAGGGGACGATGTCTCTGAAGCCACCCCATGCAGGCAGAGCTTGACGTCTGCAGTCACACCTTTCCTGTCGCCCCGCCCCCTCTTCTCCCATTGCAAATGTCAAGCTTCCCAGCATCTCCAAGGAGAAGCTAACCTCCCTGGACACTTATTTTGTTGCCTCTGGAGTCACTTCAGTGAAATGACCTCATATTACCTTGAGATCTTTTCCCTCTAAATATGAGTATTTGGGTGCATGTGATTTCCTTTAGGAGGGAGGGTCAGCATCCTGGCAGTTGGAGAAGTTCTCTGCAGTTTGTCATCTGTTTCTCCTTCTCTCTAGCTCTGGGAGACCCCTCCCTCACTGGAGTCTTTACTACAATACTGCAGCCTTCTGTGTGGTCTGACTTTGAAGTGCTGTTGCCAGTTGGTGATACTGGAACCTTGGGGGAACAGGCTTGGCAAAACAGAGCTGGGTGATTCCAGTTGGATGATGGAAACCGTGGCCTAGTGGGGTTGTGTCGTAGCTGGGTTAGCAAAGACAATTCGTGGAAGGTAGCAGAAAGGTATTTTAAGATGGAGGGCGGGATCCAGAAAACCAATGACTGGAGGCACAATTAGGTTAGGAACTAGAAGAAGCTAACCATAGGATCAGGGATTAGAACAGGTCCCAGGACAAGGCTAGTTCATTCGTGGACTCATTCTCCCAGCAATAGTTACTGAGTGTGTAACATGTGTCCCACATTGTGCTGGCTCTGAGAATACAGGGATGAGCCAAACAGTCATGCTCTTCCCCTTGTGGTAAAATCTAGCAGCAGAGGCTTCGGGGAAACAGGCTGACAGATACATGTACAATTGCACATGCGATGTGCATGAGAGAGAGATGGGAGGGGCATCTCAGGGGAGGCCTTCTGTCCTGGTGAGAACTAAGCAGGGTGGGAGACCAGTGTTCTTGCAAAGGAAAAGGCACCTGAGATGGCTGTGATTGGTGATAAGAGTTTGGCATGTTTAAGAAATTGAGCCAAGGCTTCAGGGAGAGGCAGATATTATAGGAAAGAGTGGGGGCTCCTGGCAGAATGGCACCTTAGTCAGGTTTTAAGGGGCCAGTAGTTCATAACCCAATAACTTCTTAAATATGTTGTGCAGTTTCTGACTATCTATGGAGAAAACACTTCTGTGCTCACCCTTCCATACTTCTGGAAGCCTCTTTCAGGAAGTCCCTCCGGATTTCCCTGCTAAAATGAGCCACTACAGAATTCTGCAATGAATGCCGCACACACATAGCACCAGTAACCCGTTCTGTCCTTAAAGAAAGGGCTGAGTGTTTCTTCATCTTTGCATCCCCAATGCACAGAATAGGGCCAGACACATCATATATGTGCGGTAAATAATTATGAATCAAGGGTGTTTCAGAGATTATGGCTGCATTATAAAGCTTAGCAGCCTAAGACAACCATTTTATCATGCTCACAGATCCTGGAGCTCAGGAATTCAGACAGTGTCTAGCAAGAGCGTCATGTGTCTGCTTTGTGATATTCAGGGCCTTGGCTGAAAAGAAGAATCCATGTCTAGGTAAGGCTCAGTGGCTGGGAACTGGAATTATCTGGAGGGTCTTCCCTCACCCGTGTGGCTGTCGATGCGGGCTGTTGGCCGGGACCTTAGCTAGGGCTGTGTGTTAGTCCATTTTCATGCTGCTGATAAAGACGTACCCAAGACTGGGTAATTCATAAGGAAAAAGTGGTTTAATGGACTCACAGTTCCACGTGGCTGGGGAGGCCTCACAATCATGGTGGAAGGTCAAAGGCACATCTTGCACAGTGGCAGACAAGACAGAATGGGAGCCAAGTGAAAGGGGAAGCCACTTGCAAAATCATCAGATCTCATGAGACTTATTCACTATCGGAAGAACAGTATGAGGGCAATCTCCCCTACGATTCAATTATCTCCCACCAGATCCCTCCCACAACATGTGGGAGTTATGGGAGCTACAATTCAAGATGAGATTTAGGTGGGGACACAGCCAAGCCATATCAGGCTGTCAACTAGAACATTTACACATGGCCTCCCCATGAGGTCTGGGCTTCCTCACAATATGAAGGTCTTGGGGTAGTTGGGCTCCTTGGGCAACAGCTCAGGGCCTCAAAGTCAAGGGCCCCTGCAGCACCTGGTAATGGAAGCTGCATGGGCTTTTTGGACCCTACCTTACATGTCAGCTGATGTCACCAGTACCATGTTCTCCTGGCTATAAGTGAGTCACAAGGCCACCCAGATGTAGACTCCACCTCTTAATGGAGGGGTGGGGTTTCCACTGTGCTAGCATCCCTGGCAGGTGAATTGGAGTACACTAATTCAGGTGTATCTAAACCGTGTTCTGTGGAGTGCTGGTAGGACCCTTCCTGGAGATACATGTGAGGCTCATCAGGCCAGGAGGAGGAAAGGAGGCCCAGGTGTCCCCACGAAGGACTTGCAGGCACTAGAGGACAGGGTGCCCTTCAGGCTCTGTCTGCCTTAGCCTGGTGTGGGGTGCAACAGAGGAACAGAAAGCCTTTCAGAGTGACGAGATTGCACAATGGGGACGGGGAAGGACAGTGCTGAGACATCAGCTGCATATCCTGCTTCGACCTCAGGGGTGGGGGCTGGAGGCGGATGCCTGTGTGCCTCCTACATGGCTCTGCTGGGGAGGGGCAGGTGAGGGCTCTGCGCTCAGTCCTGGCAGCCGCTCACATCATAGCCTTGGACAAACGCAGTGACCTCCTTGTGTCTGAGTCCATCAGAGAGAGGCAGCATTGAGAAGAGGAGCTGGGAAGGGCTGGGACTGCTAATCCCGACTTCCCGGGCTCCATATCAGCCCCGACACTCAGTCAGAGCTCCAGGGGTGGAGGTTGGTCTGAGTGCAGAGACAGGCCTTTCCTGGGATGAGGCTGCATCTGTGGATTTATGGGGCTGGGCCTGCAATTGAGCTCAGAGCCTGGAACTTGGCTGCATTTCTTTGCTGTCATCATGGTTCCTGCCAGCCCACTTTTTAAAAATTAGAACAAAATTCACGTAACAAAATTCACCGTTAACCATCACTGTCATCTAATCCTAGAACATTTTCGTCACTCCATAAAGGAATGCTGTACTCATTAACACTCACTCCCCACACCTCCTGGCCCTCAGCCCTGGCCACCTGCTGGCTCTTTGGGCCTGCCTATTCTGAGCATTTCCTGTAAGTGGAATCGTACATGTGTCAGCCACATTTTTGCTCCTGATGTGGGTGTGACAACCATCTCAGGGCAGGGGTAATCTGGCCTCACATCCCCTTGCTGTATCCGTGTCCCTCTGAGAGATGAGACAGTCCTTGACTAATGGGGGACAGAGCTGGGGAGGATGGCGCTCCCCTCCTCTCCATCTCAGGTGGCCGATTCACAGGCGCAATGCGCACAGCTTCTCCAAGGAGCCCATCGGGAAGGAGCTCCGGCTGGCTTGCGGCATGACCAGCTCAATAAAACCTCTTTGGGTTGACTTTCTTCCCTCTCATCCCTGCCACTCCTGTGCCATGAGATCACCAGCAGTCCCTCCCCAAACCACAGCATGAAAAGCAGCAAAAATTACTTCTTGTATGCAAGTCCTATCTCAGATTCTGCTTTTTATTGGGGATGGGGCAACTCACACCAGCGTCCAAGAGAGGAAAACACCCAGAAAAGAACTTTGCAGCCTTTGTAAGTGGCTGTTTGGGCCCCTATGGATGTGGAAGGGGCCTGGCAGTCAGAGTCTGATTTGCACCCAGCTGTGCCTCTCAGGTGATTTTTTCCCCAGCACTTAGCTCCTCTATGCCTCGTTCACCTGTCTGTAAAACGGGGATAATGACCTGTTCTACCCTGCAAGGATGCTGGGAAGATTAAATGAGATCATGTATGACAAGTGCTGTGCACGGGTCCTGGAAGGCAGCAAATGCTATCGTGATTACTGGGCCCCTTTAGCTCAAAAATTCTACTGAGTGCAAGGGATCTCCAGTCTAGTCTTTTTTTTTTTTTTTTTTTTTTTTTTTGAGACGGAGTCTCGCTCTGTCGCCCAGGCTGGAGTGCAGTGGCGCAATCTCGGCTCACTGCAAGCTCCGCCTCCCGGGTTCACGCCATTCTCCTGCCTCAGCCTCTCCGAGTAGCTGGGACCACAGGCACCCGCCACCACGCCCGGCTAATTTTTTTTTTGTATTTTTAGTAGAGATGGGGTTTCACCGTGGTCTCGATCTCCTGACCTCGTGATCCGCCCGCCTTGGCCTCCCAAAGTGCTGGGATTACAAGCGTGAGCCACCACGCCCGGCCATCTCCAGTCTAGTCTTACTTCAGCACTCCCAGGACCCGACACTCCAGACCTGTACCATCCAGTCAGGAGCTGCTGGCCACGTGTGGCCCTTTAAATGTTGATTGCTTGAAATTAAATAAAGTAACAAATTCAGTTCCTGGGTAGCAGTGGCACATTTCAAGCGCTCAATGGGCCCATAAGGCTGGCGGCTCCCTCACTGCACAACACAGGTGTCCAGCATTTCCATCATCGAAGCAAATTCTTTCAGACAATGCTGCTATCACTGCTTGGAGCTGTTCATTCTTCTAGAAATATTTATTTTCTTTTCCTTCCTCCATGCCTTTATTCATGGTCTTCCTTTCACCTGAGTGGCCCGTCCACTCCCAAAATCTCACCAGAAAGGGTGGCGCCCCCCTGGGCTCTGACCAGCATGGGCCCTGCACCTCCTGTCCCACAGCCCTGCCCCGTTGGGTGGCTGGCTGCAGCCTCTGTTCCACACCGTGTGACTAGGAGCAGGCACATGACACTTCTTCCTACATCACACTGGCCAAAGCAAAGCATGGTGGTGGGGTGGTGGTGGAGGAGGAGTTCATTCTGTCTTTAGTGGGAGGGACTGCAAAGTTACAAGAGTAAGGGCGTGGGTTCACAGAGGGGTGAAACATTGGAGCCCATAGCTGAATCCACCGCTGATGAGGAAGTTTAGGATTCCACGCTCAGCCCCCTCCCCCGCCTCTCCTAGAGGCTCAGCTGTTGGTCCTCTGGCGTCCCAGAGGCTCCCCACCTGCACCTGAAGCTTCTCTCCCTTGGACAGCATCCTATGTTCATAATGGGCTCTTCCTCCCTGTCCCCAACACCGTGCTGCCTGAGAATATCACCATTCAGTCTCAGCTTCAAGGAAGGGGCCGCCTAAAGTATGAGTCTCTGAGAATTAACTCTGTGAATCCATCTGAGATATTTGCAGGCTAAACCAGGACCCTGTTTACGCAGATCAGGGAGTCTTTAATGATGGTATTTTAGGCAGCATGACAGCTCTTTCTTTGTTTGTTTTTTTTTTTTTTTTTTTTGAGACGGAGTCTCTCTCTGTAGCCCAGGCTGGAGTGCAGTGGCGCAATCTCAGCTCACTGCAAGCTCCGCCTCCCGGGTTCACGCCATTCTCCTGCCTCAGCCTCTCCGAGTAGCTGGGACTACAGGCACCCGCCACCATGCCCGGCTAATTTTTTGTATTTTTAGTAGAGTCGGGGTTTCACCGTGGTCTCGATCTCCTGACCTCGTGATCTGCCCGCCTCGGCCTCCCAAAGTGCTGGGATTACAAGCGTGAGCCACCGCGCCCGGCCATGACAGCTCTTTTGGGGCTCCATCTATCCTATCTGTGTATTGATAAACAGGAGCTGGGGCTAAGAATGATTCCTACGTGAGTCCTGCGCGTGACGTGTGTGGCTGGAAGGAGCCCTGTTAGGGGTGTAGTGTAGGAACCAGGAGACTTGGGGTGGGAGCCTGCTCCTCATAGGTCACCTTTAGACAATTTCTTCCTGTCTCTGGGCCTCAGTTTTCTCGTGTGCTAAACAGGTGCAGAGTAGGTGGTTAGGTTGATGGTTCCCATGCCTCTGATGGCTTTGAGATGCTGTGGTCCTGAGTCCTCGCTCTGTCCTTGAATGAGGCCAGCAGTTGATCTTGGTGGGATGTGTCCTGCTTTCTAGTCCTTGTCTCTTCAAACCTTTCCAACCTCTGACCCTTATTCTCTGCCAAAGAAACTGACTCCCAGACTCCCACAAAGCAGGAGTCTACTTTTTAGGGTCTGCTTTTTCCAGGAGATCTATTTGTAGAGAGCTCAATGTGGACTGGGCCATGCCTGGACATTATAGCCCCACCTGTAATACTGCTCACCTTTGCTGGAGTGGGAGAAGGTCTTTCTAGAACATCAATGCCGTGTTGCAAACTCAAGTCAAACTAAATCAAATTCTAAGGGCAAATTCAGGATAACCCTAAAGGTACGGGTCTTTGATAATGAAGCAGGCCCTGATACTGGCTCCCAGGGCTTATACCCACCTCTGCTACACCCACATGAGCATCAGAACAATGTGGCCTTTAATTTTTGCAGACAAACCCTAGGATTTTCTTTCCAAGGAATCACATCGACTAGCATTTATCCAGAATAATTTACTGTTGGTTTAGAAGTTCATATTTGGGGACAAGAATGTTTCTGAAAAAGGCCCAGAAATGGCTGGAGAAAATAATCTGTTTGTTTGCTCTCCTGCAACAATAGAAGCAAGTGTAATGATTCATAGCTTCTGAGGGAAGACAGCTCCGCTCCCTGCAGGATTCTTCCTGGGCAGCACCTCTCCAACAGCATTTGCCAGGGTCAAGGTGTCTGTAAAAGGTTGGGAACTAGACGGAAGAAGTGTTACAGAGGGAATTTGGGAGAAAAGGTCTTGCAGGTGCTGCACGCTGCAGGTGCGCTGGCCAGGAAGGTAGACACTGGGGGGCGGTGATGGATTTCAGACACAGACCGCTGCGGGGGAGGGAGGGAGGAATGCCTGCCCTAATGGACCCACTAGAGCTAGGGCTCTCGCAAATCAGCCAGCCTATCATCTGCTACTCACATCCCCCACTTGCATTTTATAGCCTGTGCCTAAAACATTTGTTCTGTGTCAGGTACTGTCTGGGAATCTAGGTATCTTAAATAAATATGACCCTTGAGGCCACTAAGGTCATTGTGACAGTTAATTCTATATGATACAATGAATGTAATGGTTATACTAACAGAGATTTTCCAACATGCTGATGCATGTTCTTTTTTCCTCACCGTTACCTTAAAAGATGAGCCTTATTCTCATTTTATAGAGAAGGAAACAGTTTTGGAGAAATTAAATAATTTGCTTTAGGTTATAGCTAAGTCAAGAGGGGTTCTGGCAGAATAATCTATGAGACCAGCACAGTCCAATAGGAATACATTGAACCACATGAGAAATTGTAAATTTTCTAGTAGCTACATTAAAAACAGTGAAATTAATTTCAATAAGGTATTTTATTTAACCCACTATATCAAAAATATTATCACTGAAATGTGTAAATCAATATAAATATTATTAGTGAGTTATTTTGCATTCTTTTTTATGTAATGTTGAAATTTGGTGCATTTTACATTCAGCACATCTCAACTGGGATTAGACCATTTCAAGTGTGCAGCTGTCCCACACTTGAAGTGTGGCATCCATATTGGATGATGCAGTAGTAATGGGAAGCACTGGGATTTTATGGCAGCCGGAAGGGGGCATGCAGCCAAGCTCATATGTCAGGGGACATCAAGGGCAAGGTGCCACCTGAGCTGGACCTAGGAACACAAATGCCACACCACCAGGTGCAAACACCAGGGGGCGCCCATCTCTATCCGGTAGTGCCAGGGGCAGCCCTAGGGGTTAGCCAGGCAGAGGAGGGAGGTGAGCTAGTGCAGGAAGACAGACTCCTTCAGCACTATCACCTGTTGAGAGAACTGCAAACTTTTGCCATGAGGATGAGGTGGTGAGGTTAGACAGAGGAGGGGAGAGCAAGGTTATGGCAGGCCTCCCGTGCCACCTAAGGGGGCTGCGTTTCATTCTGCTGCTGATGCTGCGTTGTGACATCATCATAGGGTGCTCTTCAGCAGAGGACTTAGAGCAGGGAGACAGGAAGGAAATTCGCAGGAGCTGGAGAGAAATGTTTAGGGACTGGCCTGGGACAGGGGATGGAAGCGGAGAGAGAGAGAGTCAGTCTACCAGCTCCCCACTTGCAAGGTTTGTGATTTTTCTGCAGAAATCCTCAGCCACTCTAGGTCAGAGGTAGATTGTCAGAAATTTGGAGCACAACAACCTGTTTCACAAACAGAGAAATATTGATTTAAGAGCAAGAGGCAGCTAGAATCACCATTCTCCCTGTGGCCTGTGCTATCTCCAAACCACCCTATTCTTAATCTCCCCAGGCAGGCCCAGCACAAACCACCTGCCTCCCTCTGTCCCCTGATCTCCTCATAGTTCTCATAGTTCTAAGCAGTGTGAGTATTTCTTGCCATTTTTTATTGCTCCTGATAGCTCTGTCATACTGGAAATATCTGTCTGCAGGATAAACCGAGCTGAGAGATCACCCAGAGGCCTCTTTTCCAGAACGCCTGTGGTGAAAGAGAAGGCAATTGGAGCACAAGCCACAGCTCCAACACCGGCCCTTCCTGCTGAAATCGCCATCATTTAACGACAGTTGTGGTTCTGCCGACACAATGTACTCCTCTGGCTGTGCAGGGGCCTGGACATCTGCAAGGCTCACCAACTCCCAGGGGTGCCTTTACTGCCAGTCTGTGAGCCACACTTTAAGTAGTGATTGGCCTGAGTGGAGGTGGAGGTGTTTCAGTCTTAGCTGCTCACTACAGAAGCTCTTGGAGAGACTATAATTTCTGATGCCTGGGCTGCACTCTAGACCTGTGAAAGCACAACCTCTGGGTGTGGGAGCTGAGGACCAGTCCAACCACCATGGAGAGAAAGGCCCTGGAGGAGGGGATGCTGTGTGGAAAGAGAGGCCACAGGAAGGTGACCTGAGGCCCAGACATGAGCCACCCCAGCTGAGGGCTCGCACACATGAGTGAGACCATCTTGGCCCTCCAGTCCCCGGCCAGCTGCCTCAGCCAACACTCTGGAGCAGAGGTGAGCTGTCCCTGCCTAGCACTGCCTGAATCCCTGACCCACAGCAGCATGAATTGTAATGTTTAGGCCAAATGATTGTCGTTCGTAAGTCAGGAAGCTTGGGGAGATTTCTCATGCAGCAATAGCTAGCTGATACAACTCACAGGACTTTAACTGCCTTGGGAGTAGGACCTGTGTTGGTGCCCCTTTGCAACCCCTACACTTCAGTGGGAATTTGGAGAAGGCTGGAGAAATGCTAAATGCCAGGGAAAGGCCAAAGTAAAAAGCGCAGTGCTGTCCAGGCCAGTGGAAGGCAGGAAGTGGGGAGTCATTGTTCGGAAATACGTTCAGCAAAGACCAAAGCAAAATGGACAGGGCTCCTCTCCTTACCCAGATAAGCATCTGGCCTTGTGTTGGCCTCGCTGACCCTGCCTGCTGTTTCTCCTGTC
Organism: Nomascus leucogenys; assembly: GCF_006542625.1. Classification (NCBI taxonomy): domain Eukaryota; kingdom Metazoa; phylum Chordata; class Mammalia; order Primates; family Hylobatidae; genus Nomascus; species Nomascus leucogenys. Next base: position 46,109,272 of record NC_044393.1, on the reverse strand, counting down.
CACTTTCTGCTCTCCCCATGGCTCCAGCTTCCAGGCACAGCCCAAATACTTGGAGAAGTAGACAGTGGGCGGCAAATGGCTTCAGGCCACTCCCAGCAAGGCACTGGGGGCACAGCCTGACTTCCCATGGCCATCTCTATGGTGATTCGGGTTCCTGTGGTTCTGTGACTCACCCGTCATTGCCAAAGATGCCAGGATGGGGCCTGGAACTTCAAGGCAGCCCGGGAAGGGAGCTAGCAGGACAGGTCAGGAAAGAGGAGTGTCCTGGGGTCCTAGCCAGATTTTGCAGTCACAGGGGCCCTTGGGGGCAGCAGCTCCTGGTCAGTCAGGCCTGACCCTTTTTTGGGACATGGGTACAGTTTGGGGGTGTGGGGCTTGGAGCTGGAGAGAGGTGTGGCCGTGTCTGCTTTAGTTCCTCTCACAGGATCCTGTCAGAGCTCCTCTCTCAAGCCCCAGCACCTGCCATGGCCTCCAGAACCATCTCTCCTTAGCTACAGAGGAAGGGTGCCCTGGGGCTGGGCTTCGGGTAGGGAGGGGTGAGCCTGCCTTCATGCGAGTGGTCGCCATCCTGCGGTTTCCTTCATGCTTTTCCAGTGGGCTCACACCCCATTTCTGGGCACAGACTCAGAGGGAATGACAGCCGTTCCCTGTGCTTGGCTCATGCTGGGCCGTGGGCTGCTTTCGGGGTGCACGTGTGAAGATGTCTAGGGGACGCGGAAGCTCCATGGTGGGGCCCCTCAAAGTGGCCCGTGGCCTGGGGCTGGTTCATGAGCTCCTTGTTACCAGTTGGTGACAGGATGAGCATTTAGAAACATTCGTGGAGCTTCAACAGAGCTGCAACACCCACACCTATGATACTGTATTTTTTTTTCTTTGAGACAGAGTTTCACTCTTATTGCCCTGGCTGGAGTGCAATGGCGCAATCTCGGCTCACAGCAACCTCCACTTCCCAGGTTCAAGCGATTCTCCTGCCTCAACCTCCTGAGTAGCTGGGATTACAGGTGCCCGCCACCACGCCTGCCTATTTTTTAGTATTTTTTTCCTTTTTTTTAGTAGAGATGGTGTTTCACCATGTTGGCCAGGCTGGTCTTGAACTCCTGACCCCAGGTGATCCACCCGCCTCGGCCTCCCAAAGTGTGAGGATTACAGGCGTGAGCCATTGCACCCAGCCAATCCTGTATTTTACAGAAGAATTAGTCCACAATGGGTTGGAACAAAAATAAAATGGGTCCATCACTGCAGAGAGGGAACACTGAGCTAGAAACCACGTGCTTTGCATGGAGGCAGCAAAATAACCACTCCCGGGAAGCCCGCACCAGCTGCAGCTGCATGCCCCTAATTTTATACTTAGCAGAAAGGAAGGAATTAAAGTTCCCTAATATCCCAGCCAGGTCCAGTGCACGGCCAGCGCTTCCTTCTCTGAGCTTCTGCTATTCCAGTGGTTTTCACCATGTGGTCCTTGGAACAGCAGCATCAGCCAGATGTGCGAATGTGTTAGAAATGCACATTGTCAGGTCCTTCCCAGACCCATGGACACGGGCACTCTGGGGATGGCACCAGCCACCTGTGCCTTAACAAGCCCCCAGGGAATTCTGATGCTTACTTATGCTTGAGAACTCTGTGCTCGTGTCTCTAAAACATCGTTAGAGATGCTTTAATCTCTGCTTCTTTAAAACTGGTCATTCTTTTCTCTGTAACTACTTTCTGAGCTCCTTGAATAAAGGGACTCAGAATTCTGCATCTGCATCTTCCATAAATCCTCGCCCAGGCTGAGATAGGGGCTGAATAAACCAACTACTGATATGTCCCGCCTCTTGAAGTTTCATCACAATTACTGTACCTAGGGGTAGGTGTCAAGGAAGGGGGTGACTGCTCTTCCAAATCAGTAGCACCATGCAATGCTTAACATTCCCACATTCATTCCTCACAATATACAGAGCAAGGGGAAAGTAGGGAAGGAGTGTGTGAGAGGCTTGCTTTCAGGTGCTGCATCCCAATCTCAGACTGGTTCCACACAATACACACATCCTGCTGCCTGCTGAATTCCTTAGAAAACCAGCAAACTCCAAATTGGGGAAGGGATGACAAACCCATTTTGCTATGAGCTATGAGATCTTGGAACGGCCGTTCAATGTCTATCCTTCCTTTTTCACATCTGTAAGCTGGTGTACTAGTTTCCTGGGGCTGCTGCAATAAATGAACACAGACTTGGTGGCTTTAAACAAACCTCTTTTCTCAGTTCTGGAGTCCAGAAGCCCAAAATTTGCTTCACAGAGCAAAGGTGGTCTGTGAGGGACCACACTCCCTCTGAGGGTTCTAGAGGAGAATCTGTTCTTTGCATCTTCCAGCTCTTGATGGCTGCTAGTGTTCCTTGACTTGGACCTGCATCACTCTAATCTCTGCCTCCATCTGCACGTCACCTTCTCGGTGTGTGTCTGTTTCAAAACTCCCTCTCTCTTCTTACAAAGATTACATTCTAGGATCCACCAGGATAATCCAGAATAAGTAACTCCTCTCAAGATCCTTCACTTAATCACATTGTTTTCCATATAATATCCACGAATTCCAGGGATCTGGAGTGGGACATATCTTTGGGGCCACCATTCCCACTACTTAGCTCACTACAGTTGGGAAGCACAATATCTGCCTGGCTCATTGCAAAAATTGTTGACAAGATCCAAGGAGGTTTACAACAGGATGCTGCATGGAAATGGTACGATTTCCTTTCAATCTTTGTTCTTAGTGATTCCTAGAAGAATGCAAAAGACAACATAAAAGTGAGTTCTGGCTGGGTGCAGTAGCTCGCACCAGCACTCAGGGAGGCCGTGGCAGGAGGATTGCTTGAGGTCAGGAGTTTGAAACCAGCCTGGTCAATGTAGCAAAACTCCATCTCTACAAAATAATTAAAAAAAAATTAATGGGGTGTGGTGGCACATGCTATAGTCCCAGCTACTTGGGAGGCTGAGGCAGAGAGTTCCTTGAGCCCAGGAGTTTGACACTGCAGTGAGCTATACTCTTCCCCACTGCACTCCAGCCTGGGTGACAGAGTGAGACCCTATCTCAAATAAATAAATAAATAAATAACTACAATAAAAAACAAAAGTGAGTGCTTGCACTGCCAACTAGGCATGCATGTGTGCCACCGCCGGAATAAGGATGGCACAAGGGAAATTTGTTCTAGCCTCAGTTCCCTGGATGTTGCTGGTCCAGCAGCTTCTGTTGGTGCCACAGGCATGCCCTGATGGCAGCTGCTTGAACTGATGAATGTTTTGCTGAGAAATCAGATAGACATGAGTAAACCAATCCAAGGACGGTAGCTCTCTCACAGTTTTGCAAGCTCAGCAAAGATAAGCAAAATTGCTTTGTGTGCAGAATGTCATTCCCTCTCTGGAAGGAAGATCACGGTATCTTTCCATCAGGAGAATCTGGTATCCAAGTTAACAGCACACGCTACGCAGAGGTGAAGGCTGTGGGAGGGAGGTCAGTGGAGAGAATATTGAAGATTACTGTAGGGCCCTCCCTGGTTCTAACTGGAGTCACTTGGGGAGCTTCAAAGCCCTCCCACTTGGGCCCCACCCCCACAGCTGCTGATGTAGTCAGACGCAGAAGAGATTTTAAAGCAAACGGAGTAATTCTAATGTGTCGGCCATGTTCAAGATCGCTGGGCTAGGTTCTGGTTAGGACAGGTTATAACTCCATCCAGGTTTGATGGTCTCAGGTTTGAGGGTTCAGCCAGATGATTAGAGGGGGAGAGGACCTCATGGAATCCTAATCTTGGCAAATTGGGAGTTTCCTTGGGAGTTCTGAAGATGCAGATGTAGATACACACACCCAGCTCTCCAGGTGATTTGCGTATAAATAAGAGCACCTCAGCTTGCCAGCGTTATCTGGATTTGGGGAGCTGACTAGATAGCCCTGGGGACACCCTTGGGCTTTGCCTCTGCCCCCTACTCAGGTGCTGGTGGATCTCACCTACCTCACTCATCAGTGCTTCTCCGACTTTAAAGTGCACAATAATTGCCCAGGGATGTTGTTCAAGTGTAGATTCGGACTTGCTGGCTCTGGAGTGGAGCCTGAGATTCTGCACTGCTCACAAGTTCCTAGTCATGCTGTTGGTCCCCAGGCCCATTTTAAGCAGTGAGGAACCCAAATGTGGTCCACGTGAGCAGCCCACCAGCATCAGGCTCTTCCCAAAAGCCTTTTGCAGCTGAGTGGGTACCTGTTATCCCACTTCCCAGTTCATCCCTGATGGTGCGCTGCCAGAGCTGTTCCTGGTTTTCACCCTGTGGTATCCTGACTCCCTGGAGCAATGGCTTGCAAACTTGTAAGGAGCTTTACAAAATGCTAATGCCTGGGCCCCAATCCCATTGAGTCGGACTTAATTGCCTGTGGTGTCATCTGGGTATTGTGATTGTTAGAGATTCCCAGGTGATTCTAGTACAGCTGGCCTCAAGCCGGGAGTCTCAAAGTGTGCCTCAGACCAGCAGCAGCATGGCATCTGGGAACTTGCTGGAAGTGCAGCTTATCAGGCCCCCAGGCTTCCTAAATCAGGAACTCGGGGCTGGAGCCCAGCAGCCTGTGAACCCACATGTCCTCTACATGATTCTGACCCCCCCTTGAGTTTGAGAACTGCTTTCTTAGGATGCTGATGCAGCATAATGCTTGTCTGTAACCTCCTGACCACCGCTGAGGTGTGTGGGAGGTGGGGAACAGCTGTGGTTTCCTGGCAACCCTGAGTAAAACTAGGTGCTCCTGGGGAGGCCCCTAGGACCCTGCAAAGCTCTGAACCTTGAAGTGACTCAGGGTTCTTCTCAAGCCCCACATGTGGGGACCGGCTGCTCTGGCAGCGTCCACGGGCCACCTTCCAGCCCCAGACACATCACATCAGCTATTTAAAGCTCAGCTGAATAATATTTTCCATTATGTGGCACAGACTTTACTTCGGAGTCCTTCAGGGCTGCCAAGGGTCAGGTTTCTCAGCTTATCTAGGACTGTCTGGGACCCGAGTCCCTGGGAGAGATCTCTTGTCTGTTTCTTCCCCTCCTAGTTGAGGCCTAATGGAGTGCAGGGGTTGGGGAAGAGAGGGGGGAAATGGCCTTGAGTGTCCCCTGCCCTGACAGGAAAGTCTCCTTGGGAACATGTAACTTTCATCGCCCGTTATTCCATGTGACAGGGTGGCTTCCAGAGAGGGCAAACCAATGGCCCAAACTCACACAGCTCATGCGGGAGAGCTCCAGGTCTCAAAAATCTCTGGGTACATCAGGCTCATTGTCCCCCACACTGTGTTTGAGGGGAGGCCTCTTGACCCCCTCCACAGTCCTCCCTTCCAGGCTACCAGTCTGTCACCTGCAAGGATTTATTCCAGATTCAAGGTGAGGAGACACACACTGCCAGGTGACAGGAGGCCCCCTGCTGCTCCCTAAGATGTCAGGAGCTGTGTTTGCGAAATGCATTTTGAGACGTGGGGATATGGCACCCAGCAGCATCACCTGGGCTACCCAGGCTTTCGGCAGTGGGCAGCAGACAGGTCCTTTCCCCAGGTCCAGATCTCTGTCATGGGTTTCCCCAGGCCCAGTCTGTTCAGACGCTTGGGCAGATGGCTTGCTTTCCAGCCACCCCCACGGAGGGGCCATCTGCTCGCATGCTCACCATCTCTGGGCTATACCTAGGACACTGGCTCTGAGGTGTGCTCACAGTTACAGCACCTGTGGGGCATGGAGTTGGTCAGAGGGGAGTTGAGCTTCCACGTAGTTAGTAGTCAACAGAGGCCTTGGTCAGTGACCCGGGGCCCTGGGCTACTGTGGATGGAAGCAGGGCAGGTGCTTGCACACTCCTGTGTCCACTAGGTGGAGGCTTCCCCTGCTGAGGGTGTAGACCGGGTCGGGGAGGGGCATGTAGGGGAATGCATCCCCTGGCCCGATGGGTGTCTGGAAGGGCATGTGGCACCCACCACGGTCACATGCCAACTAGCCAAGGCCAGTCCAGGACGGCTGAGAGTGGGGTTGGGCTGAGCAGCCGTGTCGCAGTAAAGTAGCCGAGCCAGCGTGGCTGATAAGATCAAGGCAGGAAGTACCTGGAAGTACCCGGGCTTGAATCCCCCTCAGTGCTTACTAGCTGTGGGAGCTTGGGGAGCTACATGATCACTCTGTGGCTCAGTTTCCTCAACTGTAAAATGGAAATACGACTAGCACATATTTTGTTGTGAGGACTAAGTGAATCGTCATATACAAAGAATTTAACTCAGTGGTTGGCAAAGTGCTTAATAAGCAGCGCTTTTGTCCTGGACAAGGGTTCAGTGTGCTGAGGAACTTCCTCAAATATAGAGAGGACAGAGTCTGTGGTATTGGACCTTGGGGTGGGCTGCTTGGATTGAAAGATCAATAGGGTATGCCCCTTCCTGGCACACATTCACCCAGAAATGCAGAAGGAATAAACCAATTAACACTCAGGTTTTGAGTTTCTAAATAAACTTTGAAGCTCAAGAAGAGTTTGAGAATCCTAGGACAAGAGAGCCCCAACAGGCAGCCCAGGTCGGGGCTCCTCCACTCACCTGCAAGACCCTGGAGCAGGCAAGGAGGCACTCGGAAGGTTCCCATGTGAACCTCCCAGGCTCGTGGAGCTTTCCTGGGCCCTGAGATGAACGCAGATTTCACGACGTCCTCATAGGGGAGGACGCAGAAGATGTGGGTCATCAACTCAAGCTTGACGGGAGTGTGGCAATGCCGAGAACCAGGCGGGGGGTATGCAGCTCAGCAGACGCTGATGCGGACAGGTGCCGAGCATGGTGGAGAGCTCCTGCGGATGCCTGCATCATCCCATGCGTGCCCACCTCCCCACTCCCTCAGCCACCTTTTTTTTTTTTTTTTTTTTTTTTTTTTTTTTTTTTTTTTTGAGACGGAGTCTCACTCTGTTACCCAGGCTGGAGTGCAGTGGCGCGATCTCGGCTCACTGCAAGCTCCACCTCCCGGGTTCACATCATTCTCCTGCCTCAGCCTCCCGAGTAGCTGGAACTATAGGCACCCACCACCATGCCCGGCTAATTTTTTGTATTTTTAGCAGAGACAGGGTTTCACCGTGTTAGCCAGGGTGGTCTCGATCTCCTGACTTTGTGATCCGTCTGCCTCGGCCTCCCAAAGTGCTGGGATTACAGGCGTGAGCCACCGCACCTGGCCAGCCACCGCTTTTATCAGGGACAAGGAAGGCAAGGGGAAAATCCAGATGAAATCCGAGATGACTCAGGTTATCCTGACATTGAGATAGATTAAGCCTTCTTGCCCCCAATGAATGGGGGGTACAAAATAGTGATTAAGTTGTATCGTTGAAGAAAACAAATTACAATGGTGCCTCCTAAACTTTGGACCTGAATGTATTAGAGAAATGCAAATCAAAACCACAATGAGATACCATCTCACGCCAGTTAGAATGGCAATCATTAAAAAGTCTGGAAACAACAGATGCTGGCGACGATGTGGAGAAATAGGAACACTTTTACACTGTTGGTGGGAGTGTAAATTAGTTCAACAATTGTGGAAGACAGTGTGGCGATTCCTCAAGGATCTAGAACCAGAAATACCATTTGACCCATCAATCTCATTACTGGGTATATACCCAAAGGATTATAAATCATTCTAATATAAAGACATATGCACACGTATGTTTATTGCAGCACTATTTACAATAGCAAAGACTTGGAACCAACCCAAATGACTATCAATGATAGACTGGCTAAAAGAAATGTGGCACATATACACCATGAAATACTATGCAGCCATAAAAAAGCACGAGTTCATGTCCTTTGTAGGGACACGGATGAAGCTGGAAACCATCATTCTCAGCAAACTAACACAGGAACAGAAAACCAGACACTGCATATTCTCACTCATAAGTGAGAGTTGAGCAATGAGAACATGTGGACACAGGAAGTCCCGGGAACATCACATACTGGGGCCTGCCAAGGGGTGGGGGGAAAGGGGAGGGAGAGCATTAGGACAAATACCTAGTGTGTGCAGGGCTTAAAACCTAGATGACAGTTTGATAGGTGCAGCAAACCACCATGGCACATGTATACCTATGTAACAAACCTGCATGTTCTGCATGTGTATCCCAGAACTTAAAGTAAAATTAAAAAAAAAAAAGAAAAAATCCGTTCTTCCAAACTCTGCCTTTTAATTGGAGAGTTTAATCCATTTACATTTAAAGTAATTAGTAAGGAAGGACTTACGCCATTTTGCTATTTTGCCTCTCCATATATTATTCTTTGTTCCTGCATTCCTCCATTATTGCCTTCTTTTTGATTTAACTGAGTTTTCACAGTATACCATTTTGATTTACTTCTCACTTATTTTTCTGTATATTTTAAAAGTGACCTTCTTGTTGATTATTATGGGGATTAAAACTGATACCTTAAATTTATAAGAAACTAATTTGAATCAATGCCAATTTAGCTTCAATAGTATATAAATCCTCTGGTCATACAGTGTTTTTCTTCTCTTTATATGTTGTTATTGTCACAAATTACATATTTATAAATTGCCCCTTAATGTAAATTTATAATTATTATTTTCCAAAAATACATAATACAACACTGCATCCCAAAACAGTAGGACACTTATATTTACCCATGTGGTTAACTTTACCAGTGCTCTTTATTTATTTCTTTGTATGGCTTTAATTTACCATCTAGTGTCTTTTCATTTTGACCTGAAGACCTGCCTTTAGCATTTATTGTTAGGCAGGTATTCTAGAGATAAACTGTTTCAGATTTTGCTTGTCTGGGAATGTTTTATTAATTAAATTTTATTAATTAAATTAAAACACTTCTCTTTCAGCTTTGAAAGATAGTTTTGATAGATATGGAATATTTGGTTGACAGTAGTTTTCTTTCAGTACTTTGAATATGTCATTTCACTGTCTTATGGTGCCCATGGTTTTTGATAAGAAATTGGCAGCTAATCTTATTGAGAATTCTTAGTATGTGATGAGTTGCTTCTCTCTTACTGCTTTCAAGGTGCTCTCTTTGTCTCTGATTTTTCACAGTTTGATTTTAATGTGTCTCAGTGTGGATCTTTTCGTATTTAACTTATTTGGGGCTTGTTGAGCTTTTTGATTGTGTAGATTCTTGTCTCCCATCAAATTCGACAATGTTTTCAGCCAATATTTCTTCAAGTATTCTTTCTGCACTGCCCTCTTTCTGCTTTCTTCTGGGGGCTTTGTTGGGGGTATTGTCCCACAGGTCCCTGAAGCTCTTCCCATTTTCCCCCAATCTTTTTATAGGTTTCATAATCTTATGGTTTCATTTTCATAATTTTTATTGCTCTATCTTCAAGGTTATTGATTCTTTCCACTGTCAGCTCCATTTTTCTATGTAGCGTATCCTTTTTTAAAATTTCATTTATTGTATTTTTTAGTTATAAAATTTACATTTTATTCTTCTTTCTAGCTTTCATTTCTTTGCTGATATTTTCTATCTTTCCATTGATTTCAAGGATGTTCAAACTTGTTGGAGCATTTTTGTAATAGCTGTTAAAAGTCTTTGTCAGATAATTCTAACTTCTGTGTCATCTTGGTATTGATATGCTGACTGTCTCTTCCACTAAGAATTGTGATTTTCTTGGTTCTTCACAGGACAAGTAATTTGGGATTGTATACTGAACATTTTAAATATTTGCATTGTAAAACTCTGGATTTTGTTTTAATCTTCTGTAGGATATTGATATTTTTGTTTTACCAGGCAATCAACCTTTTGAGGCCACAAGTTCTGACCAGTCTTTTTAGGTTGTGGTTTCAATGTTAGTTACGTTTTCAAACCCTTGTGGTGTTATTAGTATCTGTCCCATGTGTCTCACCCAGTTCCATCTGGCATCTGGATGGCGATCTGTCCCATAGTTCAGTTCTTGACCTATGGCATGCTGCTCATAGGGAGATACACGCATGCACAGCTTGCTGCTGAGCTGTAGATTCATGGTGAACTTATGTGGCTGCTTTCCTGAGCCCCATCCTGTCCGTGACTTCCTTAGTACTTTCTGATTCCCTTAGAGACTCCCCTTTACATTCCTCCAGACAGAAACATGGCAGCATATTTATTCTGATCTGCCACACACCCTTCCAAGTGTACCAATGTCTAGGGTCAAGCAGCAAGAGGAAAGAGAAAAAGAACAGGATTTTATCCTTCCCAGGGAGGATCACAGCTCCCCCAAATGGTGAGGGAAGTTTTCTTCATCAGAGTTTTAGGCTCCTGTGGGCCCTCATTGTTGTTTTTGCTGGTGCCACCATTGGCATTAGATTGTTTGGAAGCCAGAGTGTGAGAGAATAGGAAAACAAAAATAAAGGGGTGAAGATTTCTACACCTTACTCTCTATGATGTTAGAAGACCCCTTCCACACTCTTCAAGTCAGACTAGAGGGCTGCTCCTGGAGCAGTCTCTATCCATGCCAATGGTCTCTATCCATCCAAGTTTTGGGCTACACTGAGTTCAGGCCAGGGAATACAGTTAAGTCCTCACCTAATGTTGTCAATAGGTTTTTGGAAACTGTGACTTTAAATGAAACAACATTTGATGAAACCAATTTTACTATAGGCTACTTGATATCAACAAGAGTGAAGTTCCTAAGGAATTTTTCTGGTCACAAAAGCATCACTAAACTTAAAAATAAAGACCCAAAACACTTCTAATATTAAACATTGAAATAAATGTGAGCTATACATACACTTAAGAAAGATTAATAAAAGCAAGTAAGATCATTATTTACCCAGTTTTTGGTGAATCAGTGAGTGATGGCAGTCATAGCGGTGGTGGGTTAAATCAAGGAATAAATGTTTGCAAAGTGAAAATAGTAAGAAGCTTCTCTCACCATCCCACAGTTCAAAAACAAGTAATAACAAACATGGCGGCTCCCTGAGCACTTTCGTGATGTATTTATTGTCCTGCATTGGTATGATTGTTGTAGAGTTTATGAATTTTTTATTTTACAATTTTTTTTCCTGCTTTCTTTCTTTCTCTTTTTCTTTTATCTTCCTTCCTTCTTTCTTTCTTTTCTTTCTTTTTCTTTCTTTTTCTTTTTCTTTCTTTTATCTTCCTTCCTTCTTTCTTTCTTTTCTTTCTTTTTCTTTCTTTCTTTCTCTCTTTGTATCTTTCTTTCATTTTCCTACCCACTTATTCCAGTGCAGGGTCACAGGTGACCAGAGCCTCCCTATCCAGGAACTCAGAACAAGTTAGGCACAACCCTGGACAGGACGCTCTCTCATCACAGGGTTGCTCATACCAGGCTAACTTATATTGAGACAATTTAGACATGCAATTAACTGAATGTGGACAGCTTTGGGAAACCAGAGAACCCAGAAAAAACCCACAACCCAAACAGATATGGAGAACATGCAAACTCCACACAGACAGTGGTCCCAGTTGGGAATAGATGTTTTTCTCATTGAGTTTATATGAAATGACTTTGAACAAAGCAAGGTAATTGAAGGACCTGTTGTATTGGAGGGAAATGAAGCAGCACCACTGCCAGTCCAATGGCACTTGAATTCTAGTCTCCTTGCCCATCTGCCTGTTACTGCTTGTTTTTCAGCTCTTCACATGGCTGCTCAATGCATCCTTTACAGGGATTTGGAAGCAACAGGCTGGAGTGTACTTACTGCCTCTTACCCCAATCCAGAACCTCTCCTGGATCCTTTTTAGGCCTTTTTGGGGTCACTCTCATACCTCCCTCATCACTGAAAAGTACACTTGACCCCTTCCCTCTGTACTGCTCTTTTGTCTATTCCTAAAGCATCCTCCAACAACTGTTAAATTCCAGTAAAAAATCTGTTGTTAAGTTCAATGGAAAGAATGGTCAGCCAAAGAAACCCCTCTGCTCAGGATGGAACAAAAGATCCAGGCCCCTTTCCCCTGTGACCACTTGTCAGACAAGATTCTAAACCAAACATGTATTGAACAAGAATTATATAATTGGTATTATACTAAAGTTAGAGCCCTTGTTGATCACTGGGCGTTTTTTTTTTACATTAAAAAGATATATAAAATATAGATAATAGGAACAGGATAAAGATGATGATAAAATACAATTAAATATTCTGCTTAATCACAATGGTAAGAGAGAAATAGTCAACCAATATTGATAAATTAATAACAGTGCACATTGGTACAGCCTTCTTGGAAAAGAACTTGGAAAATGAAAACCCAAGAAATATTAAAGCATTTATACATACTTGGGAATTTACGCTAAGGAAATAATTCTAAGAATGTAGTCATATAATTAAAATATCATTATTGGCTGGGCGTGGTGGCTCACACTTGTAATAGGTCCTAGCACTTTGGGAAGCCATGGTGGGCAGATTGCTTGAGCTGAGGAGTTTGAGACCAGTCTGGACAACATGGTGAAACTCCATCCCTACAAAAAATACAAAAATTGGCTAGGCATGGTGGTGTGCAGCTGTCATCCCGGCTACTTGTGGAGAGTGAGGCAAGAGGATCACTTGAACCTGGGAGGTCAAGGCTGCAGTGAGCCAAGATCGCGCCACTGCACTCCAGCCTGGGTGACAAAGTGAGATGCTGTCTCATTTAAAAAAGTCATTATTAAAGGATTATCTCTAATAAAACTAGAGAACATTTCATTAAATATTATACATAAATACTATGTTATGCAATATGGTAATTTAAAATAATTATTTTAAATATATATAGGAGCAAACAAAGTTGTTTATAGTATAATGATGGGTCAATTGTCTTGCTGTGTAATTTTAACACTTAGCTAGACCAGAATGCTTTTTGTTCCTGAAACAAAAAGGATGCTACCCAAATGAAAGGTACAGGAAAGAAAGCTTTAACAGAATATTTATTAAAGCCCATCATGATATAAAAATAAAAACACTTTATATTTGTACTCCACCTAGCATGTTAAAAAAAACCCAACTCTGGCCAGGCGTGGTGGCTCATGCCTATAATCCCAGCACTTTGAGAGGCTGAGGCAGGTGGATCACGAGGTCAGGAGTGAAACCCTGTCTCTACTAAAAAAAAATACAAAAAGTTAGCCGGGCGTGGTGGCGGGTGCCTGTAGTCCCAGCAACTCGGGAGGCTGAAGCAGGAGAATGGCGTGAACCCGGCAGGCAGAGCTTGCAGTGAGCCGAGATAGCACCACTGCACTCCAGCCTGGGCAACAGAGCGAGACTCTGTCTCAAAAAAAAAAAAAAAAAAAACCAAAAAAAAAAAAAGCCCAACTTTATCAGTAACATATATTTATCTTTTGTATTACCATATTGTTCAATCCTCATTCATTTTAGTAGGTAGTTTTTTGCAGTGTTTTGGATTTTCTAAGTATGCAAGCACACAATCTTCAAATGAAGTTAATTTTGCCCTTTCATCTTTAATGTTAGTCTTTTTTCTTTATAGTCTCTTTCTTTGAGTTCTATAATATTAATCTTGAGTGATTTGTCTTACAGCAGAAAATGCTTCCCAAACCATGTTGTGATAGCAGTAGTGATATATAATACAATCCTTTTCTATTACAGAATATTTAACGTAATTTTTGATGTGAACAATGTAAAGGAGAAAAAATATTATTATAGCAAATAACATTTAGCAAATGCTAAAAAGGCATTTTACAAAATTCCACATTCAATCTTTATGAAAGTTCTAATCATAATTGAAATAGGGAGGTATAAAAAAATGAAAGGAAGCATTTTTCCCCAAAACTACTAACAAATACCTATTTTGTACATCACTACAAAAATATATTCAAATAGTCGTCAAAAGCAAAATAGACAAATGGGATCTAATTAAACTAAAGAGCTTCTGCACGGCCAAAGAAACTATCATCAGAGTGAACAGGCAACCTACAGAACGGGAGAAAATTTTTGCAATCTATCCATCTGACGAAGGGCTAATATCCAGAATCTACAAGGAACTTAAAGAAATTTACAAGAAAAAAATCAAACAGCCCCATCAAAAAGTGGGCAAAAGTTATGAATAGACACTTCTCAAAAGAAGACATTTATGCAGACAAAAGACACATGAAAAAATGCTCATCATCACTGGTCATCAGAGAAATGCAAATCAAAACCACAATGAGATACCATCTCACACCAGTTAGAATGGCAGTCATTAAAAAGTCAGGAAACAACAGATGCTGGAGAGGATGTGGAGAAATAGGAATGCTTTTACACTGTTGGCAGGAGTGTAAACTAGTGTGGTGATTCCTCAAGGATCTAGAACTAGAAATACCATTTGACCCAGCGATCTCATTATATATCCAAAGGATTATAAATCATGCTACTATAAAGACACATGCACATGTATGTTTATTGCAGCACTATTCACAATAGCAAAGACTTGGAACCAACCTAAATGTCTATCAGTGATAGACTGGATTAAGAAAATGTGGCACATATACACCATGGAATATTATGCAGCCAAAAAAGGATGAGTTCATGTCCTTTGTAGGGACATGGATGAAGCTGGAAACCATCATTCTCAGCAAACTATTCGCAAGGACAGAAAACCAAACACTGCATGTTCTCACTCATAGGTGGGAGTTGAACAATGAGAACGCTGGGACACAGGGCAGGGAGCATCACACACCGGGGCCTGTTGTGGGGTGAGGGGATGGCGGAGGGATAGCATTAGGAGAAATACCTAACGTAAATAATGAGTTAATGGGTGCAGCAAACCAACATGGCACATGCATACATATGTAACAAACCTGCACGTTGTGCACATGTACCCTACAACTTAAAGTATAATAAAAAAAAGAAAAAAAAAACTGTGTATGGTGACATAATATCTAGGCACCATAATTTAATACATTTAATTCATGAGTTATTATGTTAAGTTGAATATCCTTGCAAACTCTCATTACTTTTTTTTAACGTTTTTTTTTTTTTTGGCACCATGTTTATGAACTCTTTGCTTAACTCAAAGTCATGAATATTTTATTCTAACAGTTTCATGTTTTTACATGTATATTTGTAATTCTGATCCATTTCGAGTTATTTTTTAATAAGGTGTGTGCTTAGGTGGATTAATTGTTTTGCATATGAATGCCAAATTGTCATTTTTTGAAAACACTACTCTTCATCCAATAAATTTATTTTGTACCTTCTTTAAAAATCAGTTGGTCTTGAAAGGCCGAGGTGGGCGGATTATGAGGTCAGGAGATCGAGACCATCTCGGCTAACACAGTGAAACCCCGTCTCTACTAAAAACACAAAAAATTAGCTGGGCATGGTGGCATATGCCTGTAGTCTCAGTTACTCAGGAGGCTGAGGCCAGGAGAATTGCTTGAACCTAGGAGGCAGAGGTTGCGGTGAGCCAAGATTGCGCCACTGCACTCCAGCCTGGGCGACAGGGCGAGACGCTGTCTCAAACAAACAAACAAACAAGCAAACAAAATCAGTTGATCTTATTTGTGTGGATCTATTTTTGGGCTCTCGTTTTGGTCTATTGTCTTAATTACTATAGCTTTATTAAGCGTAAGTCTTAAAATCAAGTAGTGTGATTTTTCTAACTTAATGCTTCTTTTAAAAAGTCATCTTGGTTATTCTAATTCCTTTGCCATTCTAGTATATATATTTTAGAATCAGCTTGACAATATCTAAGAAAAATTCTGTTGGAATTATGATTTACATTTCCTAAATTTCATAAGACATCAACTTATCAAAAAAATGTATTCTTCTGGGAATTGAGCCATCTACATTTGTGGAACAAATGCTCCCTAGTCATAGAATATCATCCTTTTAATATAGTGATGGATTCAATTTGCCAGTGCTTCATTTATATTTTGCATTTATAGTCACAGATAAAGTTGGCGTAGAGTAGTGGGTTTTATTTCATTTATTTGTTCTTTGCTTCTCTTTTTTTAAAAAATAAATCCTATATAAAGTTTTTCCAGTATGGTTACACAACCTTCATTGAACAGATTTGAAAAGTTATTCATCTTTTTCTATGGTCTGAAATAGTTTAATATAGGAATTATCTATGTTTTTCTATAGACTTTCTGAGTCTCTGCATGTCTAAAAATATCTTTGCTATGACAGGTGATTGATATTGTGGCTGGATATATAGGATTCTTAGAATACTGTCCCCATTCAATCATTTTTAAATGTTTTTCCAGTCTTACCTCTAGTGTTGCAGACAAGTTGTCTGATGGTAGCCCATTCTTTTTCCATTGTAAGTAATCTATCATTTCTTTCTATAAGTATGTAATATTTTCTTTTCCATAATTGGAATTCAAAAATTTTATCAGGACATGTTACTGGAGGTAACCTAGATGTTTTTTAAAAATTATAATTGACTTTACTTGGGACTCAATTGCTTTTTGTAACCTGAAAACTCAAACTTTTTTTTTTCTAAGACCTATTTTCTCTCTTGATTACCCTATTTATTACTTCTCCATCTGTTCTCTTTTCCCTTTCTAGTGAACTTTTATTAGTCACATTCAGATATCCTGGATCTGTCCTCCAAGTTTCTTTTCTTAATTCCTCATGAATTCCACATCATTTATAAAATACTTCTTCCAGTTGAGCTTCCAAAACAGTCATATGGTCCTCAGCAAAGAATAGTGTCTTCTCAGTTTATTGAACTTGTAATTTCAAAAGTAAGTACTCTGGTTCTAGAAAATCTTTTGTTCTGTGCTAAATTTAATGCCCTTTGAGAGTTCTCATTTGCTTTTTTTGTTGTTGTTTTTAAGTTCATCTGTCTTTTCCATTAGCTTTATTTAAACAATTGTCATCTGCTCTCCTTTTAAACACAGTGTTCTCCCTCGGGTTGCTGGAGTTTCTTAATCTGGCAGTTCTCAACACTGGCCACACATGAGAATCCCTCTAGGGAGGTTCTAAAAGTCCCAATACTCAGGAAACAGTGAAACCAATTAATAAAGACTTTCTGATGGTGGAACAAAGGCATCAGTGGCTTTTAAAACTCCCCAGGTGATTCCAGTGAATCAGCTAAGAATAAGCATTACTTTCTTAAATGGGCCTCGTTTTATTTATCTTCTCAGGGGTGTATATTCCTTTAGAATTCTTACAGGTTATAGCTTTAGTATCACAACTGGCAGATGGTGTAAGGGACAAACATTTTTGCTCTCATTCAGTGGTGGGGTAAAACCCAGAAAACTGGGTTCACTTTGCTGGAGTATGGGAGGAGCCTCTCTGTCATTAGGTGTTTTTTGGGGCAAGTAACAGCAACTCCCTCATCTACAGAAACTGGTGTCAAAGCACTTCAGTATTCAGCAGCTTTCCAGGTTCACAAAAGTCTGTGGACTAGGGAGGCCTTCTAAGGACCACAAGCAAAACAGGGAGCAGGGGCAGGCAAGAGCTTTCTCTTCGAAGGTGATTGTTGGTTGTGACTTGCTAGTTCCAGATGGAGGTAAACAGCTATACATGTAAGCACCCGTATTTCCAGAATCCCCTCTATGATTTCCCCTGATCATTAAAACTTTATTACCATTTAGATTTGTATGATCACATGATCAGTGTGAATGTAAAATGTACACAGCCTCCAACTGGGTGCATCAAGAATCTCATGTAATCCACGCAACAACATGGATGGATTTCAAATGCATCATGATAAGTGAAAGAAGCCAGATGCATGAGGCTGAACACCCTGTGACTCATGGATATGCCATTCTGGAAAAAGACAAACCAGAGGGATAGAACACAGATCAGTGGTGACCAGCGGCAAAGAGTCAGGGGAGGGAATTGGCTACAGAGGAGCACTGGAGGAAATTGGGTGTGATCGAATTCTTCTATATCTTGATTCTGGTGATGGTTACATCATTATATGCATCTGCCAAAACTCACAGAACTAAGCATTAAAAATGGTGTGTTGTATTACATTTAAATTATACCTCAATAAACCCTTCTGGAAAAAAAATCATGTGTCTTCTCCATTATACTGAACTCTCTGCAGATCCCCCCAAATCTCTCTTAGGCTTGTCCGCCTTTGTCTACTCTATTTTCTCTGCCAAGACATTTTCATTTAATCTTTGACTTGGATTAGATGCTACGTCCTCTGGGAAGCCTTCCATTTTTCTGCATGACTCTTCTGGTGTTTCTTTGCTATCCCAGCCCCGTTTGTGCAGTGGTGAGCTGCGTGTCTGTGTTTGTATTCTCTGCTGGACTGTAGGATCAGTAAAAGTAGGGATTTCATCTTGTTTATCATCATTGTATTCCTATCACCTACCTCAGTTTTGCTAATTATCTGGTAATCTATAACTTGCAAGGATAAAGGGGCTACTCTCCAGCATATTCACCAGGACTTTCTGTTTTTGGAAACCTCCCTGGAAGCTCCTAAAAAATTAAGAAATATCCCAGAAATTACTCGCAAAATCCTTGCACTAGAGCAGACATGCTTGACCGTGGAGCCACTGAGCTTACAAACCTGAGAGGTGGGTACCTAGAGGGAGATATTTTGAGAAGATGGAAGTGAGTTCCCTGAAAATCCATGGTCCATAACACCTCATCCATTTTTATAGCTGCAATCGACAAGAATGCTCATCCTATTTGCTTTCCTTGCTTGACAATATAATTTCAGAGACTGGTGAAAGATGTTTTCAGCACTAGAATCAATACTTCGGATTACAGCTGCTTTTGTGCTCGTCTCTCCCCAGTGAAAACATTGCTGGGGAAGATGGGAAGACATATGGAAGCTCCATATCTCCTGATATTTTAGCTCTCAAGAATCTGTCTGTTCTAATCAATTGCTGCATTTATTTTTAAGAATTTTGAAGGCAGGGGTATAGGGTAAGAGGAGAGAAATGATAACTTTGAGGCACCTTGTTCTAAAGCTGTTGTATCTGAACAAATAAGGAGCCATACACCCACCTCTGATTCAGAATTGCATTTCTTTTCCTACAGATCCCAAGCCAAGGGCATCTTGTAAAAGCTCTTAGTGTAGTTGGGAAATGCCCCCAGATTTCTCTTAATCTATACTTTCAAGGAATTCTCATTCAAGATGGAGGATAGGCCACCTGGATTGGGAGAATGGGCCTTCACCTCCCCTGATAGCCAAATCCCATAGAAATGTCCATCTCAGGCCACACCCTCAGGTGAGCCAGAAATGCCACTTTTTCTGCTTGTCCTTAACAGAATTGATTTCTCTTTGCATTTGTCTGAGTGGTGGAGATTTTCTCTCTTTCATTTCAGGGTTTCTCCTCCTGTATCGTCCCAGTTGCATTAAGTTCTGGGAAACTTCAGAGAACCAAAGTGTTCAGGGATTGGGGGTGAGGGGTGCCCATCTTTTTCTCAGTTTCAGTTTTCCATGATAGACCTCATTCCATCTGGCCCTCAGTCATTGATTCATGCTAGAAGTTTCCTCACAGATATCCAGTTCCATTATTTGTTTATTTATTTTTGAGACAGGGTCTTGCTCTGTCACTCAGGCTGCAGTGCGGTGGCATCATCGTAACTCACTGCAGCCTTGAACTCCTGGGCTCAAGCAATCCTTCCTCCTCAGCCTCTTAAGTAGCTAAGACCACAGGTGGGCAACACCAAGCCTGGCTAATTTTTTAAATTTTTTTGTAGAGACGAGGTCTCACTATGTTGCCCAGGCTGGTCTCTAACTCCTGGGCTCAAGCGATCCTCCTGCCTTGGCCTTCCAAAGTGCTGGGTTTACAGACATGAGCCACCACTCCCAACCTAATTCCATTATTATATCCTTCTTCAACCAAACTGCTGGGCCTCTCTCTCTGTCACACAGAACATTTTTGTTCTTTCCCTCATTATGCAAGGGATCTCTTAGCTTGTTTTGGCCCATCTACTTAGAGACCACTCATGGCATTTTTTTCTGCCTTAGGCCCTAGAGGCATGGGGCAAACTGTTTGGCTCATGGGGCAATCAGGAAGTGAGGTGTCAGGTTCTTGGTTCCCTGGAGTTCCAGTTACTACCCCAAGTTTCTACTTTATTGGAGCTGGAGGTGGGTGGGCTTGGGGTACAAGTCCCTTTCTCAGGGCAGCCATGAGAGTCTAGGTTACTAGGTGCCACACAAACATGTAGATTAGGTTGAACCATATAAAATTGTCAATTTTTTTTGTTAAGTCTGGTTCAATAGTAGCAATTTTATACATTGTGAGCTATACATATCAAATGATGATACACATTCCTCAGTCTGTTCCTCAACTTTGCAAAGGGATTATATATTTTTTTTTGAGACGAGGTCTTGCTCTGTCACCCAGGCTAGAGTAATGCAGTGGCTCCATCCTAGCTGACTGCAGCCTCGTCTTCCCAGGCTCAAGTGATCCTTTCACCTCGCAGCTTCCCGAGTAGCTGAGACCACAGACATGCACTACCACTCCTGGCTAATTTTTGTATTTTTTGCAGAGACGGAGTTTTGCCATGTTGCCCAGCCTGGTCTTGAACTCCTGAGCTTAAGCGATCTGCCAGCCTCGGCCTCCCGAAGTGCTGGGATCACAGGTGTGAACAACCGTGCCCAATTGCAAAGGTTTTTGTTAGAATTTTTCCAGCAGATTTTATTCTTCCTTGGTAACCTTTAGTTGTTTTTGCAAACTAATCAGAAGCTTTTGTGCTTGCCTATTTTGAACAAAGTGTTTTAAAACCCCATGACTCTCTTCATTTGGAAGATTGTCTAACAGGCTAGAAAAGGTCCCAAATTTTTAAAGTGTGAAAATAGCAGCATTTTTATAGGTAAAACACATGATTTTGGGAAAAAAAATCCATGTGACATACCCAAACATCTCTTTAAAAAATGTTCTCTTTATAATACACATTTCTTTGAAAAACAGTGTCTTTTTCCTCTTTGTTTAAATGTCATATTTACCTTGAGTGGACAGTGAGGCATTTCTCTTAAAAAGAAAATATTTGTTAGATAGCAAAGCAGTGACAGCCACTTGTCATCACAGAAGAGATCAGCAAATTTGAAACACTTGTCTTTTTGTAAAAGAAAAGTGTATAACATGTCTTTAAGTCTGACAAATCTTTTAAGTACTTTGCTGTGAGATAACATACAAATATTCATATGTCACAAAAAAGTTTTAAGTCCCCTTCTATTATGAAGTGCTATAAAAATTCTACTTGATCTTAAAGGTCCTAATTTTATAAGTTTTCCAACATCATTGACATCCTGTAATCCTTGGTACTTCTGACTGTAACATATTTGTCACAAGAGTACGCCCAGCATGAGGCAATGTGTGACATGTGGTGTGTGTCATACCATCCTGGCAGCCCTACCCCAAAATTCCTTTTTTAATCTTTTAAGAAGTTGCATTTATTTAAGGAAATCAGTTGTTAAGATTATATCTTTCTTTGCACGTCTTTACTATACTGATCTCCTAAAATACTTCTTTGTGGATTATCAGAACCAATCTGGCAAATTCCATAAGCTAAAACTTGTTAGAAACATCTGTACTTGATCCATGTACAGTCTTCTGCACTGAATGCTTGCTCAAATGCTTATTTCCTCAGTGGCGTTTTCTGTGAGTATTCCAACAGTGTTTGCTGATGAAGGGATGTGTTTGATTTGAATAATTTTTCTGTATTTCTCCGAGGAAGATGTATGGCTAGCTAGTACTATTCTAGATGCACAGGGTGAAGCTAATCTCTTACATTCAGTGGATGTCTTAGGTCATTAGGACTTAATTTCCTGGAATTTCAGTTGAGAAACTTACTGTATTAGTCCATTTTCATACTGCTATAAAGAACTGCCTGAGACGGGGTAATTTAAAAAGGAAAGATAGGTTTGATTGACTCACAGTTCAACATGGCTTGGGAGACCTCAGGAAACTTACAATCATGGCAGAAGGTGAAAGGGTAGCAGGCACATTCTTCACAAGGTGGCAGGGCAGGATGGAGTGAGTGCAAGCAGGGGAAATGCAACACTTATAAAATCATCAGATCTCCTGAGACTCACTCATTATCATCAGAACAGCATGGGGGAAAGCACACCCATGATCCAATTACCTCCACGTGGTCCTATTCTTGACATGTGGGGATTATGGGGATTACAATTCAAGGTGAGATTTGGGTGGGACACAGAGCCAAACCATATCAAGGAATATTTAAGATTTTAAAAAATCACTATCAACCCCTTTGCATCATAGAATTCTCTTCCTTCCTTCAGGATCCCTGGGGACATGACTAGCATACAGATCCTTTGGCAATGCCATGTCATTCCATACATTAACTCTCAGAAGGCTAAGGTTGCTTTTGGTTAAAATAATATAAATATGGGCTTAAATATTTAATTTGATAAATATTTTCTTTCTGTACCCCCAAAGAAGTGCCTGCCCTATCCCCTGGAGTGTGGACACCTCATTCCAGAGATCATAAGTTTAGGGTACAAGGTATCACTGTTCTTTATATTTATTATTTATTTATTTATTTGTTTATTGAGTAATCATGCCAGTAAAACTTTTGCATTGAGAACTGAGAAATAGTGAAAGGGGGATAAAAATAAAGTCCAGTTTCTATAATGGAAAAAGGCTGGATGCATGTGGGATCCCAGGAGTCGGTTGTAGGTTATTTTCTTTGTTATACAGCACTGTGGCAGCAGAACCCTACTTATCCTGCAGAGGATGCCCCAGGTAACTTCTTCATCCTAGGTTACAGAATGTAAGTTATATAGAGCAGAACCAAACTTGCCCTGTAGTGTGGGGCCAAGCTCTGCTGAATCCAACAGAGCTATGGTTGACCTGCAGATCCATGAGTAGTATCACAGTAAAATAATGGGACATGACAAACTTTTGCACATAAACCTATGAGTGTGTTCAGTATTGAGTCCAGCATCAAGGACCTTTGCTCTCTCCAATCCTAAGTTCTATGAAGAGTTCTTCACACAGACACTTACATGCACGTGCATTCTCTGAGCAGGTCTGCTCAGAATTGCCTGGCTATGACTTTGTTCTCAAAATATGTTGGTGTTTGGCAGCTATGTCAGACTATCAGCCAGTCCCTAGATACACTTTATTATTTCTCGTCATTTATGGGATGAAAAATATATCAGCCTGGTTGGTAAGAACAGAGTCACTAAATGTGTTAAAGAAATAAAGTGTTTCATACAGGATTGGGGCTTACCCAAACATGGGAGGGGCTGGGAGAGTCATGGTCTGAAGGCTGCAGTTAAAGGGTGGGAGAAACAGTCACCTACAACTCAGAACTGGAAAGACTGGAACTCTTGGGCGTGTCTGAGAAGCTGCTGTGCCTTCCTGCCAGAGTGGGAGTGCCCAGTGAGGTTTGCTAAACCACATGCTCCATAAAACTGGTGTGTGAGCCAACATGACCTCCCACGAGCTTTCCTCCTGCCTTCCCACCACAGGCTTCTCATTGGTAATAAGATTCACGTTCAAATCCGGAACCTCTCAGGGAAGGGAGTGCTAGGAAGTGGCTCCAAGTCTCAGGTGGGACTCCTGGGGATGCCACGTTGACAACTGGTAATTCAGCAGAAGGACTGACATTTGTGTGTGTTTACCAATCTAGGGCTTTACGTACCTGAGTCTGTTTGATTCCTGCAACAATGTTGAGGAATAAGAGCTCCTCCAGGTACACAGCTGCTAAGTGGACAAGACCATAGGCTTCCTCCTTAGTTCCTTCCTGACCACGTGGCATTGCTAGGGGTTATCCATTTGTTTCCTCCTCTAGACTTCAGGTTCCTTGGAGAGGGGATCTCTCTTATGCATCTTTGTTTCTTCAATTAAGTAGAATTTTTGTACACCTTGATATAGCATCTGCATATGAAAAGAATTCAATACTTCTTCTTTTCTTTCTTTTTTTTTTTTTTTTTTTTTTTTTTTTATAGACAAGGTCTCATTCTGTTGCCTAGGCTGGATGGAGTGCAGTGGTGCAACCACAGCTCACTTCAGCCTCAAACTCCTGGGCTCAATGGGGTCCTCCCACCTCAGCATCCTGAGTAGCTGGGCCTACAGGTGTGTGCCACCCTGCTTGGCTAATTTAATTTTTTCCTTTTTCAGAGATGGGGTCTCTCTATGTTGCCCAGACTGGTTTTGAACTCCTGACCTCAAGTGATCTTCCCACCTCAGCCTCCCAAAGTGCTGGAATTATGGGTGTGAGCCACTGCACTCAGCCAGAATTTAATAAATTTTTTTAAAATTAAAGTGTTTGGATCTAGAAACAAAGAGCCAAGAAGATGCTCACCAAATTGTGCTCACCAATACATATCTTTCTTCTTGTCATTTAGGTTATGTGTATTTTGAAACAGGAAATCTCGCCATCCTCACCAAAGCCATTTCCTTGAGAGGATTTTATCTGTTTTGTCTCCTTGACTCCAGGCAGGGCTCCATTCCAACCAGATGGAAGATAATCTTTTATTTAATTTATCTTCTAATTATTTAGTTAATTTAAAGATTTTTTACTCTCTCTCCTGAATTTGCTCAGGAATATGAAGAAAAAGGAGGGAGGCCAGACCAGTCCATTCTCAAACAGCATAGAACTTCCCAGTGACTGGATGAAATATTTGCATTTCAGAACAGCATCTGTTAGCTTGGTTGCTGGAATTTGCTTTCCCTCTCAACCCCCCAGCCAGCCTGTATCTCTCAGCTTCTAAAAATATAATCTTATTCTTGCTCTCTTTTCAACTTGAAATGGACATAGAAGGCAGACATCTCATACCATTTACACCCAGAAGGCTGTCAGCAGCGGCGCTCAGGGAGTGAGAGTGTTTAATCTTGAGGAGGAAATAGAATGTATACACACCCGGCAAACTGAGATGTTTTACATTGGCTCTGGCTCCTACCGCCCCCATGTGCAGCAGCAGCTACCGAGACTCTACTGTGAATCCCCATGACTGGTAAGTCCCGTTGATCAGAACGATCGCGAATGTTTTCCTGCTCCATAGACACTGGGCCCAGCCAGGCCACCCAGTCATCATTAGCTGGGCTGCTGGTCCAGCCCTGTTTGCTGACTCTACCAGTGGTAGCTATTTCATGACAAGTTTACAGGAGGGAGAAATCAAAAGTACAACCTTACTTTTTGCTGGTCTCTTCCATCCTCTGCTGGCCTCATGTGACCTCCCGAACATGGCACAGTCATCACCAGCTCCCGTTGGTTCCTGGGGTGGTTTGGCAGCAGTTACGTTGGCACAGTCATTGGAAAAATCATTTCTGTAAATCGCATCACTGGTGCATCTGGGCTTCTGCCTGAAGCACATGTCAGGAGGAATTGTTGGCAACCCTGAGGGCAGGAGTGCATCTGCCTTGGGCTCCAGGGATGGTGTGGCTTGCTGGAGTGGGAGGTGCGCAGCCCAGCAGGGTCAGACATTTCAGTATGCCACCCCACCCACCACACCCTGCTCAAAGTGCAGGCCCCTGCGGCAAAAGCCTATGCGTGTGCTTTTCTCTCATGGCCCTCAAGGGAGGCCAAAGCTTATGTTACTCTCACTTGCATCCTTTGATGACCTAAAAAAGGGAGAGAGGTCATTTTCATGTGGCCAGTTCTATTCTCTTTCTCTCTTCTCCCTTCTCCTCTTTTTCCTCTTGTTCCCCATGACATATGTATTAAAAAGTCCACAGACTCTGGTGTACTTCTGGTGGGAATATGATTAGTATGACCATTTTGATATACTGTTAGTTACATCTCATAAAGCCAAATATATATGGATACAGTATGACCCAGCAATCTCACTCTTAGAAATAAACCCAATAGAAATGCATGCAATTGTGCATCAAAAGGCATGCACTAGAATGGTCTTAGCAGCATTATTCATAGTAGCCCCAAACTGGAAATAATACAAATGTCCGTCCACAGTAGAATTGCTGAACAATTTGTGCTATACTTACTACAGCAATGAGAATGAACAAAACGAACAACCTGCAGCAATGTGAATGGACCTCACAAGTATAATGTTGAACATAAGAAGCCAGGCACAAAAGAGTGCATATTTTTGTGTCTGACTCCATTACATGAATTTCGAGAAGAAGAAACATTAAGGTGTGGTTTTGGAAGGCAGGGTGTGGGGAGGTAGTTGGGGCATAAGGATGTTTTGGGGGTACAGGGTGGTGGCAGTGTTTTGCTTCTGGTTCTGGGGGATGGCTAAGTGTGTGTTCATTTCATGTAAGTTCATATGCATTTGTGCAATTGCCTGTAAAGATGTCATACTTCGATAATATTAAAAATATGAAAAATAAACATATAAAGCCCATATGGCAGAGCATACTTCTCTGCATTCTTTTTGCACATTGGTGATGAGCTGGCAGAGGGGTTGTTAACAAGCACCCTACTTGCTTACTGTGCTTGGTAGGATCCTCAACCTAGCGAGTCCCACCCCATTCCCTGGTCCCCAATCCCAAGCTCAAATCCCACACTTCCCCCTTCTCTCTAATCCCACCACCAGCCCCTTCTCCCACTTTCCCTGCCTCCCAGCATCCGTAAGGCTCCACTCACGGCTCTAACTGCTGTGCCCTGCAGTGCGAGGCCTTAACAGGGCTAGCCTTACATTCCAGCAGCTCGTGGTGCAGACTGAGGGATTCAAAGCAAGACTGCCTTCTCTCTGTTTCTCTGTGGTATCTGCAGCCTCCATATTGCTTGGTTCTTTCAGATTATGACATTATATATTCCTACTTAAATGTTAAAATGGAAGTAGCGTGCTAATACTATCTTCAAATCCGTCCGTCAGCCCAACTTTGCACTCAGGTTCCCTGTGAGCGAGAGAACCTTCCGTCAATACCCGCTTAAAAGTGGCCATCGGACTTTTGACCTTCAAGTTTTGAATAATGGTCTGAACATTTTGTTTTCCTTTTGTGTTTAATAATTTTATACTGTCCTTTCTTGACATAAAGTTGTGGCTATCAGAGATATTTTTAATCCAGTGGTTTTTCAAACTGCTTTTGTTATGTGCTAAAGCCCTTCTTTTAACACTGTCTAAATGAGAATAGACGCTTATGAGAGATTAGAGCAAAGTTGTTGGGCAGTGGGGGAGGGGACTTCCAGGGCCCTCTCAGCTCCTTCCCAGCGTCCCCACACAGGTCAGTATGGGGGCCTGCAGGGCCTCAGGTTGGAGCATCAGGTAACTTGTTCAATCTCTTTATTTTACAGTCTCTGCTCCAGGTCACCCTGGCCACACTCCAGAGCCAGGCAGAGGCTCTCCCTCCAAAACCAGGGCTCTTTCCTCTCTGTTCCAGAAGGAATTCTGGCTTTCCGTCTCACCTCAGCATTTGCAGTTAGCATCCCCTTCTCTGCTTCCTCATGAGATTTCCCCTCACATTGTGCACATTTTGATTTGGGTGTGTGCTTGCATTCTGAGGATTCGAAGTCCAACTTCTTAGACACTCGTAATCCCTGATTTAGGTCTGCAGATTTGTGCTAGCAGAAGTTGCTGGAAAATGAGTCTGGGTGCTGGGGCCTTCCCCAGGGAATCTGAGACTTGGCTTCCAGGTTAAGGGAGCATGGAGTGGGTTCTGCACAGAGTGACGACCAAGGGCCAACTGAGCTTGGAATCTGGAAGAGTCCTTCAGCTGGCCATTTGCTGAATTAGTTGCATATGAGGTTGTTGAATTTGGTGGACACAATCAATCACTGAACACGCTATTTAATGCTTTGGAATGGTGTGTATGTGTGTATGTTGCATATGAATTGCCAAAGCCTCACCAGTCAAAGACTCTAGGAACACACTTGTCAAGCAAGGTTAGGTTCATTTAACTTTCTGCAGAAGAGGAAAGCACACACCAGGGGAATCGAGTATCTCAGAAATAGGGGCTTCTGATGGGGTGTGGGCTTGTTGGGTCATTCTAAGGAGGGTTTAGGGAAATGGAGGCTACTTCTGGGTTGGGTCTTATTAGAAAGCAGAAACAATTCTTTTGTTGAGTATCTTCGTAATTGTTATCTAGGAAGCTGGAGGATTAAAATGGAGCAAAAGTTATCACTTGGTAAAGAAACAGAAGCTAATTATTAGTTAATTTTGTGGTTGCAGTGTGCCCTTGCCTCTAATTAGGTTTAGACATAATTATAGAGGGGTCTTATTTCTGTCTTGTTTCATCCTGGTCACTGAGTGTCCTTGTCTGAATACTTATATTCCGTGAAAGTTGTTTACACTCAGTAGGCAGCACTACAGGCTGCTTGCTGTTTGAGGTCAGCTGTCATGGCTGTTTGTTAACCACACACACTCATATTTATATTATATTATATATTTATATTATATCCATATCCATATTCATATTTGTGCAATGTGGACATATTACTAAATGATATAGTATATTTGTAAGTATCCAGCATGTGTGTCTGGCATATACAATCTGGAGAGACAATCTCACTTCGAGGTTACTAGCATGAGCTTTGGAATCAGACAGACCTGGGGTTCCAATCCCTTAAGTAGATTTCTTCATCTAAGTTTCAATTTTCTAATCCATAAAATGGGGATGGTAATACTGATGATATATGTCTACCATGAGAAGTGAATGGATGTATGCATGCAAAATGATAAGTACAATGAGCACACGTGTGGGTTAATCCCTTTGGTCCCCACAGCCATCCTGAGGTAGGGACTAGGATGACATGGCCAGGATTTGTGGCAGAGCGTTCTGATGCCTGAGCCCAGCTGTGACAGTTGTACTCTGCTTCCTGGTACTTGGCATATACTCCAGAGATGGTCACTGAATGTCAGTGCACTTGGGGAGATTGCATATATGAGTACTTCATCAAAGCCAACTGCAACTTACCAGCAGGAAGAAATCAGCCCTTCCACTCTTGGTGTCAGTGAGATGCGCAGGACAAGCAAGCCTGGCTTATTGACGGACAGCGGAGAACACTGGGGCCTATGACTGAGGCAGGAATGCTGCTTATCCACCTGCTCTGACCCTGTTTCTTCTCAGAGAGACTGCTCCACGGGCAATGGAGTCACATGACCCAAACTGGCCACTCAGAGTCCCTTTCCAGCAACTTGGCTTTGGTTGGTCTCTCTTGGGTGTTGACTGGAGCTGCCATGAGGGATGAGGCTGAACTCTTCCCACCACGTGCTGAGAGGAGATGAGACCTGCACTCAGTGACAGAGGATGCAAATGAGCAGAGAGGGAGAAATGAGAAGTCATTAGCCTCTGGAAGAGTTTTGGCCAAAGAGGGAGAAATTTGTCCCTTTCACTCCCCACTAAGGCGAAGGAAGGTGGTGATTGGCTGTCACTTAGAACCCATGAGCAAACAAGCATGATTTCTAGACTAGAAAGGACAAGACAGGAGATCTGTAGACCAGTGTTCTAAAAGTATGGTCTCCAAACCAGCAGCTAGGGCTTGTTAGACATGCAAACTCTCGGGCCTCACTGGAGACCTAAGGAATCAGAAACTCCAGGAGCACAGCCCAGGAATCTGAGCTATAAGAAGCACTGTGTGGGGCCAGGCATGGTGGCTCACACCTGTAATGCCAGCACTTTGGGAGGCCGAGGTGGGCTGAGCACGAGGAGATCGAGACCATCCTGGCTAACACGGTGAAACCCTGTCACTACTAAAAATACAAATGCAAAGTAAAATACAAAATACAATTACAAAAATAAAAATAAAAAAAATTAGCCTGGTGTGGTGGCACATGCCTGTAGTCCCAGCTACTTGGGAGGCTGAGGCAGGAGAATGGAATGAACCCAGGAGGCGGAGCTTTCAGTGAGCAGCGATCACATCGCTGCACTCCAGCCTGGGCAACAGAGTGAGGCAGCCTGGGCGACTCCGTCTCAAAAAAATAAAATAAATAAAAAATAAAAGAAGCACTGTGTGGATTCTGATGCCACTCAAGGTTGAGAACCACTGCTGTGGGATGGCAGGGTCTCCCTTAACCATATGTGGAGGTGGTCCTCTACGTATGAGCCTTGTTTTGGAGCATAGTTCACAGTTAAGGCTGTTTAGTCCATCTTCTTGCTCTGAGGATGAAAAGCCATGACAAGTGGCTGTGAGAAGCTGCAGGCCTCAACAGGGACTACCCTGCGGGTTCCCAACCACACCTGGGTTATTTGTGGGTTTTCCTATCCAATTCTAGACCCTAAGAGACCTGAAGATATCATGTCTCCAGGCTTATGACAGAACCTGGGAGCTGCCCTTTAGGGCTGTTCCATGTCTAACAAAGGTATGGACAAAGCTGAAGATGCCTGTGGAAAGTGGTCTGAGCTTTGATTTGCTGCAAGACGTTTTACAAAGTACTCTGTGTCAGCCCTGGGGTTTCTGGAATTAGGAAGCAAGCGCAGAAAGAAATAGAGTTTACCAGCTAGCTGGGAAACCAAAGTGACCTTCTTGTTGGCTTTGGGAAGTTATGGGTTACTGGTAGAAATAATCCTGTTTTCACTTTTCCCTACCAAGTTTCCCAGTGTCTTGGGCTTATTTAGGTTCCTTAAAGGATTCTCAAGGCCACCTCAGACTTTCCACCTTATGACCTGTCCAACCCAATGGTCCTTCTCCCTCCTCTAAAAACTTCAGGCTGAGCAGCCACACACCCAGAATCACTGTTTTTCTGCCTAAACCTCCTTCTCTGGTTAACCAAGCACAATGCTTGCACCAAACAGCATTATTTTACAGCTAAACAAATTAGTACTATTTTAGCTAATTTAACTTTTAAAAGGGCATTTGTTTAATCCTTTTTGTGAAAACCAAAGTGTCACCATTTATATTAACAACAAAAAATGTTCTTAGGTAAGGTATAAAGTGAATAAAATTTGCAAAAGATCTATACATATCTATGCAGAAAACTATAAAACTTTTGAAAGAAAGCAAAGAAGATCTATTATTGATAATGGAAGAATGTTCTGTGTTCAGGTATTACAAGATTCAATATTGTTAAGATGTGTGCTTTTCTCAACTCGATCTACAGATTTAATGCAATTCCAATGAAAATCCCAGTAAGGTATTTTGTGGGTGTTGACAAATTGATTCTAAAGTTTACATGGAAAGGCAAAGGAACCAGTACAGCCAACACAATAATGAACAAGAAGAACAAAGCTGGAGGACTGACATTACCCAACTTCAAGGCTTACTATAGTAATCAAGACAGAAATTAAATGATCAAGACAGTGAAGGTGAAGGAATAGATACATAGACCAATGGAACAGAATAGAAAGCCCAGAAATAGACCCACACAAATATACTCAACTAATATTTGACAGTGGAGCAAGAGCAATTCAATGGAGCAAAGATAGTCTTTTTCATAAATGATGCTGGAACAATTGAGTGTCCAGAAGCAAAAAAAAAAAAAAAAAATCTGGACACAGATCCTAAACCTTTCATAAAAATTAACTCAAAATGTATCATAGACCTCAATGTAAAGCACAAACCTGCAAACATGCAGGACAAACCAAGGAGAAATCAAAGTGACCTTGGGTGGAGTGATGAGTTTTTAGACAAAATGCTAAAAGCATGAATCTGTGAAAGAAAACACTTATTTAAATTTGACTTTATTAAAATAAAAAAACTTTTGCACTGCAGAAGACATTGTTAAGAGAATGAAAAGACAAGTCACAGACTGGGAGAAAATATTTGCCAGACAAATATCTGGTAATGGACTTATATCCGAAATACAAAAAGAACTCTTAAAACTCAACAACAACGACAACAAAAACTCATGTGGGCCCATCTGGAAATTGGGATTTTTGTCCAGTTTAAATGAGCAAAAGATCTGAATAGATCCCTCACCAAAGAAGATGTACAGATGGCAAATAAGCATATGAAAAAATGGTCAACATCATATGCCATTAGGGAATTGCAAATAAAAACAACAATGAGATACCACTACATACATATTGGAATAGCCAAAGTCCAGAAATCTGACAATACTAAATGCCAGTGTTGATGTGGAGCAAAAACTCTCCGAGGATCAGGGTAAGATGGCAGATAGGAGGCAGTACTAGCTTGCAGCTCCTGCTTGGATGAACAGAGCAGCTCATGGAGACTCACATCATGAGTCTCTAATAACTGCTCTAAGAACTGCTGCAGGAATGTATATCAGGAAAGCTGAGAGAATCCACAGACCCTTTGATGGCACTGGATCACTACTGCAGCCTCCCTGAGATGCTGAAAAACTGCCAAATCAGTTTGCTTTCTCAACAGAGTGGCTTGTGGTCTGGGACAAGTTCTCAGCCCTGGTCACTGGCTGCCCGGAAATAGACTCAGTGCTGTTGCAGGGGGCACAGTGGAAGTGAGACTGGCCTTTAGAACTGCGGGCTGCATGGGAGCTGGATGAGGCCAGTGACTGCTGGCTTTCTCCCACTTCCCTGGTGGCCTGTGTGACTCAACAGAGGCAGCAATAATCACTCTGGGAACATAACTCCATTGGACTGAGAACCACACCTCCATTCCCCAATAGCAGCTGCAGCAAGCCACGCCCAAGGAGAGGCTGAGCTCAGACACACCTAATCCTACCCTGACCTGGTGGTCTTTCCTTACCTGCCTTGGTAGCTAAAGACGAAGTTCATAATCTCTTGGGTGCTCTATGGCCCTGCTCACTAGCTAAGAATCCTGAATACTTAACCAGGTGTCCCTTGGGCAAGTTCGCATCCTCCCTATAGGACCACAGCTAATGTGCACTTGAAAGCGCCACCTCCTGGCTGGAGGCCAACCAATGTAAAACCAGCGCGCTAAAAAACACAACCAAGGACCGTCACAGAGTCCACTTCACTCCCCTGCTACCTCCACCAGAGCAGGTGCTGGTACCCATGGCTGAAAGACTTGAAGATGGATCACATCACAGGAGTCTTTACAAATACTCCCCAGTACCGGCCTGGAGCCTGGTAGCCCACTGGGTGGCTAGACCCAGAAGGACAAAAACAATCACTACAGTTCAGCTCCTGGGAAGCCCCATTCCCAGGGAAAGGAGGAGAATACCACATCAAGGGAGGACCCCATGGAACAAAATAATCTGAACAGCAGCTCTTGAATCCCAGGTCTTCCTTGTGACATAGTCTACCCAAATGAGAAGGAGCCAGAAAAACAATTCTGGTAATATGACAAAACAAGCTTCTTTAATACATCCGAAAGATCAAACCAGCTCACCAGCAATGGATCCAAACCAGGACAAAAATATCTGAATTGCAAGAAAAAGAATACAGAAGGTCAATTATTAAGCTAATCCAAGAGGCACCAGAGAAGGGTGAAATCCAGCTTAAAGAAATCAAAAATAGGGTACAGGATATTAAAAAAATTTTTCAGTGAAATACCATAAATAAAAAGCAATCACAACTTCTGGAACTCAAGGGCACACTTAGAGAAATGCAAAATGCACTGGAAAGTCTTAGCAAAAGAAACAAATAAGCAGAAGAAAGAACTTCAGAGCTTGAAGACAAGGCTTTTGAATTAACCCAATCCAACAAAGACAAAGAAAAAAGAATAAAAAAAAAGAACAAAGCCTCCAAGAAGTTTGGGACTATAGTAAATGTCCAAGCCTGAGAATAATTGTTGTTCCTGAGAAAGAAGAGAAATCTAAAAGTTTGGAAAAGTATTTGGGGGAATAATCAAGGAAAACTTCCCCAGCCTTGCTAAAGATCTAGATACCCAAATGCAAGAAGCTCAAAGAACACCTGGGAAATTCACTGCAAAACTATAATCACCTAGGCACATAGTCCTCAGGTTATCTAAAGTCAAGATGAAGGAAAGAATCTTAAGAGCTGTAAGGCAAAAGCATCAGGTATCCTATAAAGGAAAACCTATCAGATTAACAGCGGATTTCTCAGCAGAAACCCTACAAGCTAGAAGAGATTGGGGTTCTATTTTTAGCTTCCTTAAAACAATTATCAGCCAAGAATTTTGTATCCAGCAAAAGTAAGCTTCATAAATGAAGGAAAGATACAGTCTTCTCCAGACAAATGCTGAGAGAATTCACTACTACCAAGCCAGCACTACAAGAACTGCTAAAATGAGCTCTAAATCTTAAAGCTTTGAAATACACCAAAATAGAACTTCCTTAAAGCATAAATCTCAAGGACCTATATAACAGTAACAATTAAAAAAAACACAAGGTATTCAGACAACAAATAACACAATAAATAGAATAGTACCTCACATCTCAATATTAACATTGAGTATAAATGGTCTAAATGCTCCAATTAAAAGATACAGAGTGGCAGAGTGGATAAGAATTCGCCAGTCAAGTTTCTCCTGTCTTCAGGAGACTCACCTAACACATAAGGACTCACATAAACTTAAGGTAAAAGGGTGGAAAAAGATATTCAACTCAGATGGACACCAAAAGTGAGCAGGAGTAGCTATTCTTATATCAGAAAAACAAACTTTAAAGCAACAACAGTTAAAAAAACAAAGAGGGACATTAGATAATGATAAAAGGACTACTTCAACAGGAAAATATCACAATTCTAAATATATATGCATCTAACACTGGAGCTCCCAAATTTATAAAATAATTACTACTAGACCTAAGAAATGAGATTGATGGCAACATAATAATACTGGGGGACTTTAATACTCCACTGGCAGCACTAGATAGGTCATCAAGACAGAAAGTCATAAAAGAAACAATGGACTTAAATGATACCCTACAACAAATGGACTTAAGAGATATTTACACAACATTCTACCCAACAACTGTGGAATATA
Organism: Nomascus leucogenys; assembly: GCF_006542625.1. Classification (NCBI taxonomy): domain Eukaryota; kingdom Metazoa; phylum Chordata; class Mammalia; order Primates; family Hylobatidae; genus Nomascus; species Nomascus leucogenys. The sequence continues at coordinate 46,074,805 of NC_044393.1, read as the reverse complement.
CATTCTATTCATCAGCATACAGAACATTCTCCAAGGTAGACCATATGATAGGCCACAAAACAAGTCTCGGTAAATTTTAAAAAATTGAAATTACATCAAGTACTCTCTTAGACCACAGTGGAATAAAATTAGATATCAACTCCCAAAGGAGCCCTCAAAATAATGCAAATACGTGGAAATTAAATGACCTGCTCCTGAATAATTGTTGGGTCAACAATGAAATCAAGATGGAAATTTAAAAATTCTTTGAGCTGAACTATAATAATGACACAACCTATCAAACCTCATGGATACGGTAAAAGCAGTGCTAAGAGGAAAGTTCATAGCGTTATATGCCCACATCAAAATGTCTGGAAGAGCACAAACACACAATCTAAGGTCACACCTCATGGAACTGGAGAAACAAGAACACCCAAAATCCAAACCCAAAAGAAGCAAAGAAATAAGAAAGATCAAAGAAGAACTAAATGAAATTGAAACAAAAAAAATACACAAAAGATAAGTGGGACAAAATGCCGGTTCTTTGAAAAGATTAAAAAATAAAAGCTGATAGACGAAAATTGAGATTAACCAGGAAGAGAGAAGATCCAAATAAGCTCAATTAGAAATGAAACAAGAGATATTACAACTGATACCACAGAAATACAAAAGATTATTCAAGGCTACTATGAATACCTTTATACACATGAACTAGAAAACCTAGAGGAGATAGATAAATTCCTGGAAATATGCAACCATCCTAGATTAAATAAGGAAAATATAGAATCTCTGAACAGACCAATAAGCAGTGAGATTAAAATGGTTATTTAAAAAATTGCCAAGAAAAAAAGTCCAGGACCAGATATATTCAGAGCTGAATTCTACCAGACATTCAAAGAAGAATTGGCACCAATCCTATTGACATTAATCCAAAAGATAGAGAAAGAAGGAATCCTCCCTAAATTATTCTATGAAGCCACAATTACCCTGATACCAAAATCAGGGAAAGACACACAGAAGATGTAAAACTGCAGACCAATATCCCTGATGAACATAGATGCAAAAATCCTCAACAAAATATTAGCAAACTGAATCCAATAGCATATAAAAAAGGTAATCCACTATGATCAAGTGGGTTTCATACCAAGGATGCAAGGATGGTTTAACATATATAAGTCAATAAATGTAATACACTACATAAACAGAATTAAAAACAATAATCACATAATCATCTCAATAGGTGCTGAAAAAGCATGTGACAAAGTAGAGCATCCCTTTCTGATTAAAACCCTCAGCAAAATTGGCATAGGAGGGACATACTTTAAGGTAATAAAAGCTATCTATGACAAACCCACAGCCAACATTATACTGAACAGGGAAAAGTTGAAAGCATTCCCCCTGATAACTAGAATAAGACAAAGACACCCACTTTCACCACTTCTATTCAACATAGTACTTGAAGTCCTAGCCAGAGCAATCAGACAAGAGAGAGAAATAAAAGGCATCAAAATCAATGAAGAGAAATCAAACTGTTGCTGTTTGCTGATGATATGATTGTATACCTAGAGAACCCTAAAGATTCATCCAAAAAGCTCCTAGAACTAGTAAATGAATTCAATAAAGTTTCAGGATACAAAATTAATGCACACAAATTAGTAGCTCTGCTATACACCAACAGCAACCAAGTTGAGAATCAAATCAAGAACTCAACCCCTTTCACAATAGCTGTAAAACAGAGAAACAAACAATCAAAAATCAAAATACTTAGGACTATACCTAACCAAGGACCTAAAATACCTCTACAAGTAAAACTACAAAACACTGCTGAAAAAAATCATAGACAACACAAACAAGTGGAAACATATCACATGCTCATGGATAGGTAGAATCAATATTGTGGAAATGACCATACTGCCAAAAGGAATCTATAAATTCAATGCAATTCCCACCAAAATACCACCATCTTTCTTCACAGAACTGGAAAAAAACTATCCTAAAATTCATAAATTTTATGAATTTATTTATGAATTTATGAACCAAAAAAAGAGCCTGCATACCAAAAGCAAGACTAAGCAAAAAGAACAAATCTAGTGACATCACATTACCCAATTTCAGACTATACTATAAAGCCATCATCACCAAAACAGTATGGTACTGGTATAAAAAATAGGCACATAGATCAATGGAACAGAAAAGAGAACCCAGAAATAAAGCCAAATGCTTACAGCCAACTGATATTTGAAACAAAGCAAAAACATAAAGTGTGGAAAGGACACCCTATTCAACAAGTGGTGCTGGGATAATTGGCAAGCCACGTGTGGAAGATGAAACTGGATCCTCATCTCTCATCTTACACAAAAATCAACTCAAGATGGATCAAAGACTTAAATGTAAGACCTGAAACCATAAAGATTCTAGAATATAATATCTGAAAACCCTTCTACTCATTGGCTTAGGCAAAGACTTCATGACCAAAAATCCAAAAGCAAATGCAGTAAAAAACAAAAATAAATAGATAGGACTTAATTAAACTAAAAAGCTTCTGCACAGCAAAAGAAATAATTAGTAGAGTAAACAAATAACCCACAGAGTGGGAGAAAATCTTCACAATCTGTACATCTGACAGAGGACTAATATCCAGAATCTACAAAGAACTCAAACAAATGAGCAAGGAAAAAAACAAACAATCCCATCAAAAAGTGAGCTAAGGACATGAATAGAAAATTCTCAAAAGAAGATATGCAAATGGCCAGCAAGCATATGGAAGAATGCTCAACATCACTAATTATCAGGGAAATGCAAATTAAAACCACAATGTGTTACCACCTCACTCCTGCAAGAATGGCCTTAATAAAAAATAACAGATGTTGGCATGGATGTGGTGAAAGGAGAACACTTTTACACTGTTAGTAGTAATGTAAACAAGTACAACCACTATGGAAAACAGTGTGGAGATTCCTTAAATAACTAAAAGTAGATCTACTCTTTGATCCAGCAATCCCACTACTGGATATCTACCCAGAGGAAAAAAAGTCACTATACAAAAATGATACTTGCACACACATGTTTATAGCAGCACAATTTGCAATTGCAAAAACATGGAATCAGCCCAAATGCCCATCAATCAATGAATTAATAAAGAAAATGTGGTATATGTATACTATACCATGGAATACTACTCAGTCATGAAAAGGAACATTTGCAGCAACCTGGATAGAATTAGACTCTAAGTGAAGTAACTCAGGAGTGGAAAACTAAACATCGTATGTTCTCACTCATATGTGGGAGCTAAGCTATGAGGACACAAAGGCATAAGAATAACACATTGGACTTTGGGGATTTGGGAGAAAGGGTTGGGGATGGTGAGGGATACAGGACTACACATTGCACACAGTGTACACTGCTTGGGTGATGGGTGAACCAAAATCTCAGAAATCACTATTAAATAACTTATTTATGTAACCAAACACCACCTGTTTCCCCAAAACCCATTAAAATTAAAAAATAAAAAATAAACCTCTCATTCATTGCTAGTGGATATGCAAAATGTTACAGCTACTTTAAAGACAGTTTGTCAGTTTCTTACAAAGCTAAACATAGCCTTATCATAAAATTTTGAAATTATGCTACTTAGTATTTACCCAAATAAGCTGAAAACTTGTGTCCACACAAAAACCTGCATATGAATGATGACAGCAGCTTTATGCATAATTGCCCTAAATTGGAAGCAACGCAGATGTCCTTCAATAGGTGTGTGGATAAACAAACTAATACACCCATACAATGGATTATTATTCAACCAAGAAAAATGATGGAGAAACTTTTAATACATTGACTAAGTGAAGGAAGCCAGTTTGAAAAGACCATACACTGTATGATTCCAACTATATGATGATTTGAAAAAGACAAAACTATGGAGACATAGTGATTTTCAGAGTTTCAGGGAGAGAGAAAAGGGATAAATATGTAAAGCACAGGGATTTATTAGGGCAGAGAAACTATTCTGTATGGTAACGTAATGGCAGATACATTACAGTGACATTATCCATTTGTTCAAACCCATAGAACATTACAGCACAGAGAATGAACCTTAATGTATACAAATAAAAAAAAATTTGGGTATCAAAGTATCTCTTGATTCCCTTGGTGGAGTGTTTGACCTGCTCAGGGCACTCTCTAGATGGTTCTTAGGGCAGCTGCCCCTGCTTTGGCCCACCCAGACTTACTGAGTCTGTCATTGAGCATCATCTTGCTTCCTGGGGTCATTAACAGTTCAGCTTTAGCTATATTTTCTAGTCCAGTTATCCATTCTGGGGTAGCTGGGCACATTTCTGGATCCTAGCACGTAAGGCATCTCATATTGAGTGGGATGGAGGAGGTGCAGAGAAGTATCACTGGATTGTATGAAGGTAGGAACTGGAGCTGGAAAGCTACTGGGATTGTGACTTTTATTACACCAATAGCCCAGTGAGAAGACGTACAGGTATATCAATGTAGACATGCTGAGAGCACCCAGTCAGTGAACTCTTGCCTATTGTACTATACATGTGAAGTGTGATGGAAACCTGGTACTGTGGCCATCAATCATATAGCTGCTAGTACCTGAAGGTGGAAGGCCTTAATACATGTGTTGCCTGCAATAAGTGTCTTTAGCACAAACTTAATCTCCCCTGCAATTCTGGAATATGTGTGGAAAAGGAGTTTGGTGGTTGTGGGGGGATAAAGCTCTCTCCCAGGACAGAGGAGAAGGAGTACAGAGGTTCATCAGACAATCAAGGCAAGACTCAAGGAGTGAATAGGAAAAAAGTACTTGAGGAAGTTTTACAAGCTGCGTTTGTTAAATATTTGTCAATTAGGGTCTTTTGGGAATTAGGAAGTGAGCCAATAAAGGCGATATGGTTTTGCTGTGTCCCCACCTAAATCTCATCTTAAATTGTAGCTCCTATAATTCCCATGTGTTGTGGGAGGGACCACAGGGAGAATTGAATCATGGGGGCAGTTTCCCCATACTGTTCTTGTGGTAGTGAATAAGTCTCAGGAGATCTGATGGTTTGATAAGGGGAAACCCCTTTTGCTTGGCTCTGATTCTTTCTCTTGCCTGCCACTATGTAAGAACTGTGAGTCTATTAAGCCACGTGGAACTGTGAGTCCATTAAACCTCTATTTCTTTATAAATTACCCAGTCTCAGGTATGCCTTTATCAGCAGTGTGAAAACGGAAATTGGTATCAGATAGTAGGGTGCTGCTTTAAATATACAAAAAAATGTGGAAGTGACTTTGGAACTGGGTAACAGGCAGAGGTTGGAACAGTTTGGAAAACTCGGAAATAAGTCAGGAAAATGTGGGAACGTTTGGAAATTCCTAGAGACTTGTTGAGTGGCTTTGACCAAAATGGTGATAGTGATATGGACAATAAAATCCAGGCTGAGGTGATCTCAGATGGAGATGAGGAACTTGTGGACTGGAGCAAAGGTGACTCCTGCTGTGTTTTAGCAAAGAGACTGGTGGCATTTTGCCTCTGCCCTAAAGATTTGTGGAACTTTGAATTTGAGGGGGATGATTTAGGGTGTCTGGTGGAAGAAATTTCTAAACAGCAAGGCATTCAGGAGGTGATTTGGGTACTGTTAAGAGCATTCAGTTTTAAAAGGGATACAGAGCATAAAAGTTTGGAAAATTTGCAGCCTGATGATGTGATAGAAAAGAAAAACCCATTTTCTGAGGAGAAATTCAAACCTGCTGCTGAAATTTGCATAAGTAACGAGGAGCCAAATGTTAATTCCCAAGACAATGGGGAAAATGTCTCCAGGGCATGTCAGAGACCTGCAAAGCAGCCCCTCCCATCACAGGCCTGGAGGCCTAGGAGGAAAAAATGGTTTCGTGGGCCTGGCCCACCCACCAGGGTTCCCCTGCTGCATGCAGCCTAGGGATTTGGTGCCCCGCATACCAGCCACTCCAGCCATAGCTAAAAGTGGCCAAGATATAGCTTGAGCCATGGCTTCAGAGGGTGTAAGCCCCAAGCTTTGGCAGCTTCCACATGGTGTTGAGCCTGTGCATGCACAGAAGTCAGGAACTGAGGTTTAGGAACCGCTACCTAGATTATAGAAAATGTATGAAAATGACTGGATGTCCAAACAGAAGTTTGCTGCAGGGGTGGGGCCCTTGTGGGGAAACTTTGCTAGGGCAGTGTGGAAGGAAAGTGTGGTGTTGAAGCCTCCACACTGCCTACTGGAGCTGTGAGAAGAGGACCACCATCTTCCAGACCCCAGAATGATAGATCCACTGACAGCATACATTGTGTGCCTGGAAAATCCACAGACACTTGACACCAGCCCATGAAACAGCCAGGAGGGAGGCTGTACCCTCCAAAGCCACAGGGGCGGAGCTGCACAAGGCCATGGGAGCCCCCCTCTTGCATCAGCATGACCTGGATGTGAGACCTGGAGTCAAAAGAGATAATTTTGGAGCTTTAAGATTTGACTGCCCTGCTGGATTTCAGACTTGCATGGGGCCTGTAGCCTCTTCATTTTGGCCAATTTCTCCCATTTGGAATGGGTGTATTTATCCAATGCCTGTACCCTCATTGTATATAGGAAGTAACTAACTTGCTTTTGATTTTATAGGCTGATAGGCAGAAGGGAGTTGCCTTGTCTCAGATGAGACTTTGGACTGTGGACTTCTGAGTTAATGCTGAAATGAGTTAAAACTTTGGGGGGCTGTTGGCAAGATATGATTGGTTTTGAAATGTGAAAACATGAGATTTGGGAGGGGCCAGGGGTAGAATGATATGGTTTGGCTGTGTCCCCACCAAAATCTTATCTTGAATTATAGTTCCCATAATTCCCACATGTTATGGGAGGGACCCAGTGGGAGCTAATTAAATCATGGGGGCAGTTTTCCTCATACTGTTCTCGTGGTAGTGAATAAGCCTCAGGATATCTGATGGTTTGATAAGGGGAAACCCCTTTTGCTTGGTTCTCTCTTGCCTGCCACCTTGGTTCTCTCTTGCCTGCCACCATGTAAGACATGGCTTTCGCCTTCCACCATGATTGTGAGGCCTCCCCAGCCACGTGGAACTGTGAATCTATTAAACTTCTTTTTCTTTATAAATTGCCCACTCTTGGGTATGTCTTTATCAGCAGTGTGAAAATAGACTAATAAACAAACTATCTTAAGAACTGGAGAGCATGCCTCTCATAGTTGCTGGGTATTCATCCACTAACTCATGGACTAGCTCAAGGACTGGGTATTCACCCACTAACTTAGGGGTCCCCAAACTCCAGGGCATAGACTAGTACCAGTTTGTGACATGTTAGGAACTGGGCCACAGTACAGGAGGTGAGCAGCAGGTGAGTGAGCATTACTGCCTGAACTCCACCTCCTGTCAGATCAGCAGTAACATTAGACTCTCATAGGATTGCAAACCCTATTGTGAACTGCACGTGCAAGGGAGTCAGGTTGTGCACTCCTTATGAGAATCTAACTACAGTCTAACCATCCCCCTTCCCCACACCCCTGGTGTGTGGAAAAATTATATTATATGAAACTGGTCTCTGGTGTCCAAAAGGTTGGAGACTGCAGCACTAGCTCATATCCCTCACTGAGTAAGGCTCTCAGCTGGGATATCAGCTCCAACACTTCCTGCTTGCTTGCTATGGCCTGATTTCATGTGTTCCCCCCAAATTCATGTGTTGGAAGTTTTTTCCTCAATGCAACAGTGTTGCAAGGTGGGGCCAAATGGGAGGTGTTCAAGTTATGAGGGTTCTGCGCTCATGAATAGGTTAGTGCTTCTACAGAAAGGGCTTGCTGGAGTGGATTTGCTCCCTTCTGCTCTTCTGCCACGTGAGGATGCAGCAAGAAGGCCCTCACCAGATGCCAGAACCTTGATCTTGGAAACTTTCCAGCCTCTGGAACTGTGAGGAAATAAATTCCTGTTCTTTATAAATTACCCAGTCTGTGGTATTGTGTTATAGCAGTACAAAATAGACTAAGAAACTGCTTAAGCCCAGCCTGTTCCTGTGACTAGAGAGAGCTCTCAAGCTGGTAACCCTGAGGCCTTCCCTGAGTGCAGGTTACCTGCAGGTAGGCTGAGGGGCACGGGTGGCACCAACAGTAGCCACCCCACCACTTTAAAATTTTTGTCTTGAGCTGAATGAGAAGGGCAGGGAAGGTGAGTTGAGCTGAATCATTCCTGGGGCAGGTCTGCAAGCAGATTGTCCAAGGCTCCTTATTGAGGCCTTTGTTGTTGAGCCATTCCTTCGTGTTAGTGAGGTCTCCATGCCTCTTCTAAAAACATATTTACTTTTCCCCCTAAATTACTTAAAATTAGTTTGTTCCTTTACACTTTCAGAGTGAACTGACACACTATTCTAGCCAACTCTAGCTCAGGAGGGATGAGACAGAAGAGTTGGGAAGATCTTTTCCTTTTCCACCTCTTTCTGCGGTTTCTCACCTCACTGATTCTGCAGCCCCTAGAGCCCTGCATGGCTGGGACTTAGCTGAAGGAGGTCACCTCCTGGTGTAACGGAAGAGGTCCTCTAAGGGGATGTGCCATGTGGCACCATGTTGCTGGTTCCCAAGCATTGGATGAAGTTGCTCACTCCCTTGGATATTCTGACACAGAGCTTCAGACATGGCAGGGCCAGGGTCTCTGGGATTTTCCAAAAGGACTTTGAGATTTAACAAAATACCTCTTTTAAAGTTGTTTTTAATGGAGCTCTTATGATGGATTTTGTGCAGAACTAGAAAAAGAGGAGTTGGTCAGTCTCACAGAGCTGAATTAGGAAGTACCTGAGATACAAATGTGAAGGGGGGAAAAATTTGTGTCCATAGTATCTTTTTACTCTTTTCATGTGAGCAGTTGGACTAGGTGACATCTAAGGTGTTGATTCTCAAAAGCTGGTTCATAGACGGATGTCTGTCCATGATGACAATACCATTATCTTAGTTTGGGCTGCTATAACAAAAATACCATAGACTGAGTGGCTTAAACAAAAGAAATTTATTTCTTGCACTTCTGGAGGCTAGAAGCCTGAGCTCAGGGTGCCAGCATGGTTGGATTCTGGACAGGGCTCTCTTCCTGGTTTGCAGGTGGCTGTGTTCTCATATGAGAGAGAGAGAGAGAAAGCAAGCCCTTTCCATTCTGTTCTCACAAGGGCACTAATCTCATCACAAAGGCTTGACCCTCATGATCTAGCTACCTCCCAAAGGTCCCATCTCCAAATACCATCACATTGAGCATTAGGGTTTCCAACATATGAATTTGAAGAGGGACACAAACATTCAATCCATGGGACTGGTCCTTTGTAATGAGAATAAAAAGGAGGATGCACTGAGTCTTACATAAAACAAAATATATTCAATTATTTTTAGTGGAATAATGACCTTAATAACTATTTTGTAAACAATTAGTTTACAACTCTAAGCTATTTTTACAATTTTTTTTTAAGTTACTGATAACATCAATCACTCAGATTAGGATGACTTGAGGACAGTTTAATAAAAAGACTATTTACAAAGACATGCTAGGGGTGGGAAAAGCCACAAGAGATAGTACAGTACCCTAGGACTAGAAAGCTGGGCCCTGTTATCAACACTTGGTAAAGGGAAGGGAAGTTTCTGGAAATTGAAAGGAGAGAGTCTTGTGGAGAGGGCCACCCTAAGGGAAGCCCTTGATTATCCATAGAAAGACATCACCAGCCTGCAGAGACCTTGCAGGGAGGGAGCCTAGGAGTAATTACTCCAACTCCTGCCTCTCCTTCACTCTAAGCTGTTGCTGAGTAGCCCTGCTGGCCAAATGCAGCAAGAAGCGAGCAGCCAAGGGAACTGTTGGATTTGGTCCACACAGGTTGACCTTCTGGGGCAAAGATCATGGAAGAGAAGTGGTATGGACTGACTGTGTCCCCACAAAATTCGTATGTTGAGATCCTCACCCCCAGTGCGATGGCATTAGAAGACTGGGCCTTTGGGAAGTAATTAGGTCATGAGGGTGGAGCTGTTAGAAATGGGATTAGAGCCCTTATAAAAGGGACCCCACAGGCCAGGCACGGTGGCTCACGCCTGTAATCCCAGCACTTTGGGAGGCCGAGGCGGGCAGATCACGAGGTCAAGAGACAGAGACCATCCTGGCCAACATGGTGAAACCCCGTCTCTACTAAAAATACAGAAATTAACTGGGCATGGTGGCATGCACCTGTAGTCCCAGCTCCTCGGGAGGCTGACAGAATTGCTTGAACCTGGGAGGGGGAGGTTGCAGTGAGCCAAAATCATGCCATTTCACTGAAGCCTGGTGACAGAGTGAGACCCCATCTCAAAAAAAAAAAAAAAAAAAAAGGGACCCCAGAGAGCTGTCTCACCCTCTTTCTGCCATGTGCAAACAACAAGTTGCCATCTATGAACCAGGAAGAGGGCCTTTGCCAGACAGCAAATCTGCCAATGCCTTGATCTTGTATTTCTCAGCCTCCAGAACTGAGAAATAAATGTTTGTTGTTTAAGCCACCTAATCTATGGCATTTTTGTTGTTGCAGCAGCAACTAAGACAAGAAAGGTCTAGAAGGCATCAAACAGAAGGCATCAGCAGAGTCCATTCTTTTGCCTCTCAACATCCCTTCTCCTCATCTGGGAAAAAATTCACAGAATATACAAAGTCCCATCAGAAACTACATCTTTATGAGATAATATCAATGAGGTTACATTCCCAGGAGAAATCTGAAATGTTAGCCACTACTGGTGTCTCAATTTCCAATTCAGTAGAAACAATACTGCATTTCTAGAATAATCGTTCCTCCTTTGAGTGTTTCTAAATCCGCCCAAGAACATGGTAACAGGAAGCAAAAGTTCTTCAAGTAGGATATTAGAAGTAACAGTAAGAGGGACCATTCTTGGACTTCTGCTTACTGGCTATGGTAGAGAGAACACCACATTTGGATGCTGGCTGAAAGCATGTTGTTTAGGGCAACACCCCAATCGCATAAAGGGTTGGCTCCCAGCTGGTGCCATTCCTGAGCCTTCAGCAGGTCATTCCAGCACACATCAAGCCAGCCTCTGGGTGACGGGACGCATGGAAAGACTAGTGAATTTGATGTGTGTGGGCCCATTGCCACAGCCCTTTTGCAGTAAAATGTTTCCTGAGCAGAAGCAACATTGTGTGGGAAACCATGGCAATGGATTGTGTGTTTTCTAAGTCCAAGAACAGTAGCTCTGGCAGACATGCTGCTGGCGGGGAGGACACATCCCTAATTGCAATGTGTGTGTCCCTGTGAGGACAAAGTGATGTTCCTGCCATGATGGAAGGGGCCAATGTATTCAATTTGTCACCAGATAGCTGACTGCTGCCATATTTATTATAGCACTGGTGGAAGCCAAGCAGAAGATAGAGGGTGAAGTTGCTGGTTGATGCTGCCCACACATGCCAACCTTCTGGTGGAGAGCCGAATGCAGAGAGGTGGAGAGCCACACATTGGTTCAGGTAACCCCCAAATTTAGGGCTCCTGCTCTGAGCCCTCCACAAGTTTATGACGTTTTTGAACTTGCAGGCCCTTGTGGTTGCCTCTTCTCCCTCTGTCAAAACGGAGCCCTTTTGAGGATCTCTTCCATCTTGGTGGGGATGTAGGGAGCCCCTTGCTCTTTCTGGAAGAGTTTGCATTTTAGCTTTACCACTTAAAGTGTTACTGCCTGAAGTCTGGCTCATTCCTATGTGGCCACAAAGTTGGAACCTTGGGAGCAGTGTTATTTGATTTGACATCTTGACTCTTGAAAACCACACACACCTGGGGTTGCTGGTCACAGAGACATTTTGGGGAAGACTGATTTGCAGCAATTCTCAGCTAATTTTCATAAAATGAGCAAAGGAGAAAGAGCTTGGCTCCAGTGTCAGAAAATACTGGGTTTAAGTCAAGGCTTTGCTTTGAGAGGTTCTAAAGGGTGTGACTTTGGGGAAGTTGCAAACTCCTGGGGAGATTCAACTTTCCTTTTCTGTAAGCTAGGAACCAGAGTGACTATCCCTCAGGGCTTTAAGGAAGTTAAATATGTTGTGCAGGTTGTAACACAATGAGGTTCCAGGGAGTGGCAATAATGTACCAAGAGGCTTTGGTCCCACACACTGCCTGTGATCCACCAGGCCCCCAGTAATCTCTGCATCACCCCCTGCCCCGTCACCAATCCACAGAGTCAATAGTCATGTATTTTGCTAGGGGGTCTCAAGTTCTGGGCCTCAAAGAGGAAGTTGAGCATTACAAAAATAGAGGTGTTATATGGATAAAGCTGTAGCTTTTTACCAGTAAAACCCACCACATCAATCTGTGAAGATGCGGTTCATTATTCTCAGGATGATGCAATTAGTCTTAATGACCTGGCAGGAGCTTGTGAGCAATGATTCTTAATAAAGCTTTCAGGGCTAGGGTGAAAACCACCCACTGCTTGTGTCTATTCATCTCACTCCCAAGCTCAGCCATGCATATTCAGTTTGAATACGCGCTTCCTAACTCCATTTTAAGGGGAATTGTTTAGTGATTTACTACCATAGGCATCCTGGCTTATAGCTAAGAGATGGGCTTGCCTCTTTCAACAAGAAAAACAGGCCAAGGGGAAGATCAAAGGCAAAGAACTGGCGTTCCTCAGGAATAAAGACTGGTGGCTTGAACTGAGCCATCCTTGTGCATCACCCACTGAGTTTAATAATGTACCAAGAGGATTGGTTTGGTGTCCCATCCGAGGGGTACATGACTGCAAACTGGCTTGTTCCTGAACCTCTTTCCAACTGGCACAGCCTCATGGAGAGCTGTTTATCTGAATATTTATAATACTTGTAGTAGATTAATAATTGCTATATTCCTGTTCAACAGCCATCCTTGACTTTCTTCCTTGCTAGCTGAAGGATACCTCCTACTCTGAAACAGACTGGATTCTAGCTTTCCCAGACACACTTTCAGCTAAGACATGAGCACGTGACAAATCTTGACCAAAAGAACTAGAGGGGAAGTCAGCTAAGGGCTCATGGAAAGGGTTTTCTTCTATATTTAAAGAGTAACACAGAGGAGGAATATACTGTATCTGTGTTTGGACAGCATATATGAGAATGCAATGTCAGCAATCTAGTGACCAAGAGAACAAAGCTGAGAGAATCACAGAGAAACCACATCAGTTTAGTTAGTGAACTAATGGGCCCCGAAGCTGCCCACCTCTGAACTTTCTATTTGATGAGATAATCAGTGCCCTTTATTGCAGGTACTTTCAGGTGATGGTTGCAGACACAGTTGTTTATCTATGCAAACATATTCCTCCATATTCCTTGCTAAAGGAATCCCAATTCAATTAATCTGGGAGGAGATCCTCTACCCTTGAGGGAGATGGGTCAGCCTTTATGCTACTGGCAGGGCCTGGGGGGGCGCATATAAACCATCCTGGACACAGGGATGTAAAGGGAAGCCTTCTGGAGGACCGTGGGAAGACTCTTCTGCCCTAATAAGAGAGAACTTTGTGAGCATAAAGGTCCTGCCTGACTCTTCGCCTTTGAAAACAGCGTATGAGGGCAAGTTGCTGAGGACGTGGCTGCTTTCTTAGGATCAGAAGAAGATGAAAAGAAAACTACAGAGGAGGCATCTTTCTTTGAGCTAATCCCTGAAACACTTGCATGTAGGATTTTAAATAAAAGCCATTTAGTAATATTTAATTTTTAGCCATGGGTGGACATTTTCCTGCTAAAGGGATTTTGAAGTGTTCAAGCTTAGACCCAGGGCCCTGGCAGGGGTTGGCAGAGGTAGATTTTAAGAGTGATGCCGATTTGTTTTCCAGTCTAAAAAAAGGGGGGCTGCATATCATGTCTTTAGAGAGCAAGCGAGAATTGGACTGGACCAAAATATCCAGTCAAGTGAGAGAACTGGCCCTTTGATTAATGGCTTTTTAAGGCTCCGAATCCCCAGGCAGCCTGGGACTGTGATCTGGCCATGAGATGTGGGACAGGGAAGGGGAGATGCCCTAGATGGGAAAATCTAGGGCTGTGGACCTTGCCCTCCTGGAATGACCAAGCCACGAAGACAGGGGCTTCAGCACAGCCGAGGCTGGGGCCTGGACACCTAGTGACCTGGGGCTGCGTCGTGAGTGGTGGGAGAGAGGAGGCAGCTGTTGCCCCCACAAAAGGCTGGATATGGCTACTTTTGGAAAGCAGAAGGGGAAAAATGGAGGTACATTTCAGTAATTTGCTGGTGAAGGAAGTCAGTGACTGTTTTATCACCCAGGTCCACAGCCCTGTATTGTACCACCAGGATGATGTAGCTTGGGAAAATGATAGATGCTCATGTTTACTCACATCTCACCAGCTATTGGGTTGGTGCAAAAGTTATTGCGGTTTTTGTAATAGTTTTTAAGTACCTTGAAAGCACCAATGGCTTGTTACATTTCTCTGATGTTCCTGTGTGCAAGCATCAAATAGTTGATTTTTAAATTTAATTCAATAAATATATGTTGAGACCATGCTGTGCCCCAGGCACCACGCCAGACACTGGGATACAGCAATGGATGTTTGCCTAAAGGAGGCTTGTGTGACTTGATGTAAGCTACCCCATAACCCTTGGGATTGTACCCGGGGAGGGGGCTTCTACGCTGATCTGTGTCAACCACTAGAGGGCAGAAGAAGGGGCCCTTTTCCTGAGCCTGTAACATCCCCAGAGGGATGGCACCAGGAGTGGGAGACCAGGCTCTAGAGAGCTGAGACCTTAAGAGGGAGGCAGGGATGGGAAGAATGCTCCTTGTGATTATTTCTGAGTGGTGTTCTTGAGGGTGGTTTTTTTTTTTTCTTCCCAAGGCATTCTGCAAATTGGAAAATCACTCAGTCATGCTAATTGTGACAGCGTGAGACCTCTGTCAAATTACTGCGGTGCCTGTGCTCTGGGGAACATTGCCTTTTGAGCTGTACAACGTCTTCTTTTACAATAATGAACATCTTTTAGCAGCATAAGAACGCACCGGGGGTTACCAAGAAAATGGAATCGGTGGTTTCTCATGGGTAGGCTGCCCTACCCTCAACTTGATCTAATTATAAAATGACTGGATTTTCCTTAGATAATGGAGATGATGAGGAAAATCTACTTCATATATGAGCCAGAGCTTCAGACTGTGGCAGTTTGTTCGTCCTTGGGCAATTGTGGTTGAGTAGCTAATTGAACAGCTTTGGGTATTGAGAAATAGCCATACGCCTTTATGTCCTTCTCAATTTTCTCATCCTTTTACGTTTATTAACCTCTAAGCATGGTTGTTCCGTCATGAATAAGAAAATTCTGAATCTTTGTTTTCCCTCTCCAGAAGGGATTTCTATCTGAATCTTTGTTTTCCCTCTCCAGAAGGGATTTCTATCTGAATCTTTGTTTTCCCTCTCCAGAAGGGATTTCTATAAACTTGGAATGAGCCCAAGTTTACCACCAGGGACTAACTGGCAGAGATTCCTGGAGCACCTGCATGATGTGGGGGGATTGTTGGCATTTGAGTCAGGAGGAAGTGGAGATCTGAGGCTTCTCAGAATGAGCTTCAAAGAGTCAGAGAAAAGGTTGAATGTCCTGTAGTCTTATTTATGTGAGACCTCACAACTAAGGTGACTCTTCAAACTTCCCATGGAATTATTGGCATGAACAACTTGCTACATTACTTTGGAATTATATCCTCGATATTTTAGAAAAATGTCCAAGCAATGCACAACATTGAAAACTGCTTATTTCCAACCATTCGTTGTTCAGTCACCAAGTGCTGGCCATTGTCTAGATCCTGGGAGAAGCGGAATGTTTGTTGGTTAAGAGTGTGGAGTTAGACTACTTGGTTGTGGTCTGTGCAGGGTGCAGGGCAATGGGAATATTTGAGAAAAACCTTCAGTTTATTTCTGCGGTCAGAAATGTGTTCCTCCGTTGGAAATCACTTCATATTTTCAGAGGAAGTGAGAGATGTGGAAAGTGTAGATAGAAAATTTTAGTATGATTGCTAAAAAAAATTCCCCTGGAAAGCTATTTCAAGTAGAAAATGGTGTTCTATGGTCAGGTTGGGGCAAGAAAAAAATGAAATACACCAAGATTCTGAAGAGAGCAGAACAGGGAAGATGAGCCGTGATTCTTTGTGGCAATATCACGTGCTGGAAGTGTCCTGTTGTGGTCACTTTGTCCTTTGTGTTAACTCCACATCCCCCTGCACTTCCTGTCCCCTCCCACAGTTGCCCAACTCAGAAGCCCTCAGACAGGTCTCCGTGTCTGTCAGCAGCTCTGCCCTCAGGGCTGAGTGGCACCTTGCAGCACTGGCTGGATCCTGAGCGGTTCCTTCCTGTCAGCTGTTGGCAAATGCTGCCTTTTGAGCAGGACTCACCTTCCTGCAGCGTGGGAACTGGGGGTGGTGTCACCAACTGCTGGACTGTGACAACTGGCATGGCTAAGAGTATAGAAAGTATCTCCTACCCTGTCCTGCTCTGCCCTTCAAGCCCGGGCACTTCTTCCATTCTCCATTGTCCAAGGTCAAAGGAAGGACTGGTTGACTCTCGGCAGTGGGATTCCCTGCCTGCCTGGGTACCCTCCCCAGCCCAGCGTCCTTCTAGGAGGTTGGAAACAGGCCCCAGCAAGCCTGGTGCCATGTCTTCATGGGAGCTGCTTATGTGGTACACCAAGCCCCGATATAAGAGAGGGACCAGAAATGTCAACTGTTTTCTCGGTCCAGGATTTCTCCTTTGCAATGCCTGGAAGGATATTTTTATTTTATTCTTTGCTTTTTCTATTGAGATGTAACATGCCCAAAATGCCTAAAATGCACTTAGGAGTGTACGGTCCTTCTACACCTGTATAAATAGCACCCAGATCAAGATTTGGAACCCTACTAGTATTATAGAAGGTTCCTTATTTTCCTCTTTCAGTCAATAACTCCGCAGGCAACTACCATTCTGACCTCTATTTTCATCAGTTAGTTTTTCCTGTTTTTGTCATGTGAATGGAATCATGCCATATATACCCTTTTGTGTCTGGCTTCTGTGCTACTATGAACACTCTTGTATATCCTTTTGTATGGCATGGACTCTTTCTCTTGGGTGCATGCTAAGAGTAGAATCACTGGGCTATAGGTCCGAATAATGTATTTTGATTATGTTAACTTAAGCTTGTGCGAGTTGGCACAACAAATAACACAGCTATAAATAAAAGTAGCTATAAATAAATTATAAGTGAGTGCCCCAGCTTTCAATCAACCACACTACCAAATGGAAGCGTATTCATGTCATGTCAGGGAAAGGTGACGGCTACTGATTGCCTGGCTTTGAATCTTTGCTCTGCCACTTCCCTGCTCTGCCCCTGGGGAAGTCCACATCAGCCCACTATGCCCCAGTTTCCTCATCTGTAAAATGCTGACACTATGGCAGTACCTATTTCCTAGCAGCAGGGGTGCCTATTTGACACCCAGAGATTATTTCAACACATCCTCCTTTATAGGACAAAATGATTCAATACTAACTGCATAGTAATAAAAAAAAAACAAATTTCTTTATGTGTTCATTAGTTTTGAAGAATTTTTTTTTTTTTTTGAAACGGAGTCTCTTTCTGTTGCCCAGGCTGGAGTGCACTGGTGCTATGTCGGCTCACTGCAAGCTCTGCCTCCCGGGTTCACGCCATTCTCCTGCCTCAGCCTCCCGAGTAGCTGGGACTACAGGCACCCACCACCACATACGGCTAATTTTTTGTATTTTTAGTAGAGATGGGGCTTCACCATGTTAGCCAGGATGGTCTTGATCTCCTGACCTCGTGATCTGCCCGCCTCGGCCTCCCAAGTGCTGGGATTACAGGTGCGAGCCACTGCGCCCGGCCAAAAAGAAGAATTAAAATTTTAATAGTATTATTCAAGTTTGGTGAAACACTTTATATATGAATTAAAATTTTCACTTATTAAGCAAAATCAGTGTGCCTTGTCCTTTGCATTCAGTTTTGCTGTTTTAAATCTTAAACACAAAAACTCCAAGTGGTCACGTGGGATTGAAGTGACTCAAATTCTGTCTTGGTCTTCACAATCACTGTGCTATCCATATATATTTAAAATCTTTTGTTTATGTGCAGGCATTGGAGACACACACTGAGCTCCAAGGCCCACGCACGAGGAAGGATTCTGAATAATTATGACCTTACTCCTGGAGTGAACCTGTCTTGCTGATTCTGCGTGTGTCCGAGGCCAACTCTGTTATTGGGAATTCTCAAATTAACTTCCATGTAGATCATAATGTTTATTAATGGGAAAGTAAAGAAAACGTACCAATTTAAAGCTTACTTGTGTATCGTTAAAATGAAGCAGTAACTACAGTAATTATTTTTAACATAGTCCAACATTTGGTAAGGAGTATTTTATCACTGATGTTTAAAATTTCTGGTTCCTGGTAATAATTTAAGAAGGAGATGAACTTCTCATTGGTTTTCTTTTCTTTTTTTTTTTTTTTTTTTTTTTTTTTTTGAGACGGAGTCTTGCTCTGTCCCCAAGGCTGGAGTGCAGTGGTGCGATCTCGGCTCACCGCAACCTCCACCTCCTGGGTTCACGCCATTCTCCTGCCTCAGCCTCCCGAGTAGCTGGGACTACAGGCGCCCGCCAACACGCCCGGCTAATTTTTTGTATTTTTAGTAGAGACAGGGTTTCACCGTGTTAGCCAGGGTGGTCTCGATCTCCTGACCTCGTGATGCGCCCGCCTCGGTCTCATTGGTTTTCTTACTGACAATGCATCTGTTGACTTTCTGCACTCCAGGTGGAATGCTCCACTTCCCTCTTCCTGCCACTCTGCTGCTCCCTCGGGCTGCTCTGGAGTCATTCACAAATACTTGCTAAGTGCAACCCTGTGTAGGGCAACACTCCCAACAATAAGGCTGTGGGGGGGCGTGGTGGGGGGAAGTGAACAAAGCAGATTCCTTGACCTCCTGGAGCTTATGTTCTAAGAAGGGGAGCAGAGAAAATAAACACATAATTGTGTCCTATGTCAGGGAGCAACAAGTGCTCTGGAGACTAATAATACAGGTTAGGGAGGACAGAGAGGTGGAGAGGACAGTGTCATATGGATGGTCAGGAAAGGCCTCCCTGAAAAAGTGACCTGTGAGCAGAGACCTGGAGGAAGTGGAGGAGTGAGCCAAGCAGACCTCCAGGTAAATAGAGGCCCAGGCTGGGGGTGCAGGGAGGGCTGAGGCCCTGAGAAGAGGCTGGTGTGTCTGGACCAGGGTGAAAGCAGAGAGGAGGAGGAGAGGGAGTCAAGAACAGGGATGGGTCAGGAGGACAGAGCCTTGCTGGCACAGTGGGGTTGCTGAATGCTACTCTAAGGATGATGCAGACTCATTGGGGGCTCCTATTTGAGCAGAGGAAGGACAAGCTCTGAAATGTCTTAGTGGAATCACTCTGACTGCTGAATCAAAGATAGATTTATGGTAGGATGGGGAGCAGGCAAATGCAGCTATGGGAGAGCGTTCTTGGCAACATGTCAGCAACCCAAGTGAGAGATGGAGATGGCTTGGACCAGGCACTAATCAGGAAGGTGGGAAAAGTGGTAAGATTCAGGGAGAGTCGGCTGGGCTGCTGGAATGTGTGTGTGTGTGTGTGTGTGTGGTGTGTGTGTGTGTGTGTGTGTGTGAGAGAGAGAGAGAGAGAGGGACCAAGAGAGCAGAGAGAGCAGAGAAAGACAGAGACAGAGAGACAGAATGAATGGTTAAGGATGACCCCCTATAAGAGCTTTGGGTTGGTATCTGGGGAGAGCTGGAGAGGAGCAGGTTTAGAAAGATATCACAAGCTCAGTTTGACGCACCTGGTTTGAAGTGCCTATTGGCATCCTAGCAGGGAGAGATCTGGGTTGAAGGTAAGAATTCAGCAGTTGTCAGTGTGTACATTGTATTTAAAGCCCTGAGACCAGCTGAGGTCATCTTGGAAGTGATGAGAAGAATGAGGAGCCTGGGGTTTGATGGAGTGTGTAATGGACTGAGTGTTTGTGTACAGCGCAATTGCTATGTTGAAATCCTAACCCCTGATGGGATGGCATTAGGAGGTAAGGCTCTTGGGAGGTGATTAGGTCACGAGAGTGGGGCCCTCATGAATGGGGTGAGTACCCTTAGAAAAGAGACCCAAGAGAGCTCTCTAGCTCTTTCTGCCATGTGAGGATACCCAAACCCAGGAGTCTCAGCCTGCAAGAGGACCCACACCAGAGCCCAGCCAACCTGGCACCCAGGCCTCGGACTGCCAGACTCCAGAACTGTGAGAAATACATTTCTGTTGTTTAGGTCCCCACTCTATGGCACTTTGTTAAAGCAGCCTAAGCACACTAAGACAAGGAGACTACCCGTGAGAGAATTAGGAAGGTGGGGAGAAACCAATCAATCCAGGCAACTTAGAAGGAGCAGCCAGGAGAGCGTGCTGTCCCGGAAGCCAGGAGGAAAGTACCTCATGGGGAGGAAGGAGCAATCTCTGTGCTGTATGCACTGATGGGCTAGGAAGGATAGAGTGGGGAACTGACCAAGGGACTTCTGTAGATGAAAGGCGTTAATGCACCTAGAACAGGCCCTGGCCCCATGAGCACTCAATGCAATAATCACTACCATCACCCTTATTGATTAATTCATTTCATTGTTCTTAATATTAATGTTATAACAATTAATATAAAAATATTACTTATTATTTACATGCCTTGGGATATCAGAGGGCTGCTGGCTCTCAGGCAGCTGATTAAAAATCTTTCTACATTTTAAGCAGGAGAGAAGAATTTTGATTTTTTTCTTTGTGGTGATTATTTCCAGTTTCATGTTGCACCCTCTCACTAGCCCACTCCACTCCAAGTGCAGCTGCTGGTGTTGAAAGAACTTGTTTTCTGCCTTTCTAGGATGTTGTTGTTTAACCCATTTATGTCCTGTTATGTAAAGGCATCGTGTGAGCACATACTCGCGCTCTTTTAGTTTTGTAATGAAGGCAGTGATGACGCACTCACCTTGGTAAACTGCCAAGTGCACTTATATTTTTGCTTTTTTTCCTCAGCCACATCCTCTCAGCTCTGATTTTTCCCGCTAGATGAATAAGTTCATTTATTTGAGGATATTGACTAAGCTGGGGAATAATGGGGAGAAAGTTTAGCCCTGCATGTAACCCTGACAAAAAATACCCAGGTGTCAATGACACGTATCACACAAATACTCCAGGTGCAATAGCCTGCTGAGGGTCTAAGTCCCTTGTTTACACTGGTGGAAGTTGCTCCTGATGCCCCACACCTACAGGTACAGAGAATGGACAGCCGATGGCCCCTTATTTCTACCTGTCTGGAGCAGTAGGCAGAACCATGGCATGAGGGTGTGACCCAACATTGCTGCTGTTTTCTTTTGAATACTACACACTTCCCTGCTTGGCTCTGTCTGTTCTCTCCAGCCAGCATTCTAGCTGCCACCTGTGCTTGGCAGCATCTGCATTAGTGCACTCTGAGGACAAAGAAGACAGATGTAGCTCATATTCACCTGGAGTCCTGGGACAGCCTGGAGGAAGATGTGACACCTGGGCTCTTGAATATAGCCCTCAGAGATGAACCATAGGCTGCATGGCTAATTAAAAGTTGGCTGTGATAGAACTTAGTTATTTGAGACAGAGGGACAGAAACATTGACTGGTTTGAACCCAGTGTTGCAACAAAGAGAAGCTTTGTGTTGTTTATCTGCTCACATGCGCCTCCTGCACATAAAATGAACCTTCAAAATGCCTGGACCTCTCACTGAATGCCACTTAATATCCAAATACCTGCTAGACATCCCAACTTGGATGTTAAATAATCATCTCAAAGTAGAGACATGTTTGTCTTACTATGTTCAGGCTTCTGTAAAAAAATACCATAGCCTGGGTGGCTTATAAGCAACAGAAATTTATTTCTCACAGTTCCAGAGGCTGGGAAGTTGAAGATCAAGGTGCCGGCAAATTTGGTGTCTGGTGAGGGGCCCCTTCCTTGTTCATAGCTGGTGCCTTATTGCTGTATCTTTACATGGCTGAGAGAGCTCTCCAGGGCCTCTTTTATGAGGGCACTGATCTCATTCATGAGAGCTCCGACCTCATAGCCTAATCACCTCTGAAAGACCTCACCTCCAAATACTGTCACACGGGGGATTATGTTTCAACATATAAATTTTGAAGGGAATGTAAATATTTAGTCAATAACAATGTGTGAAACCAAACTTGCGATCTCCCCTACCCCCAAAACTCTCTTTCTGCAGCAATCCCTGGCTCAGTAAATGGCAGTGTCATCTTTTCATTGGCTCATACACCAAACCTTGGAGTCAAATTTTGACTCCTTTATCATTTTTCTATCCCACAAAATAAATCCATAATCCAATCATTTCTCAAGACCCCCTCTTACTCCTGGGTCTGGGCTGCCTTTCTCTCTCATCTGGAACTTTTGGTGGAATGATGACTGCTCTCCTAGCTTCCACCCTTGTGACTGTCCCCCACTGCCCACCATAGTCTATTCTCAGAAGCAGGAGTTAGTCCTCCCAATATAACAGGTCATACTCATTCCCTGCTCAAAACTCTCTGGTAACTTCCATCTCATGCAGACAGCATCAGAAGTCCTCAGCCTGGCCTCAAGGCCCTGCACCATCTGATCCCCTTACTCCCTACCCTCGTTCTCTTCCCATTTCCCCTCTGGCTGCCCTGGCCTGTTTAGTATTCCTAGAGAATGTCAAGCACATCTGGCCTTGGGACCTCTGCTCCTGCCACTCCTTTCTGGGGGAATTCCTCCCCAGTGTTCCCATGGCTCACTCCCTCTCTTCCAGTGCCATCTTCTCAGTAAGGACTTCCCTTACTACCCAGTATAAAATCCAGCCTCCCGGCCCCCTTCTCCTTACCACCTGCACTCCTTTCATCTCCCTGCTTTATTTTCCTCTGTGGGACTTACACTCATCTGACATTCTGTAGCATAGAGCAAGATGATTAACAGCAGGGGTCCCCAACCGCCAGGCCATGGACCAGTACCAGTTGTGGCCTGTTAGGAAACAGGGTGCACAGCAGGAGGTGAGAGGTGGGCAAGCAAGCAAACCTTCATCTGTATTTATGCCACTCCCCATTGCTTGCATTATCACCTGAGCTCCACCTCCTGCCAGATCAGCAGCAGCATTAGATTCTTATAGGAACACAAACCCTATTGTGAACTGCACATGTGATGAATCTAGGTTGTGTTCTCCTTATGAGAATCTAATGCCTGATGATCTGAGATGGAGCTGAGGCAGTGATGCTAGAGCCAGGTGTGGCTGCAAATACAGATAAACATTAGCAGAGAGGTTTGGCTGCACAGAGTCCATAATAAATCAATTGCTTGCAGATTCATATCAAAACCCTATCAATGAGTGGCAAGTGACAATTAAGCTGCATCTGGTGGCAGGCTTTATAGTGGCAGGTGAGTTGATATACTTCAAATGTACAGTTGCATCTAGTGGCAGGCTTTAAGTCAGAATTCGATGTTTATTTTAGTCTGCATGTGGCCCGCCCATTATTTTACTTACCACTTCCATCTGCACCTCTTTCCTGCACTGTGCACTTGTCTCAGTCACGGTTTTGGCAAGCTCAAAGCTAACTCTAGCCGAAATGAGTAAAAAACAGACATCATTGGAGAGCTTCTTTGTAGAGGGGGAAATACCCAGTGATGAGACAGCAGAAGACTCTAAGACTGCCAACAAAAAGAAAGCTGCATTTAAAAGAAAATACCAAGTCTTACTTAAATTATAGGCTCAATGCAACAGGTGATTCACATTCTCCAAGCTCACTTTGTATAATATGTGGTGACCAGCTATCCAAAGAAGCCATGAAACCTTCAAAACTGCTTCACCACATGGAGACCACGAACCCTGCATTAAAAGACAAGCCTTTGGAGTTAAAAAAATTCAAACATGAAGAACAGAAGCAATTATTGAAGGCCACCACTTCATCCACTGTGTCTGCACTGAGACCATCATTCTTAGTGGCCAACCACATTGCTAAAGCTAAGAAGCCCTTTACTATTGGTGAACAGTTGATCGTGCCTGCTGCTAAGGACATGTGTTGTGAACTTTTAGGAGAGGCTGCAGTTCAAAAAGTGGCACGCGTTCCTCTTTCAGCTAGCACCATAACTAGAAGAATTGATGAAGATATTGAGGCACAATTGTTAGAGAAGATTAATGAGTCACCGTGGTATGCAATCCAGGTTGATGAGTCTACTGATGTTGACAACAAGGTAACAATGTTTGCTTTTGTGCAATATATTTTTCAGGAGGTTGTGCATGAGGATATGTTATGTGCACTTTTCTTGCCAACCAACACCACAGCTGCAGAACTTTTGAAGTCTTTGAATTATTACATATGAGGAAAACTGAACTGGTCATTTTGTGTTGGTTTATGCACAAACAGAGCAGCTCCCATGACTGGATGGCTTTCTGGTTTCACTACTCGAGTCAAAGAGATCGCTTCTGAATGTGAGTTTATGCACTGTGTCATCCATAGAGAAACGCTCGCTAGCCAAAAAATGTTACCTGAACTTAATAAAGTTTTGCAGGATGTGATTAAAATTATCAGCCACATTAAAATACATGCCCTTAACTCACATCTACTCACGCAGCTCTGTGAGGAGATGGATGCAGAGCACATACATATTCTTTTGTACCTAGAAGTGAGATGGCTTTTTAAAGGTAGATCACCACCCAGAGTTTTCGAGTTACGGGAGATTTATTTTACAAAAACAGTCACCACTGGCGGCACGTTTCACTGACACAGAATGGGTCACAAAACTTGCTTAGTGGTGTGAAGTATTCAACCTGCTCAATGAACTCAATCTGTCACTTCAGGGGAGAATGACAGCTGTGTTCCAGTCAGCAGATACAGTGGTTGCCTTCAAAGCCAAACTGGAATTATGAGGGTGATGAGTGAACATCGTGATTTCGGACATGTTTCAAACATTAGCAGAGATTTTGAAAGAGAGTAAGCCGGGGCTTCTTTCTCCCAGCTGATGCATAATCACCTATCTCAGCTTTCAAAAGAGCTAGAGCATTAGTACCCAACCGCAAAGGACCCCAAACTGGGAAGGAATGGATCCATGACCCATTTGTGAATAAGCCAGGGGAATCAACTTTGTCCATGATGGAAGAGGGTGAACTGCTTGTGATTGCAAACGATGGTGGCCTTAAAAGTATGTTTGAGAAAACTTCAAATCTCCATATGTTCTTGATTAAAGCCAAGGCAAAATACCCTGAGATGGCCACAAAAGCACTGAAAACCCTGCTTCTATTTCCAACATGCTATCTTTGTGAAGCAGGATTTTCTGCAGTGACTGCAGACACTTTGGGTGTCACTGTCTCCATCACCCCCAGATGGGACTGTCTAGTTGCAGGAAAACAAGCTCAGGGCTCCCGCTGATTTTACATTATGGTCCGTTGTATAATTACTTCATTATATATTACAATGTAATAATAATAGAAATAAAGTGCACAATAAATGTAATGCACTTGAATCATCCGGAAACCTGAAATCATCCCCTACCCCACTAGTCCATGGAGAAATTGTCTTCCTCAAAACCGGTCCCTGGTGCCCAAAATGTTCGGGACCACTGATTAACAGCATGGAACTGGAGGTAAACCAGTGCAGTGTCTGAGTGACCTTGGGAAAGTGGCTTAACAGTCTGTGCCTCAATTTCCTCATTTGTAAAATGGAGATACTAGTAGTGCCTGCCTCATAGCGAATTGATAGATGTAAATAGTGTTATGTAAGTATTGAGTGATGTTATTATATCTGTATGGTCTATTTCTACTCGTTAGAGTAGAAAATACTCTCATGAGGGCAGATAATTTTGTCTGTTTTGTTCATGACTGAATTCGTAATGCCTAAAATAATGCCTGTTACTTAGCAGGTGCTCATTAATATGCGGGGAATGGATGAATGATAAAAAATAAGAAGTAGGCAGTCCCTTCTGTTACTTTGAAAATAAAAGTCTACTTTTATGGTGTGTTTTTCATGCTTTTAAAAACTCCAAGTAATAGAATAGAACATTCTAATTAAAACTCAAAACAATTCAGAAAAATGCACAATACACGTATGTTTATTGTAGTGATAGATTGGATAAAGAAAATGTGGCACATATACACCATGGAATACTATGCAGCCACAAAAAAGAATGAGTTCATGTCCTTTGCAGGGATATGGATGAAGCTGGAAACCATGATTCTCAGCAAACTAACACAGGAACAGAAAACCAAATACCACATGTTCTCGCTCGTAAGTGGGAGTTGAACAATGAGAAAACACAGACACAGGGAGCGGAACATTACACACTGGGGCCTGTTAGGGGAGTGGGGGACTAGGGGAGGGATAGCATTAGGAGAAATACCTAATGTAGATGACGGGTTGATGGGTGCAGCAAACCACCGTGGCACGTGAATACCTGTGTAGCAAACATGCACGTTCTGAACATGTATCCCAGAAATTAAAGTATGATAAAAAAAAATAGTATAGCTGGGCATGGTGATGTACAGCTGTGGTTGAGCTATTTGGGAGGCTGAGGTGAGAGGATTCCTTGAGCTCAGGAGGTCAAGACTGCAGTGAACTATGATTGCACTGCTGCACTCCAGCCTGGGCAACAGAGTGACACCCTGTCTCAAAAACAAACAAAAAAAGTAAAGGCTATTTTTATGCTCTCCCCATCCTTTTCCCAGATATACTTTCTGTTGAGTTTGCTATCATTTTTGAGACTTTTTATTTAATTACATATGTCATAAATGAATTTTGTCCATTTTAGATTATTCAATGGCATACAACAGGACTTTTAGTCTTTGTGTAGTCAAATATATCAATTATTTCCTTCATGGCACTGGAGATTTGTGTCTTGCATAAGAAGATCCTTATAGTCTTTATATTCTCATTTTTAGAACATTTTTGAAATTGAGTGCTTTTGGAGTTTTTCCTTTTTATCTTATAGTAATGTTTCTCTTGTAAGTTCCATCTTGTTGTCTGTCACTTCTTTATTTTGTCTGGAGAACATCTGATAAAGATAGTCAGTAGGCCGGGCGCGGTGACTCACGCCTGTAATCCCAGCACTTTGGGAGGCTGAGGTGGGCAGATCACGAGGTCAGGAGATCGAGACCATCCTGGCTAACGCAGTGAAACCCCGTCTCTACTGAAAATACAAAAAATTAGCCAGGCGTGGTGGCGGGCGCCTATAGTCCCACCTACTCAGGAGGCTGAGGCAGGAGAATGGCATGAACCTGGGAGGCAGAGCTTGCAGTGAGCTGAGATCGTGCCACTGCACCCCAGCCTGGGCGACAGAGCGAGACTCCATCTCAAAAAAAAAAAAATAGTCACTCAGTAAATAGAAACATTGGTCTGCAACATGGGTTAACTGCTCACATGTAATGTCTTCTGTGGGGTGAGTGTGCAGTTATTGAAGTAAATGGTCATCTCTTCCTCACACATAAACCTTATACTAGCTAGGGCCTTCTGACCCTTCAAACATATGTAAAATTGCCTTGAATCTCAAATCTATGGCTTGCTGAAGTCACAAGCCTACCCTAAGATGTCTGTGAGTTCCAGGCATGCTCAATGCTGCTGACCTCCCTGGTCTGGGGTCAATTGCTTTGTTGTATAAATTATTTTTCCTCTGTGTGTTTTTCCAGATGAAAAACTCAATCTCTAGTTCAGTTTAAAAGTTATCTTCAAGCAAAATACTCTGAGGTGTTACTAAAGATCTGGAAAGAGATTGTCTAATGGATCACATAAGAATCAACTTGATCCTTCATATATTAATCCCTTTTTTTCTAAGTCTTTGTAAAAAAAAAATTGGGTTTTGTTTTGTTTGGTTTTGTTTTGAGACAGAGTCTTGCTCTTGTCACCCAGGCTGGAGTGCAATGGTGTGATCTCAGCTCACTGCAACCTCCGCCTACCGGATTCAAGCGATTCTCCTGCCTCAGCCTCCTGAGGAGCTAGGATTACAGGCACTTGCCACTACGCCTGGCTAATTTTTTTGTATTTTTAGTAGAGACGGGGTTTCACCATGTTGGCCAGGCTCCAGGCTGGTCTCGAACTCCTGACCTCAGGTGATCCATCCACCTCGGCCTCCCAAAGTGCTGGGATTATAGGCGTGAGCCACCACGCCTGTTTCTTATCCTTACTGTATTTTCCAATGAACTTTTACTTTCATGATCAGGAAAAAAAGACATTTAAAAAAAATAGGGAAAAAGTAGCACAATCCCTTATCATCATTTTGAACCTATCCTCTCTCCTTATGGCACACAGAGCATTCCACTGTGAATTAGAGTTGAGCCTCATTCCAGATTCCTCTTCAGTGCTGGATTTGGGCTCCTTAATGGTGAAGCCTGAGTCTTGGTTCTTTCTGACCCCTGCCTTGTACACACTTGGAATCTGACGCACACTTGTTCAGTTGAGCTGCAGTGCGCTGTCCAGGTCTGACATGAAGGGCCACAGCAGGAACAGAAATGGAGAGACAAAAAAGAGCAGAGAAGTCTCTAAAGAAGGCGATGTGCACGCGGGACGTGGAGTGTTCTGCTTTACCTCGCTCTGCCTCCCTTTATTCATCTGTGACATGGGAGCAATAATAATACCTCCTTATGGCGCTGAAGTCAAGATTACTTGAGTTCACTGTAAGTTAGCTGTAATTGTAATTTGTTCTAACTACTTGATGCTGTCTCTCAAATACTGCTTCCCCCGTCAGTCCCACCGTGGGGGACTATGCTCTGTGACTGTGTAACTGAGGCTGTGTCTGGCCTCTCAATTCTCCCCACATTCTACCTTTTATCTGCTTCATTGCAAACTTCTTTACCCTCTGGGATGACAAATCCTCTGAAGTTAAGCATTTATTAAACTTTATATTTCCTTCAATACATTTCACCTGGTAGGTACTAAATAAAACATACTTAATTAACTTTAAAATAATGTGTTTATTTCTCTTCCCAGGTGCCCTGCCTCATTTTTCTTTTTAAATCATAGTTTTTGTTAAACTCCAATGTAAATGTCCTCTGCTTTTTATGGAGCCAATTCCTAAAGAAAGGCATCCTTGGCTTCATCCTGCCTTTGGGAATGAATCCAAGGATGCCTTTCTCTAGGAACTGGAAAGGCAGGCTTTGGGAACGGAAGGAGAGGTCATGGGTGCCAGCACATGGCAGTGTAGTAGTAAGGACATACTCCAACCCAGGTCCCCTGTCTGCTGTGCCTCAGAAACTTCAAGGTTGACAGGAAGGGGTACACTTCTTATTTCCTATTTCCAGTCCTGTGTGGGTGGATAACCCTTGTGTGTGCACAGCTCCTGGGCATCCTGCAATATTCCAGTGGATGAATATTTATTTATCATTACATTCATCCACAGTTCCAGGCGGCTCAGTCACCCTCGCCCCAGTTCCTTGGCAGGTAGGGGACTAAAGCCAGTTTTTGAATTATTCATAGTTCTAGGGTTCTATTCATGTTTATCTCAGAGTAAGAGTGAGGAAGACACCCACGCTGCATCTCAGAGCCAGGGAGAATCAGCAGCCATTCCTTAGGGACCAGAGCTCGACCCTGGTAAATATAAATCACCATTTGGGAGGTGTTCCGAAACATGGGGCTGGCCCCAAGTTCACATTCTGTCTATGGAAGCCACTTGCTGGGTTACATTAGTTAATGAGTTAACCCTATTAACTCGCTTGGTCTGAAGGGTGTCCGATGGCAAAGGGAGAAGCCAGTGTGCTGCCACCTGGGCCTTCATTCTCCCCTGAGGGGCCAGGTGAGAATTCACGTGGAAATGACTGCTGGCATTTTTCAGGTATAAACGCTAATCAGCCATAAGCAGTTGCAGCACTGAGGTAGGAGCCTCAGGAGAAAGCTTCCTGTTTAATCTGCAAATAAAGCTTTCTGTGTTTGACGGGGCTGGCCTTTGCTTGGTAATGGTAGTGGAGCATGTGTCTTCTGGCTTATGGCTCATAGGCTGCCTTTGCCTGCCCCTCTTCAAAAGAGGGGGGATGCTAGCGGCAGGGCTCATAAGTGATTTTTAAAATTAAAACCTTACTTATATGTCCTCCAGAACAATCCAACCCCTTCAGGAGGAGACACAATGCTCTCTGTTTTGCTGGTGAGGCAGAAGAAACAAAAACCACATTATGTATAATATCCCTGAAGCCAAATTACAATGTTTACCTCCACATGTTAACTTGACGTGCGTAATTATCTGTGCTTAGAACAGAAAATGGAAGAGGGGGTTCAATGAACAGCCACCTGCGCATTGTGAGAAATGTTATCCCAACAGAAACAAAAGTTGAGGGGGAGCATTTAGGGAGGAGGGAAGAGAAGGTGGTATTGGAACTGCCTTAGGAGAAGAAGGAGAAAGGGGGAGTTGCTGTTGTGTGGGTGAGACTTCAAAGGCATGGCCTGGCACACGGGGGCCCCCTTGTCCATCCCATTGGTGATGGGACATCATCGAACAATTGCATCATCATTTCCCCCTCTGAACTAGCATTGGTGTCCCTAGCGATCTTCTATCAAGGATCAGGATAGAATAGCTTCAACACAGTGAGACAAGCTCAGCGAGCATTCAGCATCCTATGGCAAAAAATTAAGTTTAATTCTGTGCAAGGCACCACCACAGCCTTTATGACTGGCTCGAGTTCAGTTGGGCTGGGCTGTGCCCACTGTAGCACAGATGCAGTGCTTCACCTGCACACCCTCCCATCCTGATGGGCTTTCATTCCCAGCAGCCAGCACCTGTGCCTCTCTCGTGGTAGGCTACTCCCAGTGGTCAAAGGCACAAAGAGACCCAGAAGGCCCTGGGGATTTAACTCCTCCAGGGGCTTTCTTGACCAATGACTGATAGGTGTAGGGGTGTAAATAGTCCAGCTCTCTTACCTTGCTGTCCCCCCGCCCCTGCAACATGTACAACTTAGACAGCTCTGATGCCTCTCCTGAGCTCCCCATGGTACTGAGCCAAAGTCCCTCCATGGGACTTTGCTGAATACCACACAGTGGCTTCCTGATCCCACTTTCTATTCCCCTACCAGATTTTCCAAGGACACTTCTGACATGGTGTGGCTGTGTCCCTACCCTAATCTCATCTTGAATTGTATCTCCCATAATTCCCACGTGCTGTGGTAGGAAACCAGGGACCCGGGGGAAGATAATTGAATCATGGGGGCAGGTCTTTCCCATGCTATTCTCATGATAGTGAATAAGTCTCATGAGATCTGATGGTTTTATAAAGGGGTGTTTCCCTGCACAAGTTCTCCTGTCTGCCTCCATGTGAGATGTGCCTTACGCCTTCCACCATAATTGGGAGGTCTCCTCAACCACGTGGATCTGTGAGTCTGTTAAACCTCTTTCTTTTGTAAATTGCACAGTCTTGGGTATGTCTTTATCAGCAGCATGAAAACAGGCTACTACAACTTCCTAGAAAATCACTTAAACATAAACCCATGGACCACTGATGATGGGTTGAGAAACATTCCCATGGGCAGAAACACAAGACTCTACTGCTCTGGCCACAGCTGATTGGAGCAAGGATGAGGGTTAGACCCAAGGCAGCCAACAGTAGATGACTGGCTGAGGTCTGCCTAATGGTCCTGATCTTAGATGTTAGCTGGTTACCCCAATCATATCCCCTCTTACTCAATTGAAATTGGAGCTATGCAATTATTTGGTGACCCCAGGAAAAGCAGAAGTAGCAATGGAGAGCAGTTGTCTCATGAAAATCGTGAAGCATTAGACTAGGGAGCAATTGGTTAGTGGAGAATGGACAAGCTTTAAACCATTTGAGCTTGTTTCAGCCTGAATAGCCTCGTTCCTGCATGTCCTTGCAAGATGCTGAAGACTGGCTGTGTGGATCTAGAATCATTCTCTGTCCTCTTTTCTTTATACATTTCACATAACTCTCCCTTCCTCTCAACTAACAGGGCTGTGTTCCTTATGACCTAAAAAAGCTCAACAGGTACAAAGAAGAATATGAAGAAACAATCCTCACATAATTCTAGAACCCAGAAATAGCACTATAGAACCTGCTAACATTCATTAAAAACTTATATGCCTATTCATGAATATATTTTACAAAATGGGGGTTATATAATATATATCATGAGCATTTTCCCTTGCCCTAAAATACTCTTCAAGTATGTAACTGACCATACTTTCTTTTTTTTTTTTTTGATGTGAAGTTTTACTCTTGCCCAGGCTGGAGTGCCATGACATGACCTTGGCTCACTGCAACCTCCGCCTCCCAGGTTCAAGCTATTCTTCTGCCTCAGCCTCTCAAGCAGCTAGGATTACAGGCACCTGCTACCATACCCTGCTAATTTTTGGTATTTTTTTAGTAGAGACGGGATTTCACTAAGTTGGCCAGGCTGGTCTTGAACTCCTGACCTCAGGCAATCCACCCGCCTCGGCCTCCCAAAATGCTGGGATTATAGGGGTGAGCCATCTGGCCATAACTGACCATATTTTTATATAACCCTAATGTTCATCTCTGCATGGTAGAATTACTGGCTGTGGGGAGTTCATGGATTTCTCACAATCCCTAATATGGCTGAGTCTGTGGTTCCACATTTGGCTGCACATTGGCATCCCAGGGGGCCTTCAGAGAGTACTAATATGGAGTCCCACCTCCAGAGACTGCGGCTTGAATGGTCTAGGGTTGGCCAGGGGCTTGGAATTTTCAGATTTTAAGGAGAACTCATGGGATACTATTAAGAAGTGAGACTTGGCCGGGTGCGGTGGCTCATGCCTGTAATACCGGCACTTTGGGAGGCCGAGGTGGGCAGATCACTTGAGGTCAGGAGTTCGAGACCAGCCTGGCCAACATAGTGAAACCCTGTCTCTACTGGAAATACAAAAATCAGCCGGGCATGGTGGCACGCGCCTGTAATCCCAGCAGCTCGGGAGGCTGAGATGGGAGAATTGCTTGAACCAGGAGGCAGAGGTTGCAGTGAGCTGAGATCATGCCATTGCACTCCAGCCTGGGAGACAGAGTGAGACTACATCTTAAAAGAAAGAAGTGGGACTTACTGTGCTACATGGTTTTGAGGGCAGCTTTTAACTTTAGGTGGAGAGAGACTTTAGGCAGTTTGGAGTCCCATTACCACTTTGTTAATGGCTTTCAAGTCCCTGATGACCCTTGAATGCCAGGATGTGTGGTCAAAGTTGTCCTGGAAGAAATGGCTTAGGCCTGAGTTTCTAGGAGCGCCTACCACATCCCCCTAACCCTTCTCCCACCAGATCAACTTCTGGAATCTTAAGAGTTTCCATTCTCTTCTGGCTGGCCACGCAGAGGATGGGACTTATAAAACAGAAGCTCACAATGACCCAGTTTTCAGAAGAGACTCTGCCCTGGCCTCCCATATAGCTCCAAGCAGTTAACTAAAGAGTGATGGTGACCCAGATTATTAGCAACCAGGGGACCTATTAAACCAAGGCAATGGTAACGTATGTATATCCCCAGAAGAAGAAACCTAGTTGCTCTAAGTTTTGCTAGTGTGTAAATGACTGATCTTTAACTCTGGTTTGAGAATGGATTTTTAAAATAATATTGCCTTAAGACATTGCCATCAGGCCAGTGTTGTCAGAGAAGTATAAATTTTTGCTGTTCCACCCTGATTTCATACGTTATCCCATTTCTTGAAAGGCAGGCCCCGGGAACAGAATATCTAAAATTCTAACAAAACCTAGAGATTAGGTTCGGTTCTCTCTGATTGAAAGGTGATAATACTGCCTGCTTCAAGTAAGACACAGACAGAGAGATCTGGGGATATGATCTCCTAAAGGCAAACCCAGCTAATGCTTGATGAAGCTCAGTCCCCAATCAACTTAGGACGCTACCGTGGGTTACAGGCTGTAGTTTTCACACTCGCCTTGCTTCCCAGCTTTGCAGTTCCCAGCTGATTGGCATAGCCCACTTGGGGCTTACCCACAATGTCCAGCCTCTTAAGACCCAGTTGCTGGGCGTGATTCTAACTGCTGAAGTGGGCATGTACCAGCTCGTGAGAACCAACTGTTAAATATTCAGGAAATCATGAGCTAGTTGTGAAACACAGCCATTATTATTCATTAAATTATATAAAGTTATAATTAAATACATTGTATTATAAATAAATAAAAAGCATGATTCATCATGCTTATTATTTTACTTATTATTTTACTACATTTTACTACATTACTACCTTATTATTTTACTACATTTTCCTGTTTTCTATGATTATTTATTGTCTCTTGACTCTATAGAGTGGAAATACTACACTGTATATGGTGTGCCACTACACTCCCCCTCCCAACTGTGACATCACTTTTGCATCTTGAAATTCAACATGGTGGGAGTATTTATGCATGAAAATAGGAAATGCTACAAATCAAGGTATTTTTGTTCTCTCAAGGTGCTGGTTGTTAAACTCTGAGTTGGGATGATTAGTTGTTCCAAGTGCACACTCGGGAAATCCCCATGACTGGGGTCAGTATGACCCAGTGGCCTGGCCTTATGAGCAGTCAGAGGCTACAGAAGCAGGTAGCAGGTTATGTCTAAGCCTGGCATCAGATCGGAAACCAGATAGTCAGAAAGTGCGCAGAGGGTCAAGGTCAAAGCAAAAAAGGAGATCAAAAACCAGTCAGAAGGACAGCCAATCAAAAGCGCTCACCCCCAGGAGGCCTCCAGCCAAGACAACTGTGGCTGATGCGATGTTGTGGGCACCCCCTCCCATGTCTGCCCAGTGTCCACTGGCCTGCAGGTGCTGACTTATCCTGCTATGAGTACCTGCAGCCTTCACCTGGAAATGCCAGGATGTTAGTGTCCCTGGTATTGGCTGGTGATGGACAAGAGTTGGAGGATAAACACCCTTACTTTGGTGCTGTATCTGAGATGAGTTCCACCATCTTCCAGGGGTTCCCTGGCTGTATATTTAGAGAAACAGCACTTCAAAAATATCTGATATATCCAGCAAGACAGAGCCCCATTGTCCACTCCTGTAACCTGTTCACTAACACATTTTTGATTGGTTTTCTTCTTGTTGCACTTCCCCACTCACCTTTTGGTGTTTTCTGGGTTTACACCTCAAATAAAGCCTTTGCACTCAATCCTTGTCTTAGTGAGACCAGGAAAAGTCTTAACCTGCACCTGTTGAGGCCAGGGTCCCTCCTGGCATGGCTGGTTAGGGCACGGCTGGCTAGGAGATGCAGGGCAGGTCTGCTGATGTACCCTGGGACAATGGTTGGGAGATGAGGCGTGAGCAGATCCGGACATGGAGCCACCCTGAGGCAAAACTCCTTGTCCCTGTCCCGCACGCCAGGAAAAGCCTCCCTCACATGCCCTGCAGGGGGCATTTCACATGGTAAGCAGGGGAGGCGCCCATCCTGAAATCCTGGCCCATTGCAAACCTGCAGTTCACCAGGAGGTAAAGGCACCACTCCACTCCCTTGTTTGCTTAATCTGGAATCACCCTCCCCACTTGAGAGCCCTGCGCAGTTATTTGATTCTTTGGCTGTTTCAGCAGTTCACAGTGTTGCTTGCTGGTGACTGGCTATATATTTAGAGAAACAGCACTTCAAAAATATCTGATTATTCTGTTTATCTCCTGCAGAGGCACCAGGTTTTTATAAATTAAGGATCTGCTAATTGCCGCAAGAATTCAATTGTTAAACAGAAAATGGATAAATATATATATGCATATGTACATATATACATATTGCCTACTATATAACATAATATATAGTATATATTATATGCATAGTATGTAATATATGGTATAATGTATGTAGCATAATATAGTATAGTATAATATATAGTATAGTATTGTATAGTATAGTATATAATATATAGTATAATATATACAATACTATACTATATATACATTATATATAGTATATATATTATGTAGTATATAATGTTTATATATACTATTATGTAGTATATTTTATATATATATACACTTGTGTGTGTTTATGCGTGTATGTGTGTATGTATATATTTTTTAAATTTGATTGAAAGGACTAGTGATAAATAGTGTGACTCAGAGGACTGTTGCCTTTGCCATAAACAGGGTGTCTGTTTCTCCCATGGAGTTGTGGCTGGCTCAGTTCCACACCTGCAGAATCCAAGCTGACTTGCTGAGCAATGGCCTGGTGGGAATGTGCATAATGACGCAGCAAAATGTCCCAGTGTATGTTCCCATACATAATCTTATTTTATGGTTCTTCTTTTCATGGTTTGCAGTTAGGTTGTTGCTGTCTTTTTGTGCTGTGTTCTTGCACACACTATTTTTGGATATATTGAGATATACATAAATTTAGCATCATTACCATTGATAGTAATAACCATAATGGTGTTTAAGTAACCAGAGCCAGGCTGAAGCAGAACCATCACTGGCAAATTGTCCAAACTCTTATATAAGTCAGGGGTCAGTCCTCAAATCAGAAATCATTCTAAGTCTTTCAGTGAAAGAATATTTAGTACAGGGAATTAGTGGCACATATGATAGAGGCCAAGAGATAACAGAGGGGCCTGTGAGGCAGCCTGGAGGAAGGTGGGGCCCCCACTGGGCTGCAGGAGAGAGGAGGAGAAGGTCAGAACCCAGAAGCTGGGACTGCCCATGGGTGGTGGGACCATGAAGGAGATGCAGGGAGGGCAGGAGAGAAAGAGAGAGAGAAAGAGACACAGAGACAGAGATAGAGTGAGAAGAGGGAGAGAGGAGAAAAGGAGAGGAGAGAAAGACACCTTACCTTGTCTTCCTTCTCTCTTCTGATCTTCCACCAGGGCTCTCACTGGCAAAATCTGCCTGTTCCCAGCAATACAGAGTGGATCAGGGAACAGGCAGAAGATGGGTACAGCAGAAATTTGGCAGTTACTCAGCATGAGCTGCTTTCTTCACACATGGACACAGCCACAAATACCTGCCTTTTCTTTGCTCCCCACCAACTTCCAGTCTTTTGCCTCTGCAATTTTCTCTTTTATTTCAGTTTGCTTTGCCCTGTGAAGGCTTGTAGTCTTTTCTACTCCTCTTGTCAGTCAGGAAAGTTACTCTGATAATCCTTGCACATCAAGGTGGTAGAGGCATCCCATGCTTGATTTGGGGGGTGGTGGTCCTTGGCCACAAATAAATCAGAAGCCCACTCTAGCTGACTTAAGCAGAAAAAGAATTTATTAGAGGAAGTGGATGTTCCCATAGGCTACACACAGACAGGAGAGCAAGGCTTGGGGCACCTCCCCAAGGAGGACACCCAAGGGGCACCACGGCCCCACTGCCATGCAGACACGCTTCTGTGGGAGTGCCAGCCCTGGGCTCCACCCCTAGATGTCCACTGCTGACTCTCCTGGAAATGGACGTATTTGCCTTTGCTCTTGCAAGCATGAGTTCCAAGCACAGCCTGATTCTCTCTGTGGCTGTCATTCAACCCAAAGTTCCAGGAGTGCGAGTCTGGTCTGTGGAGCCCAATCACATGACGTACCTTAGCTGCAAAGAAAGCTGGAACATGGGATTCAGAACTTACCCTGGGGAGGGAGGGACTCTTAACAAATTCCCCTAATGCAGTGACAAGGGATTAACTGTGTTAAACGTTGACAAATCCTCCATATATACTATATCACCAATTGACTCAAAAAAAATAGATAAGCTGCTATTTAACATGGAATCTGAGGCTTGCAGGCAGTGGTTGAGGGAGGTGAGAAGAGATATTTTGGGTCACAAAGGGAGCTTCTGAGGGCTTCTCAATGTCCCTGCATGGGAGACATCCTCCTTCACCAGCCCTGGGGTGCTGCCTCTGTGAAATATCATGGATTTCAACAAACCTCAAGGTCTGGTCTGTGAAACTTCCGTCTGCTAATTTGCAAGTAGGCAGGCAGGAAGGAAGCACCTTGGCACTTTTTATAATAGGCTTTGGGCAATTATTTGTTTGCTTGTTTCTATTTTTTTACTTTTAAGCTACTTGCATTAAAAAAAAATACTATCTTTAAAGCTTCTACGTTGGCCCAGATCATCATCACAGTTTGCAAAGCCACTGCTCTTCTACCATCTCCTTTGACCCTGACAACAGCTTGGCAGTGAGCAGGCCAGGTGTGGCCTCCATTTTGCAGAGGAGGAAACTGAAGTTCTCAGTGTTGCAAAGGAGGAAACTGAAGGTCTTAGTGTTGCACAGATGACTGCGGCGGAGACAGAACCCGAACCTGACATTTGCCCTTCCCAAGTGGCCTTTCCATACCCTTCGAGTTCTGAGAGACAGGGAATTCACAGAGGTGGCACATGGTAGGTCTCTGACCAGCCACAGCCTGCTGCCTTCAGGGCAGGTGGCCGTGTGTTCAGAGTTCCTAAAGGCTGGCTGAGGCCAAGGTAGATGGAAGGCATTCTGCCTGCTGCCAGCTGGTCTCTGAGCTCACTGTGGGCAGTGGCCACAGCTTACCTTCTGTCCCTGCACTGGCCCTAGCTCAGGGTAAGTGTGCACTAGATGCTGACTGAATGACCGATGAGCATGTGCTCACAAAATGTCAAAAATAGAAGCTTCCCTGAAGGCTGAGGTTCCAGGGACAGCATTTCCTGGCTTTAGAGTGACTTACATTCAAATTAAGAGAAATTCCGCATTGCCTGTGACTTCAGAATCCTCTGTTGTCTGCTGTGGCCTGAGACTTCGGAACCCTCTCTCATATGCTACCTGAGGACTTTTCTTAGTCCTCGTCTCTCAAGAAGAATCAGGCACAAATTTCAGAAATGTCCATAGTGGCAGCGCTTGGTGGGCACAATCTTTCCGTGAGTTCGGCCTGAGCTCTTTTGCCCATCGTTGCTGACACCAGAGCAACTGCTAAGGGAGGCACCAGGAGCCTAGGGAGGGCATCCAGAAACATGGGGCTTGGTAGGAGAGGAAGCACAGAGTCAGATTACAAATCACTTCCCAAGAACATTTCTACTTTCGGGTGGGGTCTGTGCCTTTACCGTGAGCCAGGTGGATTCCTGCACGCTTTGTTTGAATCATCTCATTTAATGAGATAAGAAGGTAAGTAATATTTTAATCTCTATTTTATGGATGAGGAAGCTGAGGCTTAGAGGTTAAGGTCAGGCAGCTTGGAAATGGCAGAGTCTGTATTTTAACTCAGCTCTGTCTCTTCAGAGTCCTTGCTCCTGTAGCCCCCATGGTGGGCTGAAGTTTACATATTGGGGTTTTTGCCAGGCAACTCCCTGGACAGCCTATCACTGAGCCCTCACCTAAAACCACTGACAGTGGTTCTTATTTTGCTTACTGGACAAAAAAGAAACAGAGTTTCCAATGGATTTGGTTTTTGGGATGACACCGGGTAATCTCCCATGACAATGACAAGGCAGCAGCTCTATACGGATGGGAGGACAGAGACACAGGGAGGAGGTGCCATTTGCTAAGGAAGAACTGGGGCTCCTGAATCACAAGCCAGGCCTCCATGTCCAACAGCTCAAAGTTTCCCTGGCTTGTGGGAAAGATGAAAACAGTCATAAACCCTGCACACAGCAAATCCAGCAGGAAGGCAGTTACCTAAACAAGGGAGCAGGTTCACGAGAAGAGTCAGCGACCATGCCATGTGGCAAACCTCAGCACCTGGGCCTGTGTGAGCACAACAGCATGTGCTCTGTGAATGCTTTAACTTGTCCTGACTTATCAAGACTCTACACACTGCCCTGGCCTCTTTGTGTTACCTTAAGCTAGTGCCTTTCAACTTGGGATGATTTTACCCCCAAGAGGACATTTGAAAATGTCTGGAGGCATTTTGGGGGATGCTACTAGCATCTTGCGGGTAGAGACTGACATAAAGAAACATCCTACAATGTACATAGTAGCCCCACAACAAGGAATTATCCAGCTCCAAATGTCATTAGGGCTACTGCTCTAATTAGTGCCATTAGTGCCATTAGCTCAGTGTTAAGGAACACTGAGCTAAGCAGAGCAGATGACACAAGGTCAGCCCGCTTACCCACAGACCATGAGCAGGGAAAGAAGGTCCAGCCCAGAGCATAAAAGAAAGCAGCTTGAGGCAGAACTACGATTTCTGAGTTATCCCACTGGGCGGATCAGAGGTGTGTTCCTCACTAGGGGAGTATTTTCAGGAGCACAAAAATCATTTATAGCCCAATCACCACGCCTCATTCTCTATCCTTTCCCAATAAAAGGCGCATAAGTTCTTAGTGTCCAGTTTCTTTGACAAAGCCAGAAGCAAAACCTGGATATATTTCAAACTTCTCCAAATAAAAATCCCACTGAGTGTGGCGCTCACTGTTGGAGAGGTCATTGTTGTTGGTCACTGTGGGGAGCTGGTCAGAACCATCCCACTGGACAGCTCTATGGAAGTATCACTGGCATTGTACTTTGGTGACACAGGCGCTGTCTCCTGGGCCTTAAATAGCTCAAACTTCAGGTCACCATTTGCAAACTTGGCCCCTAAATCTCAGCCTTGGAGATCTTTTCATGCAACTGTAATTCAAATTTTAATAACAAATCTAGATTTTTAAAAATCACAGTGCCAAGCACATGGCCTGTCTGACACATAGCTGGTGCTCAATAAATACTTGAATGAATAAATGAATGAGTGATTGAGTGAGTAAATAAAGCCCAGAGATAAAAGGTGACTTTCCCAGGGTCACACAGGGAAACAGCAAAGTGGTCTTGCTCTCCCTCCTTCTGTTCTCTGGTAGTACTTAATTTGAGGTCGATATTCTTACAGCACTGACCTCTCTTGTCAGCAGTAAGTATCTGTAACAGGTGACTTATCTTTCCTGTTAGACTATACACTCCTCAAGGACAGGTGTGTGCTGTAACACCACTTAGGGAACTTAGCCAAGAGCCTTGCACACAGTAGGAAGTCAATAATGTGTGATCAACAGTGTGTTCCCTCTAATGCTGCACATTTTGGGCCTTTGAGTTGGTGTATAGGGCTTTCAGCAGCTTCCTTCTTTGCATTGCTGTAAGTTGTCAAGTTTTGCTCTTATTGGTGCTTGCTTAATTTGTGGCTTTCTAATTTGTGTCTTCAAAGTTGGCATAGGCAAGAAATCAATAAATCAAAACCAAAATTGAGTAGGTACACACAAACACCACACACACACACACACACACACACACACACACAGAGTTGATTCTTATTATTCAAGGTACTTATGTTCTATAAAGTCACTGCAAACACTGAATTAGTTAACGCTAGACCATTGTCCTGGAGGAAATACAGGGTTAAATTCCTGCAAGCCTCTGATCCCAAAACAGAGCAATCCAGAGCCAGGGGCAAGGGATGGGGGCGGGGAGCTAGGGTCTGAGTCCTGACCACTTGGTCCAACCCTGTTCTGTCCTCAGACATTCTAAATTTGTGAGCCAGCAAACCAAGCCAATTGGAGTCACCTTTTTGCCACTTCCATGTGAACGAGTTCTAATTAACTTATTTGTTCAATAAAAAAGTCTTTTATTGCATTCTAGAAATGAAATACAGCTGATGCTGCCTTATTTCCAATGATAGAAAATTCTTCATCTAGTGAAGTACTTTACAGAATACAGCTTTTGTTAAAACACTTCCCTGACACACAGACATACAGAAACATTCATTAAACACCAGTGGTGGCCCAGGTGCTGAGTGGGCTTTGGAGATGACAAATGCATATGACAGTCTAAACCTTCAGTTGCTTTCATGGTTTAAATTATTTTCAACTTTAAAGAAAGTATTCCTTTTAACAGGGGAAAAATAACTTTCTTCTTAGCTTTTTTTTTCACTTAGCTTTTGTTACAATAATGCTGTGTAAAAAACAACTAAAAAGTCTCAGTGGCATACAAGAGCATGCAGGTGGGCTGGGTGGCTCGGAGGGCCTCAGCTGGGCTCACTCTCAGGTCTGGGGTTGACTGGGGTTTGGCTGATCTAGACTGGGTATGGCTGGGTGGCTCGGCTTCTTGCTCCATGTGTGCAGGTTGGCTGAGATGGGGTGGCATCAGA
The DNA here is from genome assembly GCF_006542625.1 of Nomascus leucogenys. Taxonomy (NCBI): domain Eukaryota; kingdom Metazoa; phylum Chordata; class Mammalia; order Primates; family Hylobatidae; genus Nomascus; species Nomascus leucogenys. Next base: position 46,032,949 of record NC_044393.1, on the reverse strand, counting down.
TTGCGATGCTGGAGTATCTGTTCCACATTATTCTCATACTCCTTATACCAGTGGGCTAGCCAGGCATGTTCTTCTCATAGCAATAGTGGAGCTGCAGCAAGGCAAAAGGAAATATGTGAGGTCTCCTAAGGCACGGGCTCATTTCCACCTCATTCTGTTGGCTAAAGCAAGTCACATGGACAAGCCCAAAGTCAAAGGGGCAGGGAAATGATTGCCTCTTTACTGTGAGAGATTGCAAAGTCATGTAGTAAAAGACATGAACACAGAGAGGGGTAAAGAATTGGGGTCAATAATGCAATCTTCTACATCATGCATTGGCCTTAGGTCCACCTTCTAGAAATCCACTCTAGCTAAACACAAGAAGCAACCACTATCTTAAAGATGATTTCTACTTCTGTTTTGGGTTGCTCAGCTGGACTTGGGGATCTCATCATGGCTTTCTCCCCTCTGGACCTCACTTGCCTCAAATGGGGTGCATGGCAGGGCCACCTGTCTTTGGAAGGGCCCAGAAAGCTGGAGTTGGTACCTTAATGATGTGCTGTATTCATGAGCTCTGTGGAGGCAAGGCTCTGTATCATTCCAAGTTGCACTCTGCAAATTGCTAAGTTCCAGGGAAGCCAATATTAATGGCAATGCATTAAGAATGAGGTTATCTTGAATTTGCATACTTGTTCCCAAAACTACCCTGAGAAACTGTTTGCATTAGGCTAATTTTGTTCATTCCTTTTGTAGGAACATGTTCTGGTAATAGGATTCGACAAGCTATGATATTTCCTTTAAAGCTTTGCTAGAGTAAGATTGATTTTCTCCATGCGAAGTACAATGCATCCCTTCTATTAAACAAATTAAACTACTTAGGTCGAGAAGGCTACAAGAAGGAGCAATGGTGTGCTGATAAACGTTTAACAACCAACTCTCTGGAAGAAAATGTCTTGATTTGTAGTATTTGACAATTTCCATGGTATAAGCACTCCTACGTGGCAGACTTCAAGCTGCCAATATGATGATGTCCCAAATGAAGATTCGCAAGAAGTGCACCTGTATGAGCCTGCTCTACCACCCTGCTGCCCATGCTGCTGTGCTGTTGAGATGGATTCTCTTGCTGGGTGTTTCTAGGGGAGAGGACATGGCATTTATGTGCTATGTAGAGTTTCTTAGAAGTTCAAGTCAGCACCGGATCAATCAGGATGAATCCAAAGTGCTTATGGAAAGGACTCTCTCTGGGACAGCACTGTTTAAAAGTAATAATAACACTAACTACTTCCCCCGCCCCCCATGGTTACTCCACACCAGGCACTTTTTTCAGTATTTAACATGCATTAACATAATTACTTCTTACCAAAACTCTATGAGATGGGCTCTATTGGCATGAATAGTTAAATAGTGAGCTTTGGGCGACTCTAGTTAAATAGTGAGACTGAGATTTGAACCCAGATGTTTCGGCTGAGAGTCCATGACTTCAAAATCATGAAGCTATCCTGATACCCACTCAGAACCAGGGGAGTTTAAAATTGGGTCCGATATCCCTATTTACTCCAATAAGAACAGCTCCCCCGAACAGTTTGCTCTTATCCACATTCTCCAATTGGCAAATAAATCCTCTGCAAGATGCAGCAACAAGCATCCCCATCCCCACAGCTGAGTGTGTCCCACCTACCTGTGCGATGACGCATACCTGAGGCCCCATTCAGAGGCTCCACCCAGTGGTGGGCAAGCCTGGCTTTTACTGGTTAAAAGGTGTTTAAAAACATCTTCAGGAATTTTGCAAGCCATTATTAAAAATTAAGTTATAAGAACTTAAAACTAAATCTATCATATTAAAAAATAAAGGACACAAATATTCATCACTCACTACTTCCTAATTATTCTACTGTAATCTGTGCTCTTGGGGTTATTTATGTCGATGGCATCTGTGTAATGGAAATAGATATCTATGTGATGGTGGCCACTGAGCTTCTCTTCCTGACTGCATCACATCAGAAGTTTGAAATCATCCATGGTGGGACTATTTATATCACGAAAATCAGCAAATGCTGCAAAACAGATTTTGGTTTATTGTTTTATGGATTGGCTAGACATAAGAAAATGTCAATAAAGCACATCAAACTTAGAAGTCTGCCATGTCTGTATTTGTTACGTTGTAAATAACACAAAACTTAAAGAAACATATTCCCAATATTTTAAAACCATGATTCAATTGAACAAATAAATCCTTCAGTGATGAACAAATGGATATGCCTATATACAGCTTTGTGTCACTTTTGTCTCACTTGTTGATGCAAAAAAAATACCAACCAACATTCATGAGGGAAGTATACTCATTTGTCAATTGCAATCACAGGTTGGCTACAAGAGTTAGAGAAAAATCAATGAAAGCAACTTTCACTTTCAGCCAAGATGAACTAGATTTACCCTGCCACCTGAAACAATGAAAAAAAAAAAAAAAAGACAGAATATGAAAACTAGCACTCAAGGCATTGGACACCAGGAAAGACTGGAAATAGATAAAGTGAGATCCATTCTTACCCCAGCTTACTGCCTGGAGAAAGTTTTAAGGCAGCAAAACAAAGGAGGGGCCCACTTTGAAGAATGGGGGATGGCTGGAAAGTTGGGAGACAGACAGAGAGTCCGGTTAGACTCCCAGAATCGAGGAGATGAGGCTGGAAGTCTGGAGAGACCAAAGTGGCCATAGCATCACAGCAGAGTATCAGAGAAGAGACAGCTGCTCAGACAGAACACTTCAGAGCTCTTCAGAAGTCCCCCGTATTCAGCTGAGTACTCATCAGCATGATAGCTGTGCATTACTTGCTCTTTACCCACCTCTATCAGGTTAAAGCCTGCAGGGTTATGCAAAAATAATTGTTACAGATCAGATTTATGCATCAGTAGGCACCGCTTTAAATTAATTCACCTGGACAATGAAAGAGCGAGACTTGATTTATTCACAGCACGTCTGGGATGAAGCATTATTAAGGTGGGGAGATAGAATGGCATGCAATGCTTTGCAATATACCAACAGCTAATGGAACTCTGCAAGTGGCTGTATACATACAGACGCAGATGTCAGCCTGGGCCAGGCTGCTGGAGCTAAAGTTGCTATGTCCTCAGGATTCAGAGTCATGGGCAAGCTGGAGGGAATTATTATTTCTTCATGGTATAATTTTTTAAAAGCATTTATTGAGATGTGTGATGATGAAGTTATTGTGCTATTACCAGGCTGGATGGTGGGGTGGGGTGGACAGGAATGGACACTACCACTCGGGTTGGGAGCACAGACTTCCAGGGCAGCAGCATGAGCATGGGAGAGAGAAAGTTGGCTTTTCTCATTTACCCACAGTATCACTCTGGGTGCCTGGATGCTAGAAATTGTACTTATATAATGCCTGTAAATGCCAGTCATCGAACTTGTGTATAAAGCCACAGAGGTACACAGGATGGGCCTGGGTGTTCCATTGTGGAGAAAATCCTCATCCTACTGGTACTGCTACTAGCATTACCTTTCACTTAGGACTAACTATGTGTCAACTGTGCCACATGCCTTTACACACATCATCTCACTTAATAGGGGCTGGGAGTTTCCTCAGATGAAAATGCAGGCTCAGTGGCAAAGTCATTTCCCAAGGTCTCCTGAGTCCTCCCAGTGATGTTTGGTTTACTCCAAAGCTTGCTTGCATTTTAGACTTTCATATTACAAAATGGTTCTTAAGGAATCATACTATAAAACATTATTGTTCATAGAGTGCTTTATTGTTTAATATCTCCTCATCTGATTGATCATTTGCATACTCACAACCACCCTGTTGTGTAGGTGTCTTTGACCCCATTGCACAGGTGAGGAAACTGAGCTTTGGGTAGGTTGTGCCTCTTGCACATTTGGGGGCACCTGGGATGTGGCAGAGCCAGAATCAAAACACTGGTGCTTTATCCCAAATCCTAATCTCTTCTCATTCTACCTTAACGAGAAGAGAGTTCTGAAGAGCTTCTCATTGTGCTAGAATATACGAAAGATTGGATGAAGTTTGTACTGGTTTACTCAGAAGTTATTTCAAATCTTCTGCAAGTTTCACAGGGCTGCAGCACCTGGCTGGTGGTTTAACATGGCACTTCTAAAGGAATCACACATTTAGACCTGGACGATTTTCTTCAGCCTCATGCTTAAGAGCTGGGCCTCCAGATTCAGTGGGTCTGGGTTGCAGTTCTAGCATCACCCCTCATGGGCTTTAGCCATTTACTTAACCTTTACGAGCCTCAGTTTTTCCATCTGTCAATTGGGAATATAATAGAACCCACCTCATCTTGTTATTGTGAGGTTTAACATGAGATGACCCATGAGATCAAAATTTTTGTGTAGTCACTATTGTCAAGACTGTTGTTTTGCAGCATGCTCAGGCTTCAGCAGACTCTGGGGCCAGAGGACCCCCAGGCAGAGTCACCTACTGCTGCTACGTGTGCATGAACATGGGGAACGCTGAGGGGAAGCAGCTGGGGTGCCTGCAGCGGCAGCTTCTTCTGCCCTGCGTCAGATTTTATGGGGGAAGGGTGCCTATTCTGAGAGATGTGTGAATGCCACTAAGAATTCTAAAAAGTTCTGTAGAGGGAAATTCTGGAGAAAGGTTAGATTTTCTGCAGAGCTAGCAAGCATGGGCCTGAAGTCATTGTAATGTGGAGGATTAACGCCAACACATCCTAACCATACTTGTGGAGGGCTGATCCTGCAACAAGCGGACGGCCGTCCATGAGGTTGTGCTGTGTACAGAGGAGGGGAGCTCCCCTCTCTTGGTCCACATAATGCCGTAGATGATCCCCACACTGGTCAATACCCTCCGCATTTCTTCTTCCTCTGCTACTCTCTCACCAGTGCACACCAGGCTTCATTACTGTAAGGAGTGAGATGATTCCACCAACATTTAGTAGAGAATTTTGCAGCTCTGAGATGTTTAAAAACCTGAATAGGGAATCCCAACTATTTTAACTCAAATATAATAAGGTTTTAGGTATTAAAAATATGATTTCAACACTTTTGATTTTAATTGGCCTCACACACCTACACAAGCACTTGGCAGACATTTAGGATCTGCCGTGGAGCACTGTGCATCATCACATAACGTTCTGGGAACTAGGGTCCCTGAGTCCTGATTGTGGTGATGCTTCTTTCCCTGGGTGTCCTTGGGAAGAACATATTTCTAAATTTAGGCCTCTGAACCTAGTTAGAAGGAGGGGCTTGGGAGCCCCTGTTGTTCAATGCCCATGTCTTTTTAATTTTTAAATTTAAATAAATGCAAAATAATTTTTACAATAAGAAGAATGACAAATGCGTGAGATCCTATACACACCACCCAGATTCAGAATTGGAAAATTACCATTTCCACAGCAGCCCCTGTGGGCCTCCACTCCTTGATGTGATCCCCGGGATCTACTTCCACCCAGAGTTAACTACTGTCTTGGACTTTGTGTTTATTGTGATCTTGCTTTTATTTATAGTTTGTTTACATATGTATGTGTTCCTCATTAGCATGTTCAGTTCTGTTCAGTTCGGTGCCAATGTATCCTAACCGTACCCCTGGAGGGCTGAACTGCAATAGGCGGAATATTGTCTATGAGGTCGTGCTGTGTACAGAGGAGGGGCATGCTTTCTAACTTTAACATTTGATTCATACCCTATGTATGCTTTGGGTCTTACTTTTCCCCTCAGCATTGGTTTTGAGATTCTCCCATTTTGTTTGAGTGGCCGCAGTTCATTCATTTGTGTGGCTGTGTGGTTATCTGTTGTTGCCAATGCCATCTACCACCTAATGTTATGGATTCTTTCTTTCTTGATCTTTCTTGCATTTTTTCCTGGATTGCTTTTCTTTGTCTTTTTAAAAATTCCTTCAATTGCTTTGGAAGTTTTGCATTCTATTTCTTCTCATTTTAGTGCACACCATAGAAATGCTAATTAACATACTTAATGAACTTTAAAATGTCTGAAATTAATCAATATCTTTACTTCTTCTGGAGCAACACTAGACTTTAAACATGTTAACCCTGCTTATCCCATTCTCTCTTAGATGCACTTAATTTCTAGTATTTTAATTCAGTCTTGATTTTTAGTCCTCCAAAATTGGAGATTTGGAAAAAAACATTATTTCATGCAATGTTTGATTTTACTTGCCCACGTTTTCATCACATTTGTCCACTATTCCTTTTTATACTCTAGAACTTCCTTCTGGAATCTTCTGCGTAAAGTATACCCTTCAGAGTTTCTTTTAGTGAATGTTTACTACTGTGTGCCCATGGTCCTGAAAATGTCTTTATTTGGACCTTATTCTTGAACAATTGCTTCACTATACATATAATTTTAGGTAGAAGTTTATTTTTTCTAGGCACATGGAAAAGTTTTTTTTTATTATTATATAGTTGGTGATGTGAAGTTAAACTTCAGCTTACATGTGATTTGTCTTTTCTTCCTGAATGGTTTATTTTCTTGTGTATGCCTTTGATGGTTCTGCAGCGCTTTGTTTGTTTTATTTATTTTTATTTTTTATTTTTTTTGAGGCAGAGTCTAGCTCTGTCGCCAGAGGCTGGAGTGCGGTGGTGTGATCTCAGCTCACTGCAACCTCAGCCTCCTGGGTTCAAACAATTCTCCTGCCTCAGCCTCCTGAGTAGCTAGGATTACAGACACGCACCACCACGCCAAGCTAATTTTTGTATTTTTAGTAGAGATGGGATTTCACCATGTTGGCCAGGATGGTCTGGATCTCCTGACCTCATGATCCACCCATCTCGGCCTCCCAAAGTGCGGGGATTAAAGGCATGAACCACCACGCCCAGCCACTGATTTTCTTGTTATTAATCCTGCTTGGAATTTATTCTCCATTCTTGATTTTCTTCACGGATTCTGGAAATGTTCCATTATGTCTTCCCTGTCCTCCCGCAGCAGGGCCGAGATTAAGCTGTCATGGCTGAGACTACGAGCACTTGTTTTGGGCACAGAATTGAGGAGTAGCCAAAAAACTTGGTAATTGAGATAAGTCATATTTTAATACAGTATTTTAAATATTTGTTAAAACAAAATCTAATGCAAAAAACTTGTGGCCAACAAAATATCAAAATTTTCAATAAAGACAGGATCTGGCAGTGCCATGTCGAGACATTTGGAGCCTGAGGCAAAAGGAAAATCTGAACTCCTATTTTTTTTTCTAGAACATTAGTATTTTTCTAGAACATTAAAGCACTTGAAAAATATAAAAAATTGAAAGTAGGTGTATTAAAACTTGACATATTTTAAGTTTAAATGTTTCATTTATACCAAAGTCAGAATTTATCATAAGTTTACTTTTCTAGTTCTAACAGAAGCAAACTCATGAAAAATATTTGCATTAAGACCATTAACCATTAAAAAATACATAGAAGTCTGTATGTGGGTGCAGATTTTTCCTTTCCAGATCATATTTTCTCTACTCAGTGTTATTTTCCATTGCAGAAGGTTACATTTTAAAATAGTAGTAATAATGGTGATGAAGATGAAGCATGGTTAGATTTGTCTAAATCTCTTCCACTGGTTACGGGCAGAGTTAGGCCTAGAATTCTGATCTTTCCTTCTTAGAAGAGCCTTTTCCAATTATATCTCACTTACTGAAACCAATATTCTCATCTTATGACCAAAATCTCTGTAGGAGGTGAGGCCACATCAGCACCCGTGGGCCAGGCACCTGTTGGACGAGTGACATGCCCACCAGACTGAATGAGCTATTTCTGGGTGTTTAACTGCTGAGGAGGGATATGACATGTGAGCACTGTGTTTACGTCAAGTCACTGGTTCTCGGACCTATCAAGGGGCATGGCACTAGGAAACTAGCAGTCTTCGTGGCTCACTATAACATGTTGAACTATTACTTTACTCTTTGGTGCTGAATCCAATGCCATCTTATATTAGATTCTGGTTTAAATAAACATGACATATATCACACATTTAAGAAACATTTCTAAGAGAAAACCCTAAAATTGAGACAATCCTACTCATTAACTTACCCTTTTTAATATGAGTCCTATTATTTTGTTTTAGTAGCCGAATGCCTAGTCTAACTGGAGTTCCCCGGAGGCCTAGCTTGAAATTGACTGCCAGGTATCTCCTTCGGCGTAACTCTTTGATGAGAAGCAAAGCCGCTTTGCTGGCTGCTTGAGTGGAAATGTGATCCCCGACGCTTATGTTCCCATAAAAGTCTTTGGTGTGGTCTCAGAATAACAACTCTGTATTATGTCTCAGCTGCCAAATTTATTGGTGTGTTTGTGTGGGGGGAGGGGGACAGTCAACTTTGCACAGATTATCTTCAATACCCCCTGTTTTAAGACTTTAGGGATGTTTGTACAAAGCGGTCAACTATTAGCCTTCTTGGCATTTGGTTCTGTGGGAATATTCCTCCCATATTGGGAAGGCGTGTGAACCACGGCTTACATGAAATCCTCAGCCATATCTTTTGTGACTGATGTATGCACCACAGATGACTAGAAACTGCTTGAGTTAGGAAGTGGCCCACCATTTTACTACCGACTTGGAAAGAAAGCTCCACCAACCCCCAGACCAAGGATAATACTTAATCTTCTATTTTCTCCTTGTGAGATTAACGGTTTATGAGATACTTTGTATGCATTAAGAATTCAGAAGCCAGTGGGCGGGGAGAGAGGAAGGTATTACTACACAGAAGGAAAACACCGTCTCTGGACACAGGGACAAGTTTCAGAGAAAGTACTGTGAGTTTTGGTCAAGCTGACCCCTCCTACTGCTTCTGGATCTTCCAAATAAGCTCCCACAGTCTAAGATTTTATATTGTTGGCTACAAATATGCAAATGAACTTCCCTTCACCTTTTTTGCCTTATTAAGAAAAGAAACACAAGTTTCAGGTAGCAGTTGCTTTAGATAATTTCTAGACTGCTATCCCTTGAAAAGTTAACCTGTAACTCCTAGTGGGAAGGTGATTGGGAGAATTTACCAGTGATATGTGCTCTAAGTGGTTGTAATTGATATCCAGGTCTCCTCAATTAGTTCTTCAAGCAAGATAATAGGATGCTAAGGGATGTTGTTCACCCCAACATCGAAAACAGGTCCACTTCCATTTCTTAGTCTACCTTACCTAGTGCTTGCCAGGTCTAGAACTGGGTTGCCTAATTAAAATATTACATTGAAAAAAGTCTAGATATGTCTTCTCTGACACTGTGGTCACTAGCCACACATAGCTATTTAAATTTAAGTATAATTCAACATTCAGTTCCTGAGTAGCACTAGCCACTTTTTAAGTCCTCAGCAGTCACTTAAATGTGGTAGGCCAGTGCCTACCACATTGGATAGTGCAGATATGGAACATGCCATCATAACATAAAGTTCAACCGGGCAGTGCTTGTCTCTGGAGCACGTAGCATTTCTGCCTATTTCAGGCAGTGGAAGCAATATTCCTGAAGTTCTGATTTTCTGGCCTCTGGCTCTCACCAAGTTGTCACTGTATCCTCATTTAGCAAAGTTATGATAATAACTTTATATATGATATGTTCTTTTATAAAGTGGTTATTATATCTCTTATTCCTCCTATGTCTGCCACCCAAAATTACCTAAAGATCTGCTGCGACCTTGGCATTTATACTGCTTTGGTGAAAATCATAACTTTAGCATCTCTGAGATTTTTCTTTTTTATAGAATATATCCTACGGCTAGTTTAGATAATGTTGGATGACTCTCCAAGTCCCTGTGTTTGGTTTTTATAAATAGTTGCAGTGAGTCCTGCCAGTTGGCAGAGGAACGTCCAGGGCTGGCACTAGGTGCCAAGCAGGTGCTGTGGTCCACAGCTGTGTTGCCTGTGAGGTGATGGGGAAAGGAGCGCCATTGCCTGGGCGCTCCTCTGGTGATACAGATAGCTGAGTTCAGGCCTGGTTTCCTGAAGTCACTAGACGGCTGTTATTGTATAGATTGATTAAAATAAGGGGCAGAGACTTCTGAAAATTACCTTGTGGTAGTTTTGCAAAAGGGCTACAAAATTAATTGCCACTCCTCCCATTGAGAGATGGGGATCTGTGTTTCCTGCCCTTGAATCTCAGTAGGCTCCTGGGTGAGTTTTCTTTCTATTGCTATGAAACAAATTGCCATCAATTCAGCAACTTAAAACAACACCCATTTGGTAGGTCTTAGGTCTGTAAGTCTGAAGTCCAGCACTGCCTGGCCAGATTTTCTGCTCACGGTGCATCACAGGGCTAAAATCAAGATGTTGGCCGGAATGAATTCTTGTCTGAAGGCTCTGGGGAGAAATCTGCTTCCAAGAAATCCAATCAGTTTGGATTTCTGATCTGTATTCAGGCTTTTGTAGAATTCAGTTCCTTGTGCTTGCAGCAATGGGGTTACTGTCTCCTTACTGGCTGTGAGCTGGAGACCTCTCTCAGATTCCAAAGGTCACAGCATTCTTTTTTTCATGTGGCTTCATCCATCTTCAAGCCGGCAATTGTGCATTGAATCTCCCTTGTTCTTCATATTTCCATGACTACCTCTTTTTCCAACAGCGAGAGAAGGCTCTCTGCTTTGAAGGACCCATGTGATTAGATCATGCTCACCTGGATAATCTTCTGATCTTAAGGTCACTTGTGCTATAGAACAGCACATAATCATGGACACTCACAGGTTCTATGGATTAGAGTGGAGAACCTTGGGGTGGCACTTTAGAAACTATGCCACAGCTTGTGACAGTTTGATAGAATATGGTAGGAATGACTCTGTAGATTCTTAGGCTGGCTGTAGATTCATAACGGGTGACACATGTTTGTGCACTGGGACGAACACTACTGCTTGGAGCGCCACCACGCCATAGAAGAAGTCAACTACTCTGAGGCCACCACACTGTGAGGAAGCCCAGATGCACATAGCAGCCACAGACAGGCACTCTGGTGGTCAGTCCTACACTCTGAGCCAGCCCTGACCAGGCTCCAGACCTGGGAGTGAACTGGCCTTAGATGATTCTAGCCCTGGCCGTGGGGTCACTCCTAGTCTTCAAGTCTTCCAGTTGAAGGCCCAGTCACAGAATGGGAAACAAGCCATTCCCACTGTGCCTTCCCTGTTCAAATTCCCAACTCATGAACTGGAGAATATAATAATATGATTGTCTAGGCCTCTATATTTGGAGGTAATCTGTTATGCAGCAATAGTAACTGGGACAAATTTGAAGGTAAAAAAGAATGAATATTTTCTCACTGATATTTTTTGAAGGTCTCAGGTAAAGGTGGGATGGTGGGGCCTGCAAACCACCCCTGCCCACGAGGAGTTCTAATAGGTGATGACAAACACCAGGAGCCAAATTAATTCTAAAAACATTTATTATTTATACGTACCCTGTGCAAAACACTAGGCTGAATGCTGGGGACATGGGTGCCGAATAAGGGGATAACATCTCTCCTTTCATGGAGCTTAGAGGCTAAGGAGAGTGAATTCCAAACATGTACATATGCAAAATAATTTTAGATAAAGATAACTCTTAAGAGGAAAATAAAACAGGGCATTGAGTTGGAGCCCGGTGGTGGTGGAAGAGAGGCCACTCTTGACTGGTGCCAAGTGAGTCCTGTCTAAAGAGGTAGCAGCTGAAATCTGAATTACAGTCAGTTCTGCTCTCATGCTTGTTTTGAAAATGTGAATTTGTTCCAAGGAGATTGCTATGTTAGGAAACAAGTTTTGCATTTGCTTAGGCATGATTTCATCTGTAAAAACACTAGGTAAACAGAAAACTGCACCCAGCTGAACTGAGCTGTTTAGGAATACACAAAAGACACATGCAGGGCCTCAAACATCTACCTGTGACCTCAGCTCACCACAAGTGTTATGAGACACACCTGTGCCTCTAGTGACATGGCTTTTGCCTAACTTCAGATCACCTCTTCCTGTTGCATTCATAATAATTCACAAGCTGCAACCTCTCAGATGTCCACTTCCACAAGAAAGTTTAAGGCCTTTTTCAAGGCCAAGTGACATATTTATCATCATATTTATCTATTTCTTATCCATTCACCTGAATAAAATACTGCTACCATTTTTATTAGGTTCCCATTTTTTTTTTTAATGTGTCACATACATTTTTGAATGCTGGGCCCCTACCCCCATTTTCCTCATGAGCCCTGTCATTTTTAATTGCATAATTTTGCATAGCATGGTGATTTTTAGAAACGGGTAGCTTGTGTTATACAACGGACTGTGCAAGATCCCGTGAAGATGTTGGAACAACGAGTGCACCATCTCAGAGGCAGAAATGAGCTCCATGTGTGATACGGTTTGGTTATGTATCCCTAGCCAAATCTCATCTTGAATTGTAATAAAGTAAGATTATTACCTTGACAAGGTCTCCATGTGTCAAGGGCCAGGTGGAGATAATTGAGTTGTAGGGGCGGTTTCCCCCACACTGTTCTCGTGATAGTGAATGAGTTCTCACGAGACTTTATGGTTTTATAAGCATCTGGGATTTCCCCTGCTGGTACATTCGCTCTTGTCTGCTGTGATGTAAGACATGCCTTCCGCCTTCTACCTTCTGCCTCCTGTTTTCCATCTTCTGCCTTCCACCTTCCATGATTGTGAGGCCTCCCCAGCCATGTGGAACTGTGAGTCTATTAAACCTCTTTTTCTTTTCAATCTCAGGTATGTCTTTATCAGCAGCATGAAAACAGACTAAAGTAATGTGTTTGAGGAACTGTGTGGCCACCTGAACATGGCAGAGGTCCCAGAAGGGGGGAGGAGAGAAAGCTAGGTCACCTGGGGCCTGATAGTAAGGAGTTTGAATGGAACACAATAGAGGGAGTAAAATATAGTGTTGCTTCATTAACGGTGGAGTTGTATTGCAGAAGAGCAATAGAGGGGAATGAGAGGGTGCGGTTCTCTCCTATACTGCCTGCTGTGGTCCCATGAGTGAAGTGCCCCAGGGAAGCTTGAGGATGGGAAATGGGTTTCCTCCAACAAGTTAACTCATCTTCTTTCAAGTTGCACCAGGGTCCAGCACAGCACTCAGAGGCAGACTAGGAGAAACGTGAGGTTGGTCTTGGGAGGCACCTTTACCACTCCCTCATCTCCCCTCACCCTGGAGGGGAATGCTGTGTTGTATTGTGGTGTGTTATAGTATTGTATGGGAATATGTTCACAGAGGCAAAGCTGGTACTGGAAACAAAGTCTAATGTATGATTGATTGATTGGCAGTAGATGAAAGCACATGTTTTCAATCTCTTGGAGAGCAGATGCCTTACATTCTTAGATACTTAACAATACCCACATGGAAGGGATTTAAATAACTCATCGTTTTTCCTACCAATGTGTTCACAAGCATCATGAACTTCTTTGCCTGTACACTGGAAGTTTTTTATTGTGACATTATTGCTACCCAGAAATTTTTGAGTCCTTGACTTTCGAATGCTTCTGAGGACAAAGTGGTACTGCCCTCTCTGACCTCCCTTTGATTCCTCAGCAATTCTGGGAAGCTTTTTCTTGGTATCAGGATGAGGTTTTAACAGGGCTGATATGTAAGTAGTGAAGGAACTCCAGTTGACCTGCACATGGTGTAAGAGAAACAGCACTGACTCTATTCTACAGGGAAGGAAACTGAGGCCAGGGGGAGGGGTACACTGTAGCACCATAGAGTTCCAGGTTTCCCCGTATGGCTCAGACTTAATGTATTATATCCCCGTGCTTTTTTTTTTTTTTTTTTTTTTTTTTGAGACAGAGTCTTACTCTGTCGCCCAGGCTGGAGTGCAGTGACATGATCTTGGCTCATGGCAACCTCTGACTCCTGGGTTCAAGCGATTCTCCTGCCTCCAAGCGATTCTCCTGCCTCGGCCTCCCGAGTAGCTGGGACTACAAGCATGCACCACCACACCCGGCTAATTTTTGTATTTTTAGTAGAGACGGGGTTTCACCATATTGGCCAGGCTGGTCTCAAACTCCTGACCTCAAGTGATCCACCCGCCTCTGTCTCCCAAAGTCCTGGGATTACAGGCGTGAGCCACTGCGCCCAGCCTATACCCTATTCTTTTCTCCCACCACCTCACTTCCTCTGCTACTCCTTACCTAACTTCAGAGAGGCCAGTGACCTCCAGGCCTTAGCTAGTGATCCAGGAGAGCTGGTAGTGTTACTATTGGGTGCTTCCTTGGGCATTTCATTTCCTCGTGTTCTGTGGCCACTCTTTAGGAATTATCTGATGACATGAAAGCTCTCTTGGTCATCCTTGAGGCTTTCCTCCTTGAGTGTCGATTCCCCTTTCTCTTCAGAAAAGGACTTGATATGGGAATTCATCAGGATCTTCCCTCAGACTTGCCAGGCTTACTCCCCAATCTTCCATCATCTTCCTCTCACCACCATCATCCAAATCTCACACATCTTCTAAGGCCTGGACACTTCTTGCTTCCTCTGATAATATTCCTCTGATGATTTTGGCATATACCAAGCCCTCTTATTTATACATTTCTGTAGCCTTTACATTTCTATAGCTTGTACAGGATATATACATTTCTGTAGCCTTTACATTTCTATAGCCTGTACAGAATCTATACATTTCTATAGCCTGTACAGAGGCTATACATTTCTGTAGCCTTTAATTGGACTGACCAATTACTGTAGCCTTGGATTCCCAATCCAAGTTGGGAATCTTTTATTTGTAAAGTATTGACTGACAGAGGAGTTCAAGTTAGGAAAACCAAATGAAAGTAGTATATGGGAGATTTACTCAAGAATAGAGAAAGGTCTAGAATGACTGAATAACTAGGCTTCTGGATAGGATAAATTGGTCAGTTCCAAGAATGGGGCTGGCCTCAGCTGCATCTCCAGCTAGCACAATCATTCTCTTTGTTGCTGTCTATCTCCTTCTTTGCTTTTCTCTGTTATTTTTGTCCAATCTTTCCTCCCCAACCTGCATCCTCTGAGCTTTTCTTCCTTTGGTGTGCAAAATGGCCCCAAATGGCTCTCTTGTCCTCCACTTTCTATGCCCACTGGCACCCACAGCTGACCCAAACCTTCCCTCTCTGTCTCTTAGTTCTAATTCCTGGCCCAAGAAGACTTTGGTAGACCCATTCACCCTTTTGAACCATGACACATGAACCATAGGTCTAGCTAACCAATGGGTGAACTCTCCTTGGGCCTCATGTCCACCAATGGCCCAACCACCTGTGACCGAAAAGACAAGACAGGGTCAGGCCGGGCATGGTGGCTCATGCCTATAATCCCAGAACTTTGAGAGACTGAGGCAGGCGGATCTCCTGAGCTCAGGAGCTTGAGACCAGCCTGAGCAATATGGTGAAACCCCATTTATCTCTCTCTCTATATGTATATATTTATTTATATAATTTTCTCTCTATATATAAAATAAAAATACATATATATATATATAGTTCAGAAACAGAGAGAGTTCAAAAACCTCTTTCTAGAAGCAGAAGTTTTCTTCCTACTCTAAAGATCTATGAATTTATAAAAAAATGCAGAATTACACCCATTTAATGGAGCTATAAAAAGAGGTTCAGTTGATTATCTTATTGTAACAATAAAAGATTTATATTTTTACAAACAAGGTAGGGTGACATCCTATGATGCCCATTCCTCTAGGGTGCATGAATGGAGGCCTCGTTAAAGGCATGTTGGCAGGACAAAGAAAAAATTGGCATCTTTAATACAACTAGTGTTCATTTCCACAGAGTTTAACACTTAATCGTCCTTGTGGTGCTTCAGGTGTTTGAATATTGTCTCCTTTATGAGATGGGCCTCTGGTGGCCCATCTGTCAAACAATTCCTGTTTGACCACCTTCTCCAACAACTTCTTGTTGGGAGGATCAAAAGAACCCATGTCTGTGGTGGTGCTTTAAACATTAAATGTTAGCTTGAATGTTCAGTGATGGGCAATTAATTCAATAATGACATAACTGTGCAAGGGACACAATCTCATCATTAAATGAAGTTGTAGCAGAATATTTATGTGGCAAGATGTTTAAGACATTGCTAAATGGAAACAGTAAATTCCAAGCAGTATACACATTATGATTCTGTTTTTGAGCACACAAACACATATTCATCCTTGTATTTGGAAAAGTGCTTACCAAAATATCAGCAGTGATACCGCCTGAGTGGCAAGGTTATTGATGATGTAAATGTTATCCTATTTTTCCAGCTATAACTTCTAAGTTTTCTGCAATAAGCATCTATCACTTTTACAACAAGAAAAATAAATAAATTTTACTAGAAAAAACCCCTAAAATGTAATGCAAGGCTGTAATTTCCTTTTGTTTTTAGATCCCACTGCACTAAGCATGTATAAAAGGCTCAAGAAGTAATTTTTGGCTCCCTTAAATCCTGTGTGGAAAGGATGTGTGTAAATGCACATGTGTCCCTGCCTGCATATGTGACCACGGAAAGACGTGATTACCTGTCTCATTACATTGAGTGGCTTTCTTAGGTTGTACTCTCTTTATTTGACAAGTGATCCCAGGAAGCACCAATCTGAGAGCAGGGAAATGAGACAGAGAGTGGAAGAAAGCTGCTACTGGGCAGCTGGGGCTTCCTCCTACTGGGACCTCTGAGAGAAAGAGGGACACACTGCAGCGTTATTATCCCTGAGGAGCAAGGAAGCTGGGGGTATTTCTCCGCCACTCCCATCTGCTATTGGTTTGAGGATGATCCCAGAGTGTGCCAACTCTTTGGCACTTCCAGCCTCCATGCCCAGGCCGAGCAGGCTCCAGGGACCTGAGAAACTCTTTATGTTGCCAAAACCACACAGCACTTGCCATTGGAAGGCACCGGGTTGACACACACAGGCGTGATGAGTGTTGAGGGGATATGGGCCAGGTACCAACAACATCCACTGCCATAGCATTCTGCTTTTCTTGTTAAGCACCACCGCAGCAATCTTACTGATGATTCTGTCCTGGTGGGGCTGGGACTGTGGCGGGAAGGGAGCAGAAATGGTAGGGATGTAGTAGGTCGATAAGGGAAATCCTGTGACTGGGCTTGGTGTAATCCTGTCTCCCGTCAAATGCTTGAGTGTTCATTTAAAAGGCTGACCCTGCCTGATGACTCTGTGAATATTCAAAACAAAAGATGTGAAATCTAGGTTTCAACATTAATGCAGTATGGCCAGAGGAATTGAAGAATGTACCATGAAAACATGATATCAGAACTCAGAGATGTTTATTTATGAGTTTGGCAAGGTTTTTAAAATTTTTTATGATGCGTTTGAGTTCTTCTGCATACAAGGCAAAATTCCATCAACCCGACATGCCTATAAAATCCCTCAGAAATCGTTTTATGATGTGTTTGAAATACCTCAGGCTGAGTTATTTGTTGACAATTTGTCCTTTATTTTTGACACCCCGGATGGGGATTATCTTCCCCAAAATGGAATTGCTAACTTCTTGGAGACCTGTGACCACTATTTGCTAGCAACATCAGTCTACCAGGCACATAAATATTCATTTATTGGTGTCAAGCAGGTAGCAACAGAATTCTGGACCTTAGTTGCTGGAGAAGAAACAAAGACTTTTAGAACTAGAATCACAAATTGTTTATTTTATGGTTGAGGAAATTGAGGCCGAAGGTCACCCAGCCAACTTGATGTGGAGCTGGAGTGAAACTCCACCATCTTGTCCCATGAAGCCACCTATGCACAAGGTTGATTGGCGGCCCATTCTCGTTGGCTGATGAAGGACACTGGTTCTATAATTCAGCGATTCATTCTAAGTGCCAGATCAGGCTCCCCATGGTGGGATTTGATACTCTCCTCTTATCGGCCACTGAGTGGTTGGCAGTAATTTCATCCTTTATGGCTTTTCTGGGCCTTTTAGTTTCTTAGATTCTAGATTGGTCAGGACTGTGTACTTCAGAAAACACTGACCAATTACCTAAGAATATTGCCAATCAGCTAGAACGAATTGTTATGGGATCATAATATAATATTTTGGAGTGTCAGATACAGAGAGAAGACATAGCTGGGAGCTGGCACACTTAAGTTCTCTGGCTTGGTCCTCTTCCCATCCTGGTGGAGGCAATTCTAAAGATAAATAAGTATGTGAGCAAACCACCCTATGGTGAGGTTAAGTTCATTAGAGATTAAATGCTCAGAGGGAAAAAGGGAAGTTGGCCTCTTTGATGATTCAAAAAGAACGTCAGCTGAAGTCAAAGTACAACATGCTAGGGCTACCTGCTGGCTGGTGGAGGAAGGCATGGTGTTCCCACAGGGCAAGGACAGACAAGACAGGCAGATAATTACAGCTTGTGCTTGGGCAGTGCATGTGCAAACAGGGTGGAGAACTTGTAGGTTATTAAGCCAAGGAAATAACTTTTCTCAGCTGCCATGCATTTATTAGTAAAATTGGAATAATTTTCATTTCTTTTTTATTGCTTGGAAAGATTAATTAGGATAAAACAGAAAAAGCACATAGAGCACTGCCAAGAATGCAATATGTGCCGAGTAGATATTATCTATGTATCTGTCATCTATCTATCTCTTTATCCATCCATTTATCTATCTATCCATCCTATCATCTATCTATCCATCCCATCTATCTACATCTATCTATCTATCTCATCTATCATCTGTCTATCCATCCTATCTAATCTATCATCTATCTCCATCTATCTGTCTGTCGGTCTATCTATCTATCTATCTATCTATCTATCTATCTATCATCTATCTAATCTGTCATCTATCCATCCTATCTAATCTATCACCTGTCTGTCTATTCATCTATCTATCTATGTATTTATCAATCATCTCCATCAATGATAACAACAGATTCATGACCAACAAACATGGCTTCCTGTTCATCTCCTCCCCGAAACTTTGTGGTTTTATCTTCGCATCTGCCTCTATGCTCTTGCTTCAGAAGGAATTTTGAGCCCAGTTATAGCTTACCTTCCTTCATTGGCTATACATCAATGTTGACAAGGGGCTCAATCCTTTTATATCAGTTTCCAACACTCTACCAGTCATACAGGGTTTTTGGATGCAGAATTTACTGAAGGTTCTTAGTGGTTTAGGGGGTCCATGCTACAGTAGCACTGTGGCAGATTCACTTTATTCCTATTCAACTGCCACTTCTCCTTTTTTGTCAGTTACAGAACCCCAATTTTGTTTGTGATGGCTACAGGCTTAGTTAAAAATAGTCACTCCTGCAGACTTTCTTGTAGCTAGGAGTGTGACATGATTTTGTCTAACAGGGTAAGACTTTGCTTTCCTAATACAAATACTTTGCTTTCCTTTCTCCTTTGCTATGTTGTCTTATTCCTATCTGGAAGGTAAATGTGATGCTTGGAGAAACAGCAGCCATCTTGTGACCATAATGGAAAAAGGCACATGCTGAGGAAAACAGAAAGACTCTTTGTTCTCCATTACATTATAGAATAGCCAGATCATGCCTGAATTGCCAACTTCGGATTTATTGTCAGGCGACAGAAAAAACAAATGCTCTATCTGTTTAGGCCTGAGTCAAATGCTGCCCTACCATGAAGACAGAAAAATGGTAACAAAAACTGAAGACTCAATGTCATGTTTTGTTACATGAATCCCTGACTATTTCTCCTGGTGTGGGGTCCAGCTTCCAACTACTTCCCTCATCTTCTATGCCCAGCCCTCCCCTGACCAACCACTCAAAAATTTCCACACACTTTGTTATCCAGAGAAACTCAGCACTTTTTTTTTTTTTTTTTTTTTTGCATTTCATCTCTGTTTTTTAAACTTTTTATTTTCAGGTCAGGGATGTATGTGCAGGTTGGTTGTATAGGTAAACTTGTGTCATGTCATGGGGGTTTATTGTACAGATTATTTCTTCACTCACTTTTTGCATCTTTATTTCCCAGTTTTAACATAAAGGAGCCATCCTGTCATGAATTAGGGCACTTATTTAGAAGAGAGAATTGATTTAAATCCAATATATAGAATATAAGTTATATTACTACAATTTTATATCTACATATATCATATGTTAATATAAACTAGATTTTTGGACACATATTTTAAATTTTTAAATGAACTTAAATTTTAAATGAACTTGCTCCCTGATTGGCTATTCAGGGTGTATGGAGGGAAAGGTAATTTGGATTCAAAGAAAGGAAGTAGGGAGACATTCCAGTTCTGGGCTCTGATAAATTATGAAGAGAATCTAAAGAGTGTTCTTAAAAGAAAAAGAAAAACCAGTATTTTCTTTTTTTTTTTTTTTTGAGATGGAGTCTTGCTCTGTCACCCAGGCTGGAGCACAGTGGGGCAATCTTGGCTCACTGCAAGTTCCGCCTCCTGGGTTCGAGCCATTCTCCTGCCTCAGCCTCCCAAGTAGCTGGAACTACAGGTGCCCGCCACCACGCCTTGCTAATTTTTTGTATTTTTAGTAGAGACGGGGTTTAACCATATTAGCCAGGATGGTCTCGATCTCCTGACCTCGTGATCCGCCCCCCTCGGCCACCAGTATTTTCTTAAGCAGAGCTTCATAGTTGGGGTGTGTGTGTGTGTGTGTGTTTTCTTTGAGACAGTCTGGCTCTGTCGCCCAGGCTGGAGTGCAGTGGCACGATCTTGGCTAACTCACTCTGCCTCCCAGGGTCAAGCGATTCTCCCGCCTCAGCCTCCCGAGTAGCTGGGATTACAGGTGCCCGCCACTGTGCCCAGCTAATTTTTGTATTTTTAGTAGAGACTGGGTTTCGCCATGTTGGCCAGGATGGTCTCAAACTCCTGACCTCAGGTGATCCGCCCACCTCGGCCTCCCAAAGTTGTTGTGTTTTAAAAGAGAAACACATTCAGGGGTCCGTACAACTTTAGACATTGCTTAACTCAGCTTTCATTTTGCATATAGTAAATTATAGAGTTATCAGTGTATGAGATTCTTTTAGAGTGAAGATTTGCAGTTTTATAAGTTCTTTGTGGATTATATATCTACTTCTAATTCTACACTTCAAAAAATCCAGTCTAATTTCTGGGCACAGGCATGGTAGGAGACACCTCCAGTTTCAGGATTAGATGAATCCTGAGAGTATTGAGGAATGTGGGGTTGGGGGGCTCTGCTCCCTCCATAGGACCAGGTTTAGCTCCATTTGTTGATGAGTCCTCATTGTAGCATGGTGATGTCGGAAGGCAGGCTCTGTGTGACTCCTGAGGCTGATGGCCTCACAGCCCCTGACTTTTAGTATTGGTGATAATAGCTGACTTTTCCTGAGCACTGACTCTGTGCCAGGCACTGTGATCTCAGGGACTCTGCACAAGCTCCCCTGCACCCCCCACAGAAAGCACCATCTGTGCTGAGGGGCTCGGATCCCAGAAAGGGTGAGTTCTCTCATCCAGGTCATGGAGCCAGTCATGGGTGGAGGGGCCCCAACCCAGTGAGTCTGACCCCAAAGCCTCTTAATTGCCATGGTGTGTGATTTATCTGTTCCACTTTTGTCTTGGTCAGTTGGGGCTGCTATAACAAAATGCCATTGACTGGGTGGCTTATAAACAACAGAAACTTCTTTCTTACAGTTCTAAAGGCTGGGAACTCCAAGACCAAGGTGCTGACAGATTCAGTTCCTGGTGAGGCTTGTAGACAGCCTTCTTCTCACTGAGTCCCCTCATGGGAGAGGTAGAGTGTTGAGGGCTCTCTTCTATCTCCTCTTATAAAGGCACTGATTCCATCATGAAGATGCCACCCTCTTGACCTAATTACCTCCCAAATGTCCATCTCCTAATACGATCACACTGGGAATTAGTGATTCAGCTGTGAATTTTGGGAAGACAAAAATATTCAGTCCATAGCAACTTTTATTTATTGATGATCATTTTATTTTGGAATAATGTATTTTCTCCAGCTTTATCAAGGCAAATAAAATTATATATACATTTATAGTGTACAACATGATGTTTTAATATACATATTAGTGATATAATTACCACAATCAAGTTAATTAACATATCTATTGACCAACATAGTTACCATTTTTGTTTTGTGTTAGGAACTTTTAAAACCTACTCTCTTAGCAAATTTTAAGTGCACAGTACAGTATCATTAACTCTAGTCATCATGCTGTACATTAAATTTCCAGAACTTATGCATCCTGCAAAACTGAAACTTTGTGCCCTTTGAACAACATTTCCTCATTTCCCTATTCCCCAGCCCCTGGCAACCACCATTCCACTCTGTGCTTCCAGGAGCTAGACAGTTTTTAGATTCTACATGTGAGATCATGCTGTATTCAGCTTTCTATGCCTGGCTTATTTCAATTAGCATAATGGCCCCCAAGTTGATCCATGTTGTCACAAATGAGAAGATTTCCTTCTTTTGAAAGCTGGATAATATTTCATTGTGCATATATGTGTGTGTGTATATGTGAATATACCTTACATTTTCTTTTTAAAAATTCATTCATTTATTCACCACTTTACTGAGCTCAGTGAAGCCATCTCTGTCGGCACTGGGTGGGATTGGGGAAGTTGTGACTCAGTTAATGTAAAATTGTCCATCCTACCGTCTTCAATGTGTCTCTTCTTATTTCTTTGCATTACCCAGGTGCTGTAATCTTTCACCTGGATGCTTGGGTTGATTTCACATTTTAGCCATTGTGCATAATGCTGCAATGAACGTGGGTGTACAGATATCTCTCTGAGATGCTGATTTCATTACCTTTGGAGATATACTCACAAGTGGGATTGCTGGATCATATGGTAATACTATTTTTAATTTTTAAGCTCCATACTATTTTCCATAATGGCTACACCAATCTACATTTCCTCCAACAGTGAATAAGGATTCCCCTTTCTCCACATTTTTGCCAAAGTTTCTTATCTTTAGACTTTTTGATAATAGTCATTCTAGCAGGTGCAAGGTGATATCTCATCACGGTTTTGCTTTGCATTTCTCCGATGACTAATGATGTTGAGTACCTTTTCATATACCTCATGTAGCCATTTGCATGTCTTTTGTGTAAAAATGACAATTTAAGTCTTTTCTAGTTCTCAATCAGGTTATGTTTTTTTTTTTTTGTTTTGCTATTGGGTTGTATGATTTCCTTATATATTTTGGATATTAACCCCTTATCAGATGTATGATTTGCAAATATTCAGTTTCATAGATCATCTCTTCACTTTGTTGATTGTTTCCTTTGCTGTGCAGAAATTTTTAGTTTTATGTAATGTCATTTGTCTACTTTTGTTTTTGTTGCCTGTGCTTTTGGGGTCATATCTAAAAAATCATTGCCCAGACCAATGTCAAGAAACTTCTTCCCTGTGTGTCCTTCTAGAAGTTTTACAGGACCATGTCTTATATTTAAATATTTAATCAATTTTGAGTTGATTTTCACATATGGCATTATATAAGAGTCAAATTTTATTCTTCTCCACGAAGATATCCAGTTTTCCTAACACTATTTATAGAAGAGACTGTCCTTTCTCCATTGTTTATTCTTGGCACCTCTGTTGAAGATCAATTGGCCCTAAATGTATGGGCTTATTTCCAGGCTCTCTATTGTGTTCCAATGGGCTATATGTCTTTTTTAAATGCCATGCTGTCTTGATTACCATAGCTTTGTTTTATAGTATGAAATCAGGAAGTCTGATACCTTCAGTTTTGTTCTTGCTCAAGATTGCTTTGGCTATTCAAGGTGTTCTCTGGTTCAATATGAATTTGACAGTTGTTTATTCTGTTTCTAGGAAAAATAGCATTGGAATTTTTATAGGGATTACATTGAGTTTGTAGATTGCTGTGGGTAGCATGAACATTTTGACAATATTAACTCTTCCAACCCATGAGTATGAGATATCTTTCCATTTACTTGTGTTTTCTTCAATTTCCTTTCTTAAAAAAATAAAACTGATTTGGTAATGGTATCTCATTATAGGTAATTAGATACAGAATTTTTAAAAATTTGGTATATGAAACAGTAAAAGCTATATATTAATGCTGTTTCTCCAGAATCTATTTCAGTTACAACTCTGTGCTGTTGCTACTAGAAGCATACGTGATAAAATACAAAAATAAGAAAAGTTTAAATAATAATTCATCCTTGAATTATCTTAAGATGTTATGGTAGTAACATCTACCAAAGCACACCTTTTTTTCACAGTCCAAAAAACAAAGCTGAGACCTATTTTTTCAGTTTCGAAAAAAAGCAATTTTCTTACAAAGTCAAAGCTTTAATATGTAAATGAGGCAATTAATAAACAATATACTTTAATAGCATAATAACCCAAAGTAAAAGTTCTGACTTTAATGTACAAATCATTAATCTCCTTGAATACATTCATTTTTAAGTATTTTATTTTCTTTGATGCCATTGTAAATGGGATTGCTTCCTTAACTTCTTTTTCTGATAATTTGTTATTCGTGTATAGAAATGCAGCTGATTTTTGAATGTTGATTTTTGCATCCTGCAACTTTACGGAATTCATTTATTAATTTTAATAGTTTTTTCGGCAGTCTTTAAGGTTTTCTATATATAAGATCATGTCATCTGCAACCAGAGACAATTTTACTTCTTCCTTTCCAATTTGGATGCTTTTTATTTCTCTTTCTTACTGAATCACTCTGGCTAGGACTTCCATTACTATGGTGAATAGAAGAGGCGAGAGTGGGCATCCTTATCTTGTTCCTAATCTTGGAGAAAAAAACTTTCAGCTTTTTTTTGTTGTTGTTGAGTATGATGTTAGCTGTGAGCTATTCATTTATCGCCTTTATTATGCTGAAGTGTATTCCTTTTGGACCTAATTTTTTGAGAGTTGAATTTTGTCAAATGCTTTTTCTGTGTCTATTGAGATGATATTATTTTTAGTCTTCATTCTATAATGTGATATATCACATTTATTGACTTGTATATGTTGAACCAACACTGTGTGTCAGGAATAAATCCCACTTGACCTTAGTGTATGATCCTTTTAATGTGCTATTGAATTTGGTTTGCTACCATTCTGTTAAGGATTGTTGCATGTATGTTCATCGGGGGTATTTGCCTATAATTTTGGTTTCTTGTAGTATCCTTGTCTGGCTTTGGTATCAGCGTAATGCTGACTTTGTAAAATGAGATTGGAAGTGTTCTCTCCTCTTCAAGTTTTTGAAAGAGTTTGAGAAGAATTGGCATTAAGTTTTATTTTAGCTCAGGACCTGATAGAATTTACAAGTAAAGTCATCAGGTCCTGAGCTTTTTCTTTGTTGGGCGGCTTTTGATTACCGATTTAATCTTCTTACTTGTTAATAGTCTCTTCAGATTATTTATTGCTTCAAGATTCAGTATTGGTAGGTTGTATGTTTCTAGGAAATTATCCATTTCTTCTAGGTCATACTATTCGTCGGCATATAATGGTTCATAGTAATTTCTTATGACCCTTTGTATTTCCATGGTATCAATTGTAATGTTTTCGCTTTCATTTATAATTTTACTTATTGGAATCTTCTCTCTTTTTCTTAGTTAGTCTAACTAAAAGCTTGTCACCTTTATCTTTAAAAAAACCCACTTATTTCCATTGATCTTTTTCATTGTTTTTCTGGTCTCTATTTCATTGATTTCTGCGCTTATTTTCATGGTTTGCTTCCTTCCTCTAACTTTGGGCTTAGTTTGTTCTGCTATTTCTAGTTTCTTGTGGGGTAAAATTTGGTTGTTTATTTGAGATCTTCCTTTTTTTCTTAATGTAGAAGTTTATTGCCATAAAATTCCCTCTTAGAGCTACTTTTGCTATATCCCATAAATTTTGGTAAGTTTTGTTTTTATTTTCATTTGTTTCAAGATATTTCTTTATTTTCCTTTGAATTCATCTTTGACTCATTGGCTGTTCAGGAGTGTTTTCAGGAGTGGAGTTGCAGGGGTCACAGGGGCTGGCCTGGTGCTGGGGGCCATGGAACCTGGGTCCTTTGGAGATGGCCTGGAGTCTGGGTCTGTCAGGGCTGGATTCACTGGGAAAGGCCTGATGCTGGGGTCCATGGTGAAATTGGGTGCTCACCACTTCTCTGAGCTCAGTGAAGGTGTCTCTGTCAGCACTGGGCAGGCTTGGGGAAGGCGTTGCTTAGTTAATATGAAATTGTCCTTCCTACCCTCTTCAATGTATCTTTTCCTATTTCTGTGCACTATCCAGGTGCTATAATCTTTTACCTGAATTCTTTAGTTCTAGTGAAGATTGTTTTGTGTGTGTGGGTAGTGTTTCAAATTGATTTTCTATGAAGGGATGAGCTTTGAAATCTCCTATTCTGCCACCTTGCTTTGAAACAATTTTAAATGTGCAGAAATGCAATAGAGATAAGTTCCCAATGTCCCTCACTATCCAGCTTACCCCTTTGTTAGCATCTTACATTGCCATTGTTTCCTTTTTTAAAATTTCTTTGATTTTTAGATTTCACATTTTGGGCTATGAAAAAAAAATTCCCTGCTTTTCCTTTTTTCTTTTCCCTTTAACTGCAACCTGTCTTATCCCCTTCTTTTGAAGAGAATCAGAACTTGAACTAGGGATAACTGATCTTTCAGAGAAGATAAATTCACTCTGGCCTAGGGACAGAGAAGGAAGATGAGACGCCCTGCTGAGCCAGACAGCCAGCCTCCTGCTGGCACTGCCAGTACCCTCACCAGCTGGACACCAGCTGACCTGGCACACAGATATCTCTGCCATCAGGAAGACCTGTGGGGAGTTTTCCACTGTGAATGCCAACAAGAGCCTGCCTTTCTTTAACAAGTCTGTTTGCCTTAGACTATTCGTACCAGCTTTTCAGTTGAAGACAAAGACATGTGGTCATGAGAGCTAAAGTAAAACCACTTTGTTTCTGTGTTGTTTATTTAAGATCGCAAAGTATGTTAAGGGCATGGAGATCCTTGATCTTCTGCTGATGGAAGCATTTATATGACCCTGAGTAGTGTGTCCAACCCTTTGTTCAACAAACTCAGAGAGAAGGTAGAGAACTAGACCTGAGCACACCCTCCTGACTGCAGGTGCAGCTCACATGATCTAAGTGGAGAGAGGCCAAAATGTCTAACTCTCCCCCACCCCCACTCCCTTGCCATGTGTCAGTTACCCTCCCCAGCTAGGGCTCTGCCTTCTCGCCAAGTTGAATTTCATACATTCACACAGGAGTCTTGAGGTGGACCAGGATGGTGGTGAGCACTGGCAGAGTTGCTTTGGTTCAGGTGTAAATTGAATCCATTCTATAGCCAGAAAATTAATTCACCTCCTCGTGCCTCGACCTGGCATCCAGGCTTCCTCGCTCCAGTGGATCATCCCCCACACCTTGTGTGTCCATACCAATCCAAGTGGGGTGGAGGGAAGGTGTGTTAGGAGGTCTACTGGCCCACCCAGGGCCTGGGAGCAAGAATCCCTACAAAGACAGCATATGGATAGGGCATATACAAGTTTGAGATTCTTAAAAATGTGTGTGTTTAAGGCACAAAAGCACTTCCACAGGAAAATCAAATCTTAGGGCATTATAGGATTGTCCTTTGAGCAACGAATCTCAGAGGGCATTCATTTAGGAACAGTAAGACACTTGGGAGGTTACTCAATGTATTTTCCCTTTCCCAATCACACTGAAATGCTTCCAGAGAGATTTTATTGTTTTAAAATTCCACCAATGAGGGGAACCCACTCTCTCTCCCCATCCCATTTTATGGTGTTTAGTAGTTCACCCAAAAGTGGCTAAAGCTTTCATTAAGCTAAAGAACAGAACTCAGCCTCCGTGGGGAATGTGGGGGTAATTCTCATGATTTGCAGTATATAATAGCCTTTAACCAGCACCTTCTGCTTTCTTCTGAAAATAGAACTTGTCCATTGAACAAGTAGCAGTAACAACCCCAGGGAATCCTCCTACCTCGATTCTCCCAGTGCTGCTTGTGCGTTGAAGCATGTGCAAGGTTTAACCTCGAGATGAGCCTCCAAGACGGTCACCAGGGAAGGCTTCACCCGGCTGCACTAGTTTTAAACTAGGCTACCAGAAAATGAACATGTGTGTGTGTGGTGTGTATGTGTGTCTGTGTGTGTGTGCAGGTGTGCACATATGGTGCCTGTCTCCAAATGATGTTTGTTTCCGTCAAGTCATATGCAGAGGCAGCAAGACTCTTTTGTGCTTTGCAGTGACATCCTGGCTTGGGATTGTATGTACTCAATATTGGCATTCAGTTGTGGTGGTTTGGGGACTTCTTGTTTAGTTTATTTTCCTTTTCTTCTTTTGTTGTACTCTCCTTCTATCTCTCTCTCCCTCCTTCCCTCTCTGTTGTTCCTTAAGGGTTTCAGGTCGGCCTCTGAAAAACAATTATGCGACAGTCACTTACAGAGACTCTGCCACATGCTGGGAGCTTTACGTCAGTGGTTGGAATCTTCACAACAGACCTACAGAGTAGGCGTTGGTGGCAGGGGATATCTGAGGAGTCACTGTAGCAGACGCTGCTGTCAGTACTTCACCATGGCCCCTAGGATTTTATCACCATTTTTGTGCATACCCAGGGTGCATTTGACTCCAACAGCCAGTCCTCGTGTCCCTGTTGGAGAATGGACTTCTGGCCTCCGGGACACACTCTGCCTGTACTTGGAGACCTAGAAGTCCTTGGAGAATGCGTTTTATTTTGAAATCAAACTAACAATAAATGGGTAGATTTGACAAGAAGCCAATGCAGTGAGAAGCCAAGTTTGGAAGAGGTTTCTACTATCACTCTCCCTTGGCTTTTAAGCTGTTGAGATGTTTTATATATATACATGCATGCATATATATTTGCAATGGAGTCTTCCTCTGTCGCCCAGGCTGCAGTGCAGTGGCATGATCTTGGCTCACTGCAACCTCCATCTCCTGGGTTCAAGTGATTCTCCTGCCTCAGCCTCCTGTGTAATTTATATTAAATGCAACCTGCAGGCCTTGAGCTTTGCCTAATGTATATACCTGTGTAACTCCCACCCCTATCAAGATAATGAACATTTTCATCACCAGAAAAGTTTCTTTGGACCTCTTCCCAATTAATTCTGACCCCTCCAAGGCCACAAAGAACCACTTGCTGATTTATATTAACATCATTTAATTTTGCCTGTTTCAGAACTTGATGTAACTAGAATCATAATTGTGTACTCTTTTGTGTATACTTTTCCTTCAGCATTATGTTGTGTGTAGCAATAATTCCATCATTATTGTTGTTGCATAGTATTCTGTCCTATGAACACAGTTTGTTTATCCATTCCTCTGTTAACGGACACTTAGGTTGTTTATAGTTTGGGGCTACTATGAATAAAACTGCTATGAGCATTTATGTACAAGTCTTTCTATAGAACAAATATTTTCTTCCAGATATTTTTTCCTCCTCTCTGATCCACCGCATTTAAGCATCCATTTTATTTTGTACTTGGAGCTATTTTTTGATAGCTTTAAAGCAGAGAAAGGGGAGTTTTATGATTAATTTCAATAGTCTCCATGTTTTTACAAAGTAGCATCCTGAAGTGTTTGAGGCTTAGAGGAGACAGGACTTCTGCCCAGACTACCAAAGACTCTGTTGGATAGACTTGGTGAGGAGAGATGGAGGGGGAGAGAGACAATCATGAGGTCAGAGGACCCAGGGAAGACAGACAAGACTTCAGGGCCAGGAATGAGAGAAATGTGAGCAAAGGGCCATGTAACTGGCTCAGAGTCTTGGTCACAAACAGAAAATACGTTCAGTTAAATTAAGCAGTAGAGGAATGTATTGACTGGGTGGAAGATAGCTGATACAATCAAGAGAAAAGCTATGGAACCATGATCAAAAAAATAGGAAGAAGTTTAAGGAAATGAGCAGGTTAGAAGAGTAAACAAGGTCATCATGAAGGAGTAGCCAGGTTAGGAGATGTGGGTCATGAATGCAGCAGATGACACCACAGCAAGGTCACCCTAGACCTTGAATGTGCAGATGATACCACAGCCACAACCACCATAGACCTCGAATGCTACAGATGACACCAAAGCCATGGCCACTCTAGATCTTGAATGCTTTAGGCAACACTGCCACTCTTGCCACTAGAGACTGGATGTACAAGCTGACACTGTCACATCATCATGTGTGGTCCCTGGATGCAGGAGTTGATGTCAAGTCCACTGCCATCTCCAAACCTGAACACCGAGACTAGCATCACCCTGGCCAACCATGCTGAGGCTCTGGATGCTGGAGCTCTTATCTGGAACTGCCACTAGCGTTATAATCATGTTGAACACTATCCTCTCCCCTGCTTGCAGAATAGATTCTAAACAATCCCTGCCTCCTGATCCACTAGTTTCAGATTCTAGGAGGGGCTTTTCTGAGGTCAAGCCCACATTCCACTCACTGGAGACAGTGGGCATCTGGTCTTCTATAATTTTTCTAGTGGAGACAAGTGCTGTCTCCTTGCAAGGCTCACATTGTGCAATTCCCAAGCAGAGCGAGGAGGGGCAGGTACTGGTCAGAGTGAAGCACCTTGATGCACAGTCACCCACAGGGGAGCTTGTTCAAGCACCAGGATTCTGGTGCTGTCACCTCAGTAACCACATATGCCTGACTCCATTCAACAGGCAACATCCACCAACTGCATCGTGGCTTTGTCATCTGTCCTTAGGTGTCCAACAAGGACTTTCCTTCAGCAACAGCTGGCCAAGCACTGCTGATAGGGACTGATGACTGCTCTGCCTGAAGTTCTTCTCAGTGCCCACCTAACTTAGGCCACGTGGCCCTGTCTCCACCTCTAAACTCAAGAGAAGGCAGTGGGGCCTAGGAGTCCTAATGAAGAAGTGCTAATGGGAAGGTGAATCTCTTTCATCTGAATCAGGGGGGTTTGCCTGAGCAGACTAGCTAAAATGTTTTAACTTTTTATTATAGAGAATCTTGAACATACAATGGCTTCCAATCCATGAATAATTCTGCTCTTTCTACACCCCCTTCTGTATACTCCGGGCATCCCATCAATTCATCTCACTTATAAATAGTTCAGTGTGTATCTGTAGTGTTTGAGGTCACACAATACACACAAGATTACTCTCACTTCTGACACCTACTGCAAAATTAGAGATGCAGGGGTGCTCCACAAACCACCCTCAGGTTAGATAATTCACTAGAAGGACTCAAAGAACTCAATGATAGCTATTATGCTAATGGTTATAGTTTGTTACAGGCAAAGAATGCAGATTAAATTCAACCAAGGGAAGGAGCACCTAGGGCGTGGTGTGGGAGTGTTTCAACCATAGAGCTTCTGTTGTCTTCTCCCCATGGAGTCATGGGCAGCACTACTTTCCTGGTATTGGTCGTGCTATGGACTGAATGTTTGTTCTCCTTCTCAATGCATATGTTGAAGCACTAACCCCTAATATGATGATTTTAGGAGGTTAGGAGATAAGGACTTTGGGAGAAAATTAAGTTAGGTGAGGTCAGGAGGGTGAAGCCTCAATGACATTAGTGTCTCCATAAGAAGAGGAAGAGACCAGATCCACTCTCTCTCCACAATGTGAAACTCAGTAAGAAAGCAGCTGTCTGCAAGTCAGGAAGAGAGCCCTCACCAGAACCAGATCATGCTGGCACCCTGATATCAAACTTCCAGCCTCCAGAACCATGAGAAATAAATTTCCATTGTATACACTACCCAATCTGATATTTTATACAGAAGCCCAAGCATACTAATACAATGTGTGACAATATGCACAGAGTATTGACAACCTGAGAAGCTCACCTGAGCTTTAGTGTCCACCTTCTTTACTGGGGTTCCATGACCAAATGCCCATGTGGCTGACCTCAGACTCAGCCCCTCCAAAGATCAAATTGATATCACGTGACTCAAAGCCCCCACCATAAATCACAAATTTAGACTTTCTGGGTGGTCAGCCCCAATCTCAAACTAAAACCCTCCTATTAGGCATGACATTCCAAGGGTTTAGATTACCTCCCAGAAGCTTGGGGGCAAAAGCCAGACCCTCTCTTAGGGCAAAGTTAGATTCTCTAGTACACAATATCTCTGAATAAATAGAACCATTTTAATAAGCATAACTACTATACAATTATCACACCTAAAATATTTACAATAATTTCTTAATGTCATGAAATATCTGGTCAGTGTTCAAATTTCCACTAATTTCCTAAGTGTCATATGGTTAACCGTTTCTCTGTTTGTTGTTTGAATTGGAATCCAAATAAGCTTTGCATGTTAGTTGATATAAATTTGGAGTATCTTATTCTACAGGATCCCCCACGATACCTTTTCCTTGCCATTTATTTTATTAAATAAACTGGTAGAATTTTCCACAATCTGGATTTCACTGATTGCCTCCCCATGGTGTGTTTTAACATGTTCCTCTGTTCCCTGTATTTCTTTGTAAATTGGCAGCTGGTTCTAAAGACTCAACCAGATTCACATTCAATTGATTTAGGCAGGACTACTTCATATGTGGTGGTATCCAATCCCTTGGGGGAGCCCTGCTACCTGGAATCTCTATTTATGTGATCTGGGGAGTCACTGATGGTCATTGCTTAGATCCATTAGTTCACTAGGGGTTGAGGAATGAACTGGATAAAATTAATCCTGAGCTGGGCCTGTGATCACACAGAGCTCTCCACTCCTCCCATCCCCACATTTTTCATCCTACAGCTCAGGTGTAGGAGGAGCCTATGTTTCTGCCTGCGAAAATGTTCCATTACCAATTTGTTGGGAACAATGATCATTCAGTTTTATTTTCTCACATCATGGGAGATGTTTTCTATCTCTGCAGGTCCACAGGTCTCTCCACTGCTGATAAGATGGTGACTCCACCTCATAGCTCTTAGTGTGGTGGGGCAGAGAATCACAGACCCCTGTCTTTGCTGGAGGCTCCATAAATTGATATTTCTTTACCCACTACTTCTCCCTTTGCATGATTTCCTCAGAGAAACCAAGTGTTTCATGCTGCAGTTGTGTGACTTTGTGAACTGAAGTGTTGTGAAGAAGCTATAATAGGGCAGTTTGGGAGAACAGAGGGGGCTTCTCCCCTCCCTCACCCTACACTAGGGCCTTGCAGACCCGGCCTTTAGGCAAGACTACACATATGGCTGCTCCTCTCCCAACCTCCCTTCTACCTTGCAGTCCCACCAGTCAAACCACACAGTCCTTATGTCACATCTCCTTCTCGTGGGAGATTTCAGCTCCTTCCTCCTCATTAACATCCCCAGCCCTCTTTACAAATGATCAGGTTCATTTGGGCCACAGTGGCCTTCTCTCATTCTTGTGGGATACCCCCAGCCTCAGTGAGGTTCCAGCCCCTCTACAGGAAGAGTTCTATCTCCCCACATTGCTTTTTATAGCTGAGAAACCTAAGAGGGCGAGAAGTTAAGTGACTTGCCCAAGGTTGCACAGCTGGAAAAGAGTGAAGTCAGAATTTAAACTCAGGTCTGCCTCATCCCAAAGTCTATACTTTTTCCATCCCCATATCCTATGTTACAAGCTGTTAATACCTGGAGTTAAGAATAAGGAAATTGCAGGTCAAAAGTCTTTGAGGCCAGGTATGGTGGCTCATGCCTGTAATCCCAGAGTTTTAGGAGGCTGAGGTGGGTGGAGTGTTTGAGGCCAGGAGTTCCAGATCAGCCTGGCCAACATAGCAAAACCCCGTCTGTACTAAAAATGTACAAAAATTAGCTGAGCATAGTGGCACATGCCTGTGGTCCCAGCTACTCCAGGGCTGAGACATGAGAGTTGCTTGAACCTGAGAGGTGGAGGTTGCACTAAGCTCAGATCGTGCCACTGCACTCCAGCCTGGGTGACAGAGTGAGACTCTGTCTCAAAAAAAAATCTTCGACTAGGTGCTTTTTTATATATAATTACAGTAAAAGGCAGGCAGGCTCAGGGCACAGGGGCCTGTGTGGGAGAAAATATAAATGACTGAACCTGGTGCCACAGGGGGATGCTTCTCAGGGTGAATGACGGGAGACGGCAGTGATGCCCAGCAGGGTGACCCTGGGAACATTCTACAGACCTGCACATGGCTAGAGAGAGAAAGGGAGGGTGAATGTTTTGTTCAGTTTTAGTCTTGTGAAAAATACATTACAAAATTGTAGTCTGGGAAAATGGAACATGAGTCAGTTGAAAATTCAGAATTATTGAGGGTTGGTGGTCCTTTCCTGTGCCACCTAGTGACAAAATGAAAGAAGGCATAGTTGAACATCAGACTGATTTAATTGTGCTCATGAAATGCTGACTTTTAGAACAATTAGATGCTCTGGGCTTTGGGGACACCTGAAAATATCTGCAAACACTTCAGTGTACTACTCTGCAGGCTCTATTGTTTACTATTTCCCCAACATGGCGATGAGCCATCACTCTGGGAACATGACTGGCTTGACCACCACTGGGCTCTGTGCCTGCATTGCTGAGGACAGCACAGCAGGGTCCTCTGAGGAGGGGGTGAGCAGGTGGAGACAGCCCAGCTGCTGGGGACTGCAGCACCACCTGAAGTGGCTGCACAGATGCAGTTCCTGTAGCACTGCCTGGTCGAGGGCAGTGGTGAATGTGTTAGGGGTCAATGTGTGTTTGTGGCAGCATGCTAAGAAATGTTATATTTATCAAAGTAAAAGTATTGAGAGGGATAAATAATTCTTCCTGTAGTAAAATAGGGTGTTCTGTCCAAGATTTATTGTCATCTTCATGCTTTCGATAGAATAATAATTTGAAAGTATACAAAAAAACATGATTTTTATTTCTATCCCTTGTATGTTACACAGTAGCCATTTTACAAAAATTGCTAGGGGAAGGGGGAGGTGGAGATGCCCTCTCAGGAAAGAGGCTTTGATGAAAAGGAAGTCCTGGATGACAGGAAGTGGAAATGAAAGCCCCAGGGAACTGTGAGGAGGAGAGTAGTGATGAGGAAGATGGTGAGACATACATCCTGATCCTCTCCAACCTGGGTAAGGGGAAATGTAGAGGCAGAGGGACACTAGCTGTATTAGTCTGTTCTCATGCTGCTATGAAGAAATACCCAAGACTGGCTAATTCATAAAGGAAAGAGGTTTAATTGGGTCACAGTTTTGCATTGCTGGGGATGCCTCAGGAAACTTACAATCATGGTGGAAGGCAAAGGAGAAATAGGCACCTTCTTCACAGGGTGGCAAGACAGAGTGAGTACAAGCAAAGGAAATGCCAGACACTTATCAAACCATCAGATCTCATGAGACTCACTCACTATCATGAGGACAGCATGGGGGAAACCGCCCCCATGTTTCAATTATCTCTGCTTGGTTCCACCCTCGACACATGGGGATTATGTGGATTATAATTCAAGGTGAGGTTTGGGTGGGGACACAGAGCCAAAACATATCATTCCACCCCTGGCACCTCCCAAATCTCATGACCTCACATTTCAAAACACAATCAAGCCTTTCCAACAGTCACACAAAGTCTTAACTCATTCCAGCATTAACCCAAAAGTCCAAGTCCAAAGTCTCATCTGAGACAAGGCAAGTCCCTTCTGCCTATGAGCCTGTAAAATCAAAAGCAAGTTAGATACTTCCTAGATACAATGGGGATACAGGAATTGGGTAGGTACACTCATTCTAAATGGGAGAAATTGACCAAAACAAAGGGGCTACAGGCCACATGCAAGTCCAAAATGCAATAGGGCAGTCATTAAACCTTAAAATTCCAAAATGATCTCCTTTGACTTCATGTCTCACATCCAGGTCATGGTGATGCAAGAGGCGGGCTCCCATAGCCTTGGGCATCTTTGCCTCTGTGGCTTTGCAGGGTACAGTGCCCCTCCTGGCTGCTTTCACGGCTGGCCTTGAGTGTCTGTGGCTTTACCAGATTCACAGCGCAAGCTGTAAGTGGATCTGCCATTCTGAGGTCTGGAGAATGGTGGCTCTCTTCTCACAGCTCCACTAGGCAGTGCCACAGTGGAGACTTTAACCCCACATTTCCCGTCCATACTGCCCTGGCAGAGGTTCTCCATGAGAGTTCTACTCTTGCAGCAAACTCTGCCTGGACATCCAGGCCTTTCCATACATCCTCTGAAATCTAGGGGGAGGTTCCTAAACCTCAATTCTTGTCTTCTGTGTGCCCGCAGGCCCAACACCACATGGAAGCTAAGAAGACTTGTGGCTTACACCCTCTGAAGCCATGGCCTGAGCTGTACCTTGGCCCCTTTTAGCCAAGGCTGGAGCTGAAGCAGCTGGCATGCTGGGCACAATGTCTCCAGGCTGCATAGAGCAGTGGGGGGGCCCTGGGTCTGGACTGGGAAACCATTTCTCCCTCCTAGGCCTCCAGGCCTGTGATGGGAGAGGCTGCCATGAAGGTCTCTGACATGCCCTGGAGATATTTTCCCCATTGTCTTGGTGATCAACAATTGGCTCCTTGTTATTTATGCAAATTTCTGCAGCTGGCTTGAATTTCTCCCCAGAAAAATGGGATTTTCTTTTCTATCACATCCTTAGGCTGCAAATTTTCCAAACTTTTATGCTCTGCTTCTTCTTGAATGCTTTACTGCTTAGAAATTTCTTCCACCAGATACCCTAAATCATCTTTCTCAAGTTCAAAGTTCCACAGTTCTCTAGGGCAGGGGCAAAATGCTGCCAGTCTCTTTGCATAGCAAGAGTGACCTTTACTCCAGTTCCCAACAAGTTCCTCATCTCCATCTCAGACCACTTCAGCCTGAACTTCATTATCCATATCACTATCAGCATTTTGGTCAAAGCCATTCAATGAGTCTCTACGAAGTTCCAAACTTTCCCACATTTTCCTATCTTCTTCTGAGCCCTCTAAACTGTTCTAACCTCTGCCTGCTACCCAGTTCCAAAGTTGCTTCCAAACTTTTGGGTATCATCCCACTCTCTGTGGTACCAATTTACTGTATTAGTCCATTCTCATACTGCTGTAAAGAAATACCTGGGACTGGATAATTTATAAAGGAAAGTTTAATTGACTCACCATTCCACATGGCTGGGGAGGCCTCAGGAAACTTACAATCATGTTGGAAGGCAAAGGAGAAATGGGCAGCTTCTTTACAGGGTGGCAGGGTGGAATGAGTGCAAGCAGGAGAAATGCTAGATGCTTATAAAACCATCAGATCTCGTGAGACTCACTATCACAAGAACAGCATGGGGGAAATCACCCTAATGATCTGATTACCTCCAGCTGTTCCTGCCCTTGACACATGGGGATTATGGGGACTACAATTCAAGGTGAGATTTGGGTGGGGACACAGAGCTGAACCATATCACTGGTCCTGTGTTCCACCTGGAGTTTTAAGTCCTCTGATTAGGCAAAGAAGGGGAAGAAAACTTAAGTTAGCACTTCCATGGCCCATTGGTTCCCATGTGGCATGGTCAGAATCCAGGAAGACCCTGGGGACCTGAGCAGGGAGAATCAGAGGTGAAGCCTTGTGAAGCTGACAGAGGGGTTGCTGTGTTGGGGCAAAGTGGCTTGGTGCACCCAAAAGCTACAGAGAATGGCACCCAGGCTGGAGCTGGATGTGAGTACCAAGAAGATTTCTGCACCACAGTGTTGGGATGGGAGGCCAAGTCAAAGGAGAAGATTCCAGGTTCTGATGGGGCCAAGAATCTGGACCACAAATTTCCCAGCCATGACTGCAGCTTCTGAAAAACCAGGCACCTCAAGAACAGACAGATGAGGGCCTCTCCAAGGAGGCCACAGGAGCCACAGCTGTGTAAGACCTGCATGTGGCCTGACTTTTACAGTTAATATTTTAGAATTTTAAAGGCATATAATGTAGAAACAATTTTTAAAACTATTTGCTGTTAGGGAATGACTTCTTTTCATATTTTTTTTTATGAGTCATTTTGAAACTCCAAGAGGCTTGGGGGCCATAAGAACCTCAGATTACCTTAGGAAAGAATCAGTTAATATTAAAAGTCCCTCCAAAAGAGAGAAGAGTTCACAGCCTGAAATTTCAGTCCAGCATTTTTATTTACCAGGAGACATGGACCCTGAGACTTTTTTTTACAGGTATTAAATTACAGTGTTCCTCTGTTGATTCCTGAATGCAATAAAAGGCAGAAAGATAATCACCAAGAAAAACACTAGAAATGTGTATAAAAGGCTCTCAAGATCAGAGAGACCAACTGGCAAATACCAACAATGCTTTTTTCCCCCACCGAGGTTGCCTTGAGCTCCGTGGGCTGTCAAGACCCAGGTTTCAAACTACTCAGAAATAGACACAATGAGTCTTGAGACTTTGGGTCTCTTGCTCTTTAAAGAGAAGGTTAGACTATCTGGGTTATGTGAAGAGCAGCTGCATCTTCTTAGCTGGAGACATAGAGGTATTGAGTTGATTCAGGGAGTGTGTGCAGGAGGATGTATATGGGTGATGAGTAGCTGGAGAGTTGAACATGCCAGGAACATGTTGTCTCTTCACTCCCCACTCATTCTTCTGTACTTTTCCTCATGGGCTGGGGCTGGGACTCATGTATGCTCTGCCAGCTGCTCTGCAGGTCTCCATCAGTAGGGTCATAGAGGAAGACCACAAGGAGGGGAAAAGAGCCTACTCTTTCTCATTTGCTCCTTGTTCCTGTCTGCAGTTCCCCTGCCTTGCTTCTCCACACCAGTGGTGACTGCCCCTACAGCAGCAGCTGAATCTAGTTTGCCGTTTTCCCAACAGTAACAAAGCCAGCTTTTTCGTGCTCCATTCCAGACACCAGCACCAGCTGGCCTGTGCAGCCTCCTCAGATGTCTTTATGCAGCCCCACAGGGTCACGCCTCTGAGCTCAGAGGCACCAACACAAGCTGCCTGATGTCCCCTCCTCAGTGGTGATACTGATAGTTTTACCTACATGGGACCCTTCCTCTAAGCATCTATGTTTTAATAATTCTACCTCTTCTTGGTGTCCCTCCAGTCCTAGAAGTGGGCACTGCTTCCTGCTGTTGCTGTCTCCATGACGACTTTGTGTTCTCTTTTTGCCTTTTCATGGCTCTAATCCCTAGGTAATAATTCTTTATACTAAGTTCTCTTTGTGATGAGAGCCGTCTCTGACTGGGTCATAATTGATAAGATGAGGAGCATCCAGAGGTAAAGGAGGGATGAGCAATGTGGCATTGCTTGCACTTACACTGTTATGTGAGTCTACACTTAGAGACATCTGGCTCCAGTGTATGTCCACCGTTAGGGACTCTGATGGGTGTTCCCTGACTTGCTTCCCATCTGCTGCCAATCTTAAGGAGCCAGCTCATTTTTCCCTTTTGGGAATGCCTCTAGCCTCTGCTCAGCCTTCAGGCACAACCAACCACATGGCCCCAGAAGGGGAAGACACTCTTCTACTCATCCCAGTGTGAGACCTGTTTTCCCAGGCAATATATTGCATCCACTGTAAATGTCTTCCCAGTGGCTTAGAAAAAACTCTCTCTCTGCTTGTGGGAGTGTGTTTGCTGTCTGGCTCTCACAAGTCAATTATTCTAGAACAAAGGAGACCAACATCCGAACACATTGGGTTATCCAGGCTTTGAAATACCCAGGGATAGAAA
The DNA here is from genome assembly GCF_006542625.1 of Nomascus leucogenys. NCBI lineage: Eukaryota > Metazoa > Chordata > Mammalia > Primates > Hylobatidae > Nomascus > Nomascus leucogenys. The sequence goes on along the minus strand of NC_044393.1, from coordinate 45,993,594 downwards.
GACTACCCAGAATGTGTTGGGCTCCTAGCTCAGTTAATTTTAATTTTGTCCTCAGCATGAGGTACAAACCAGCCTCCATCACTACATTCAACTTCTAGTCTGCTCACAGAAATTCACACATAACTCATTAAGTACAAGCAATAACATGGCAGTTTAAATTCATACTGGGAATATATACGTTTTTCCCATTTAAGCAACAAATCCTATAGGCCTAACTCTGGTAGAACACATGACAACTTTATGTTCCCCAAGAAAACCCAAAGCCTCACTCCCAGTGACATGATTCCCCACAAAGAACACCGAAGTTAACAGTGGCTCCCCCGAAGAACACTGGGTGTGCCCTTGATTTATATGTGCCCAACTTAAAGGGCAATTATGTTGATTTTCTCCTAAGAGTAAAACAGATACTACTTCTTTTGGGTTAGAGAATGACTGAGCCTTTAAGTCAGTGTTTACGGTCACAGGGAGAAGAAAAGTGTTATTCTCACTTAGCTTAGGAAAAATGCAGAATCCCTTTAGGGGGACAGGTATTCTGTAATTTAGTTAAGTAATCATAATGGGTGCTTGTACTGGGTTGAATATTATCGGTCCCCAAATTCATGTCCATTTAGAATCTCAAAATGTGACCTTATTTGGAAATAGGGTCTTTGCAGATACAATTTATTAATATGAGGTCATTTTAGATTAGGGTGGGTCTTACTTTAACAACTGATGACATTATGAGAAGAGAGAACAGAGACACACAGGAAGAACATCATGTGACAATTGGAGTGATGTGTCTACAGACCAAGGAATGCCACAGATCACTGTGGCAACCCACAGAAGCTAGAAGAGGCAAGGAAGAATCCTTCCCCCATAAGCCAGAGGGAGCATGGCTCTGCCAATACTTTGATACCAGATTTCTAGCCTTCAGAGCTGTGAGAAAATAAATTTCTCTTGTTTTATGCCACCAGTTTCTGGTGATATGTTGCAGCAGTCCTGTAAAACTAATATGGTGCATTTGATTTTGAAAGATGAGAAACCCTTGAGAATAGTTTTTAAATAATTTTTAAATTTTAATTTTAATTTCCTATTAAATTAATTTTAAATTAAATTAAATTTAAATTTAAATTTTAAGTTTTTAATTTTTTAAAAATAGTTTTTTTAAATTACAGTTATGGATAATAGTCTATGGTACAGTAGAAATTTTTAAGGTTTCTTTGGCAGCTGACTCAGTGAGGAAGGTGAGAGAGAATTTGGGTAGAGGAGAATTTGCAGGAGCTTGTGACAATCCCAGGAAAATTCTTGGAATTCCCACTACACATAATTTAGGATTGGAGCCACTTTATTGGGACACTAAAAGACAGTGTGACTCTGGAAAAATGCAGGGCTTGAGACCATCTCATTACCTGTGTTTAGAAAATTTTACTTCCCCTTGGAGAACTCAAGGAAATTAAAACACCATTATAAAAGTAATGCTTTTTTGTTAATGAGGTAAAAGAGGGAGAGGAGAAGTTGGATTCTTTAAAAGCATAGTACAATCTTTTGCCAATGAGCAGAATCAAATGAATACTACAGAAAGAAATCTGGAAAATCGGAGTTACAAACTTGATGTATTTTCGGACCACATACTATACAACCATGTCCACAGAAGGAAATGTGTGGTCGAACCGCCTCCACTCCTTCTGTCTGGCTTAATGTGTTTCCTGTGGGACAGGAGAAGCTACTCAACAAGGGAACCAAAAATACTCGGCATGATTCACTCATTCTCCATCTCTTTTCCTGTGCATTTCTCAGATGTTCCGCTAGAAAGCCTGTGTTCTACTCCAAACAGGCGGGATAATGACACCCCCTTCCCTAAAGATGTTCACAACCGAATCCCTGGAGACTGTGAATATTACCTTACATGACAAGAGATTTGCAGATGTGATTAAGGTTGATAACCTTGACATGGGTAAATTATCTTTGATTATACCAGTGGGCCCAATCTAACCACACAAATCCTTGGAAGCAGGGAATCTTGTCTAATTGTGGTCAGAGAGATGCAGCATTGCTGGTTTTGAAGCTCCAGAGGAAGGGCCATGACCCAACAAATGCAGGCAGCCTCTAGAAGGTAGAAAAGGAAAGAAAATGAATTCTCCCACAGAGTCTCCAGAAAGAAACATAGCCCTCCAACAACTTGATTTTATCTCAGTGGGACTCATGTCAAAATAATGACCTACAGAACTGTTAGATAGTAAGTTTGTGTTATTTAGCCACAAAGTTGACAGTCATTTGTTACAGCAAAAATAGGAAACTAGTAAAGACCTAGTAGTATCCCTGTATTTGGCACCCTTTCATCATTCATGGACTGGGATTGTGGTGCAAGTTGAACTACTATGTGCCAGATATCATACTACATATGGTGTCTCATCCCTCAGCACTCAGAAGGGGGCTATGACTATACCTCTTGCTAACAAATACTGTAACCCCTGGAGGGTGGGGACTGTGTTGGTCTTAATTCTGCTGGCCTAGACCATGGCCTAATCCAGTGCCTAAAATATGGCAGATTCTCAATAAAGATTTATCAAATGAAGAAAAGGATGTTCAAAGAGGTTATATGGCTTTCTCAGGATCAGGGGACAATATGGTTCTAAATCAACACCTATCCATCTAAATAAAGGTCATACACTTTCTGTTAAAAGGTATAAGCTCCAAAATTATAGTACGTGCATATAAAAGCAAGAGTACATTTATTCAGTTTCCAGTGTCCCAGATTCTTTACATAAAATGTTTCATTTGGGTCTTATGGTGAAGACATTAATTGTATGTATTAGATGGATTAGAAAACCAAGGCTCAGAGAGTTTAAGAAACTCTCTCAAATTTTATGAGTAGTTGAAGCAGAAATAATTTCCAATCCCAAGTCCGTAAATATATTATTTATTTTCATTTTCCTGGGTTCATGAGTTGCTCTATGAAAGCAGAATCTATTATTCTCTTTGGATATTCTAACTACTCACAATAACCATGATCTTTTGAAGACAGAAACCGTATCTATTCCTTTTCTTTTCAGAGGAAGCTGTTTTTATGTAGCATATCATGCACTCAGATGCTATTGACCTATGACAGAATTTACTGGGTTTAACACAGATATCAGAGATATTCTTTTACTAAATAGTGCTATTTAAAAATGATAGAACAGCTTAAGGAGATTTTGGGCTGAGACAATGGGGTTTTCTAGATATACAATCATGTCATCTGCAAACAGGGACAATTTGGCTTCCTCTTTTCCTAATTGAATACCCTTTATTTCCTCCTCCTGCCTGATTGCCCTGGCCAGAACTTCCAGCACTATGTTGAATAAGAGTGGTGAAAGAGGGCATCCCTGTCTTGTGCCAGTTTTCAAAGGGAGTGCTTCCAGTTTTTGCCCATTCAGTATGATATTGGCTGTGAGTTTGTCATAGATAGCCCTTATTATTTTGAGATACGTCCCATCAATACCTAATTTATTGAGAGTTTTTAGCATGAAGGGTTGTTGAATTTTGTCAAAGGCCTTTTCTGCATCTATTGAGATAATCATGTGGTTTTTGTCTTTGGTTCTGTTTATATGCTGGATTACATTTATTGATTTGCGTATGTTGAACCAGCCTTGCATCCCAGGGATGAAGCCTACTTGATCATGGTGTACAAGCTTTTTGATGTGCTGCTGGATTCAGTTTGCCAGTATTTTATTGAGGATTTTTGCATCAATGTTCATCAAGGATATTGGTCTGAAATTCTCTTTTTTGGTTGTGTCTCTGCCCGGCTTTGGTATCAGGATGATGCTGGGCTCATAAAATGTGTTAGGGAGGATTCCCTCTTTTTCTATGGATTGGAATAGTTTCAGATGGAATGGTACCAGTTCCTCCTTGTACCTCTGGTAGAATTCGGCTGTGAATCCATCAGGTCCTGGACTCCTTTTGGTTGGTAAGCTATTGATTATTGCCACAATTTCAGAACCTGTTATTGGTCTATTCAGAGATTCAACTTCTTCCTGGTTTAGTCTTGGGAGGGTGTATTTGTCGAGGAATTTATCCATTTCTTCTAGATTTTCTGGTTTATTTGCACAGAGGTGTTTGTAGTATTTTCTGATGGTAGATTGTATTTCTGTGGGATCAGTGGTGATATCCCCTTTTTCATTTTTTATTGCATCTATTTGATTCTTCTCTCTTTTCTTCTTTATTAGTCTTGCTAGTGGTCTATCAATTTTGTTGATCTTTTCAAAAAACCAGCTCCTGGATTCATTAATTTTTTGAAGGGTTTTTTGTGTCTCTATTTCCTTCAGTTCTGCTCTGATTTTAGTTATTTCTAGCCTTCTGCTAGCTTTTGAATGTGTTTGCTCTTGCTTTTCTAGTTCTTTTAATTGTGATGTTAGGGTGTCAATTTTGGATCTTTCCTGCTTTCTCTTGTGGGCATTTAGTGCTAAAAATTTCCCTCTACGCCCTGCTTTAAATGTGTCTCAGAGATTCTGGTATGTTGTGTCTTTGTTCTTATTGGTTTCAAAGAATATCTTTATTTCTGCCTTCCTTTAGTTATTTACCCAGTAGTCATTCAGGAGCAGGTTGTTCAGTTTCCATGTAGTTGAGCAGTTTTGAGTGAGTTTCTTAATCCTGAGTTCTAGTTTGATTGCACTGTGGTCTGAAAGACAGTTTGTTATAATTTCTGTTCTTTTACATTTGCTGAGGAGAGCTTTACTTCCAACTATGTGGTCAATTTTGGAATAGGTGTGGTGCTGAAAAAATGTATATTCTGTTGATTTGAGGTGGAGAGTTCTGTAGATGTCTATTAGGTCCACTTTGTGTAGAGCTGAGTTCAATTCCTGGATATCCTTGTTAACTTTCTGTCTCATTGATGTGTCTAATGTTGACAGTGGGGTGTTAAAATCTCCCATTATATTTGTGTGGGAGTTTAAGTCCCTTTGTAGGTCACTCAGGACTTGCTTTATGAATCTGGGTGCTCCTGTGTTGGGTGCAAATATATTTAGGATAGTTAGCTCTTCTTGTTGAATTGATCCCTTTACCATTATGTAATGGCCTTCTTTGTCTCTTTTGATCTTTGTTGGTTTAAAGTCTATTTTATCAGAGACTAGGATTGCAACCCCTGCCTTTTTTTGTTTTCCATTTGCTTGATATATCTTCCTCCATCCCTTTATTTTGAGTCTATGTGAGTCTCTGCACGTGAGATGGGTTTCCTGAATACAGCACACTGATGGGTCTTGACTCCTTATCCAATTTGCCAGTCTGTGTCTTTGAATTGGAGCATTTAGCCCATTTACATTTAAAGTTAATATTATGTGTGAATTTGATCCTGTCTTTATGATGTTAGTTGGTTATTTTGCTCGTTAGTTGATGCAGTTTCTTCCTAGCCTCGATGGTCTTTACAATTTAGCATGTTTTTGCAGTGGCTGATACCGATTGTTCCTTTCCATGTTTAGTGCTTCCTTCAGGAGCTCTTTTAGGGCAGGCCTGGTGGTGACAAAATCACTCAAAAGCTGTGAGACTTTCATAAATGCCTTTCATCATGTTGAGAAAGTTTTATTTTATGTTGAGTTTTCTGAGTGTATTCATCTGAGGGTGTTGGATTTGGATAAATTCCTTATCTACATCAATTGACATAATAGTGTGTTTTTTTCTTCATTCTATGAATGTAATATATTACACTGATAGATTTTTATATGTTGAACCATGCTTGCATTCCTTAGATAAATCCCATTTTATCATAGTGTGTTAACTTTTAGATATGCTGTTAGATTCAGTTTTCTAGTATTTTGTTGAGAATTTTTCTGTATTGATATTCATAAGGTATACAGTACAATATGTAATTTTTTATGATGTCTTTTCTTCGCTTTGTAATGTTACCTTCATAGAATGAATAAGAAGTGTTACTGCTTCTATTTTTTTGGAAGAGAATGAGACAAATTGGTGTTAATTCTTTTTTAAATATTTGATATAATTGACTAGTTGTGAAGTTATCTGGTCCTAGAATTTTCTTTTTTGGGAAGTTTTTTTTTTTTTTTTAATTACTGATTCAATCTGTTTGCTTGTTAGAGGTCTGTTGAGATTTTCTATTTCTTCCTGAGTCAGTTTAGGTAATTTGTACGGTTCTGGGAGTGTTTCATTTCAACTAGGTTTTCTAACTTGTTGGTGCACAATTACTTGCAATATTTTGTTATGACCCTTTGTATTTTTGTAAGGTTGGTATTAATGACCTCACTTTCATTTCTCCTTTTAGTTATCTATGACTTCTCTCTTTTTATGTCTGTCAGCTCAGCCAGAAGTTTGTCAATTCTTTTCATATTTATTTATTTGTTATTATACTTTAAGTTCTATGGTACGTGTGCAAAACATGCAGGTTTGTTACATATGTATACATATGGCATGTTGGTGTACTGCACCAATTAACTAGTCATTTACATTAGGTATTTCTCCTAATGCAATCCCTACCCCCTCCCCCGACCCCATGACAGGCCCTGGTGTGTGATGATCCCCACCCTGTGTCCAAGTGTTCCCATTGTTCAATTCCCAACTATGAGTGAGAACACGCGGTGTTTAGTTTTCTGTCCTTGCGATACTTTGCTCAGAATGATGGTTTCCAGCCTTATCCATGTCCCTACAAAGGACATGAACTCATCCTTTTTTATGGCTGCATAGTATTCCATGATGTATATGTGTCACATGTTCTTAATCCAGTCTATCATTGATGGACATTTGGGTTGGTTCCAAGTCTTTGCTATTTTGAATAGTGCCGCAATAAACATACATGTGCATGAGTCTTTATAGTAGCATGATTTATAATCCTTTGGGTATACCCAGTAATGGGATCACTGGGCCAAATGGTATTTCTAGTTCTATATCCTTGAGGAATCACCACACTGTCGTCCACAATGGTTCAACTAGTTTACACTCCCACCAACAGTGTAAAAATATTCCTATTTCTCCACATCCTCTCCAGCACCTGTTTCCTGACTTTTTAATGATCCCCATTCTAACTGGTGTGAGATGGTATCTCATTGTGGTTTTGATTTGCATTTCTCTGATGGCCAGTGATGCTGAGCATTTTTTCATGTGTCTGTTGGCTGCATAAATGTCTTTTTTTGAGAAGCGTCTGTTTATATTCTTTGCCCACTTTTTGATGGGGTTGTTTGATTTTTTCTCATAAATTTGTTTAAGTTCTTTGTAGATTTTGGATATTAGCCCTTTTTCAGATGGGTAGATTGCAAAAATGTTCTCCCATTCTGTAGGTTGCCTGTTCACTCCGATGGTAGTTTCTTTTGCTGTGCAGAAGCTCTTTAGTTTAATTAGATCCCATTTGTCTATTTTGGCTTTGGTTGCCATTGCTTTTGGTATTTTAGTCATGAAGTCGTTGCCCATGCCTGTGTCCTGAATGGTATTGCCTTGGTTTTCTTCTAGGGTTTTTATGGTTTTAGGTCTAACATTTAAGTCTTTAATCCATCTTGAATTAATTTTCGTACAAGGTGTAAGGAAGGGATCCAGTTTCAGCTTTCTACATATGGCTAGCCAGTTTTCCCAGCACCATTTATTAAATAGGGAATCCTTTCCCCATTGCTTATTTTTGTCAGGTTTGTCAAAGATCAGATGGTTGTAGATGTGTGGTATTATTTTTGAGGGCTCTGTTCTGTTCTATTCATCTGTATCTCTGTTTGGTACCAGTACCATGCTGTTTTGGTTACTGTAGCCTTGTAGTATAGTTTGAAGTCAGGTAGCATGATGCCTCCAGCTTTGTTCTTTTTGCTTAAGATTGTCTTGGCAATGCGGGCTCTTTTTTGGTTCCTTGGCAATGCGGGCTCTTTTTTGGTTCCACATGAACTTTAAAGTTTTTTTCCAATTCTGTGAAGAAAGTCATTGGAAGCTTGGGCCGGGTGCGGTGGCTCAAGCCTGTAATCCCAGCACTTTGGGAGGCCGAGGCAGGCGGATCACGAGGTCAGGAGATCGAGGCCATCCTGGCTAACACGGTGAAACCCCGTCTCTACTAAAAATACAAAAAATTAGCCAGGCATGTTGGCGGGTGCCTGTAGTCCCAGCTACTCGGGAGGCTGAGCCAGGAGAATGGTGTGAACCCGGGTGGCGGAGCTTGCAGTGAGCCGAGATCGCGCCACTGCACTCCAGCCCGGGTGACAGAGCAAGACTCTGTCTCAAAAAACAACAAAAAGAAAGTCATTGGAAGCTTGATGGGGATGGCATTGAATCTATAAATTACCTTGGGCAGTATGGCCATTTTCACAATATTGATTCTTCCTATCCATGAGCATGGAATGTTCTTCCATTGGTTTGTGTTCTCTTTTATTTCATTGAGCAGTGGTTTGTAGTTCTCCTTGAAGAAGTCCTTCACATCCCTTGTAAGTTGGATTCCTAGGTATTTTATTCTGTTTGAAGCAATTGTGAATGGGAGTTCACTCATGATTTGCCTTTCTGTTTGTCTGTTATTGGTGTATAGGAATGCTTGAGATTTTTGCACATTGATTTTGTATCCTGAGACTTAGCTGAAGTTGCTTATCAGCTTAAGGAGATTTTGGGCTGAGAGGATGGAGTTTTCTTTTTTTATTTTATTTTATTATTATTATACTTTAAGTTTTAGGGTACATGTGCACAATGTGCAGGTTTGTTACATATTTATACATGTGTCATGTTGGTGTGCTGCACCCATTAACTTGTCATTTAGCATTAGGTATATCTCCTCATGCTATCCCTCCCCCCTCCCCCCACCCCATAACAGTCCCCGGAGTGTGATGTTCCCCTTCCTGTGTCCATGTGTTCTTACTGTTCAATTCCCACCTATGAGTGAGAACATGCGGTGTTTGGTTTTTTGTCCTTGCAATAGTTTGCTGAGAATTATGGTTTCCAGTTTCATCCATGTCCCTACAAAGGACATGAACTCATCATTTTTTATGGCTGCATAGTATTCCATGGTGTATATATGCCACATTTTCTTAATCCAGCCTATCGTTGTTGGACATCTGGGTTGGTTCCAAGTCTTTGCTATTGTGAATAGTGCCACAATAAACATACGTGTGCATGTGTCTTTATAGCAGCATGATTTATAGTCCTTTGGTTATATACCCAGTAATGGGATGGCTGGGTCAAATGGTATTTCTAGTTCTAGATCCCTGAGGAATCGCCACACTGACTTCCACAATGGTTGAACTAGTTTACAGTCTTACCAACAGTGTGATGGAGTTTTCTAAATATACAATCATGTCATCTGCAAACAGGGGCAATTTGACTTCCTCTTTTCCTGATTCAATACCCTTCATTTCTTTCTCTTGCTGATTGCCCTGGTCAGAACTTCTAAAACACTATGTTGAATAGGAGTGGTGAGAGAGGGCATCCCTGTCTTGTGCCAGTTTTCAAGGGGAATGCTTCCAGTTTTTGCTTATTCAGTATAATATTGGCTGTGGGTTTGTCATAAATAGCTCTTATTATTTTGAGATACATCCCATCAGTACCTAGTTTATTGAGAGTTTTTAACATGAAGGGATGCTGAATTTTGTCAAAGGCCTTTTCTGCATCTGTTGAGATAATCATGGGGTTTTTGTCTTTGGTTCTGTTTATATGCTGGTTACTTTTATTGATTTGTGTATGTTGAGCCAGCCTTGCATCCCAGGAATGAAGCCAACTTGATTGTGGTGGATAAGCTTTTTGATGTGCTGCTGGATTCGGTTTGCCAGTATTTTACTGAGGATTTTTGCATCGATATTCATCAAGGATATTGGTCCAAAATTCTCTTTTTTCATTGTGTCTCTGTCAGGCTTTGGTATCAGGATGATGCTGGCCTCATAAAATTAGTTAGGGAGGATTCCCTCTTTTTCTATTGATTGGAATAGTTTCAGAAGGAATGGTACCAGCTCCTCTTTGTACCTCTGGTAGAATTCAGCTGTGAATCCGTCTGGTCCTGGACTTGTTTTGGTTGGTAAGCTATTGATTATTGCCTCAATTTCAGAGCCTGTTATTGGTTTATTCAGAGATTCAACTTATTTCTGGTTTAGTCTTGGGATGATTTATGTGTCGAGGAATTTATCCATTTCTTCCAGATTTTCTAGTTTATTTGCATAGAGGTGTTTATAGTATTCTCTGATGGTAGTTTGTATTTCTGTGGGATCTGTGGTGATATCCCCTTTATCATTTTTTATTGCTTCTATTTGATTCTTTTTTTTTTTTTTTTTTCTGAGACGGTGTCTCGCTCTGTCACCCAGGCTGGAGTGCAGTGGCACGAAATCGGTTCACTGCAAGCTCTGCCTCCTGGGTTCACGCCATTCTCCTGCCTCAGCCTCTCTGAGTAGCTGGGACTACAGGCGCCCACCATCATGCCTGGCTAATTTTTTGTATTTTTAGTAGAGACGGGGTTTCACCATGGTCTCGAACTCCTAACCTCATGATCCGCCTGCCTCGGCCTCCCAAAGTGCTGGGATTACAAGCGTGAGCCACCACGCCCGGCCTCTATTTGATTCTTCTCTCTTTTCTTCCATTAGTCTTGCTAGCAATCTATCTATTTTGTTTATCTTTTCTAAACACCAGCTCCTGGATTCATTGATTTTTTTCAAGAGTTTTTTTTTTTTTTTTTGTCTCTATCTCCTTCAGTTCTGCTCTGATCTTAGTTATTTCTTGCCTTCTGCTAGCTTTTGAATGTGTGTTTGCTCTTGCTTCTCTAGTTCTTTTAATTATGATGTTAGGGTGTCAGTTTTAGATCTTTCCTGCTTTCTCTTGTGGGCATTTAGTGCTAAAAATTTCCCTCTATGCCCTGCTTTAAATGTGTCTCAGAGATTCTGGTATGTTGTGTCTTTGTTCTTATTGGTTTCAAAGAATATCTTTATTTCTGCCTTCCTTTAGTTATTTACCCAGTAGTCATTCAGGAGCAGGTTGTTCAGTTTCCATGTGTTTGTGCCGTTTTGAGTGAATTTCTTAATCCTGAGTTCTAATTTAATTGGACTGTCTTCTGAGAGACAGTTTGTTGTGATTTCTCTTCTTTTACATTTGCTGAGGAGTGCTTTACTTCCAACTATGTGGTCTCCTTTGGAATAAGTGCGATGTGATGCTGAGAAGAATGTATATTCTGTTGATTTGGGGTGGAGATTTCTGTAGATGTCTATTAGGTCTGCTTGGTGCAGAGATGAGTTCAAGTCCAGGATATCCTTGTTAACTTTCTGTCACGTTGATCTCTCTAATGTTGACAGTGGGATGTTAAACTCTCCCATTATTATTGTGTGGGAGTCTAAGTCTTTTTGTAGGTCTCTAAGGACTTGCTTTATGTATCTGGGTGCTCCTGAATTGGGTGGATATATATTTAGGATAGTTAGCTCTTCTTGTTGAATTGATCCCTTTACCATTATGTAATGGCCTTCTTTGTCTCTTTTGACCTTTGTTGGTTTAAAGTCTGTTTTATTAGTAACTAGGGTCGCAACCCCTGCTTTTTTTTGTCTTCCATTCGCTTAGTAGATCTTTCTCCATCCCTTTATTTTGAGCCTATGTGAGTCTCTGCATGTGAGATGGGTCTCCTGAATAAAGCACACTGGTGGGTCTTGACTCTTTATCCAATTTGCCAGTCTTTGTCTTTTAATTGGGGCATTTAGCCCATTTAAATTTAAGGTTAATATTGTTATGTGTGAATTTGATCCTGTCATTATGATGTTAGCTGGATATTTTGCTCATTAGTTGACGCAGTTTCTTCCTAGCATCAATGGTCTTTACAATTTGGCATGTTTTTGCAGTGGCTGGTACAGTCGTTCCTTTTCATGTTTAGTGCTTCCTTCAGGAACTCTTGTAAGGTAGGCCTGGTGCTGACAAAATCTCTCAGTATTTGCTTGTCTGTAAAGGAATTTATTTCTTCTTCATCTATGAAGCTTAGTTTGGCTGGATATGACATTCTGGGTTGAAAATTCTTTTCTTTAAGAATGTTGAATATTGGCCTCCACTCTCTTCTGGCTTGTAGAGTTTCTGCTGAGAGACCTGCTATTAGTCTGATGGGCTTCCCTTTGTGGGTAACCCGACCTTTCTGGCTGCCCTTAATATTTTTTCCTTCATTTCAAACTTGGTGAATCTGACAATTATGTGTCTTGGGGTTGCTCCTCTCAAGGAGTATCTTTGTGGCATTCTCTGTATTTCCTGAATTTGAATGTTGGCTTGCCTTGCTAGATTGGGGAAGTTCTCCTGGATAACATCCTGAAGAGTGTTTTCCAACTTGGTTCCATTCTCTCCATCACTTTCAGGTACACCAATCAGATGTAGATTTGGTCATTTCACATAGTCCCATATTTCTTGGAGGCTTTGTTCATTTCTTTTTACTCTTTTTTCTCAAAACTTCTCTTCTCGCTTCATTTCATTCATTTGATCTTCATTCACTGATACCCCTTTTTCCAGTTGATCGAATTGGCTACTGAAGCTTGTGCACGTGTCACATAGTTCTCCGCTCCATCAGGTCGTTTAAGGTCTTCTCTATGCTGTTTATTCTACTTAGCCATTTTTCTCATCTTTTTTCAAGATTTTTAGCTTCCTTGCAATGGGTTTGAACATCCTCCTTTAGCTTGGAGAAGTTTGTCATTACTGATCTTCTGTAGCCTACTTCTGTCAACTTGTCAAAGTCATTCTCCATCTAGCTTTGTTCCATTGCTGGCGAGGAGCTGCAATCCTTTGGAGAAGAAGATGCTCTCTGGGTTTTAGAATTTTCAGCTTTTCTGCTCTGGTTTCTCCCAATCTTTGTGGTTTTTTCTACCTTTGGTCTTTGATGATGGTGACCTACAGATGGGGTTTTGGTGTGGATGTCTCTTTTGTTGATGCTGATGCTATTCCTTTCTGCTTGTTAGTTTTCCTTCTGACAGCCAGGACCCTCAGCTGCAGGTCTGTTGGAGTTTGCTGGAGGTCTACCCCAGACCCATGTTTGCCTGTGTATCACCAGCAGAGGCTGCATAACAGCAAATATTGCAGAACAGCAAATGCTGCTGCCTGATCCTTCCTCTGGAAGCTTCATCTCAGAGGGGCACCCAGCTGTATGAGGTGTCAGTCAGCCCCTTCTGGAAGGTGTCTGCCAGTTAGGCTACTCGGTGGTCAGGGACCCACTTGAGGAGGTAGTTTGTCTGTTCTCAGATCTCAAACTCTGTGCTGAAAGAACCACTGCTCTCTTCAAAGCTGTCAGACAGGGATGTTTAAGTCTGCAGAAGTTTCTGCTGCCTTTTGTTCAGCTATGCCCTGTCCCCAGAGGTGGAGTCTACAGAGGCAGGCAGGCCTTCTTGAGCTGCAGTGGGCTCCACCTAGTTCCAGCTTCCTGGCTGTTTTGTTTACCTACTCAAGCCTCAGCAATGGCAGACACCCCTCCCCTAGCCTCGCTGCCGCCTCACAGTTTGACCTCGGACTGCTGTGCTAGCAGTGGGCAAGGCTCCATGGGTGTGGGACCAGCCAAGCCAGGTGCGGGATATAATCTCCTGGTGTGCCGTTTGCTAAGACCATTGTACAAGCACAGTATTAGGGTGGGAGTGTCCTAATTTTCCAGGTACCGTCTGTCACAGCTTCCCTTGGCTAGGAAAGGGAATTCCCGAACCCCTTTTGCTTCCCAGGTGAGGTGATGTGCTGCCCTGCTTTGGCTCACAATCTGTGGGCTGCACCCACTGTCCAACCAGTCCCAATGAGATGAACCCAGTACCTCAGTTGGAAATGCAGAAATCACCCATCTTTTGTGTCGCTCACACTGGGAGCTGTATACTGGAGCTGTTCCTATTCGGCCATCTTGGAACCTTCAATCAGCTCTTTTCATCTTTTCAAGAACCTACTTTTGGTTTTATTGATTCTCTCTATTCTTTTTATTCTCAATTTTATTTATCTTTAATTTTCATTATTTCTCCTAGCTTTGGGTTTAGTTTCTGTGTGTGTGTTTTTTTAAATAATTCCTCAAGGTGCAAAGTTAGCTTATTGATTTGAGATTTGGCTTCCTTTACAATGTATGCATTTACAACTAGAAATTTTCCTCTGAGCATTTACTTCACCACATTCCATAAATTATGGCATGTTATGCTTCCATTTTATTCCTCTGTAAGTATGTTCTAGATTTCTTTGTGTGTTTTTTTTCTTAGTCTTAATGGTCATTTAAGAGTACTGTTTAATTTTCACATATTTGTGAATTTTCTAGTTTTCACTATTGATGTCTAACTGCAATCCATTGTGTTCATAGAATATACTCTGTATTATTTTAATCTTTTACATTTTTTGAGATTATTTTTGAGGACTTATATTTTCTATCCTGGAGACTGTTCTAAGTGCACTTGAAAAGACTGTATATTCTGCTATGATTTGATGGAGTGCTTTATGTATGTCTGGTGTGTCTAGTTGCTTTTTAGTGTTATGCAAGTCCTCTACTTTGTTATTGCTCTTCTGTCTAGATGTTCTATCCAGTATTGGAAATGATGTTTTGGGGTTTCTAACTTTCATCTCTGACTGTTTCACATTTTCTATGTTTGGGTTTTGCCTTTCTGCTACTATGTATCTAGGCTAAATTTCTTTTTATTGATCATGTTTGGGATTTAATGGGCTACTTGAACTTTTTTTTTCTCTGTGCTTCAATCTGTGTAATTTCTTCATTTCTCCCATTTATCTAATTTTCTTTTTTGCTAATTTTAAGCTGTTATTTAATATAACCATTGAGTTTGAAGTCTCCATTATTTAATTTTTTTCTTTCTCCCAGTACTATTTGGTTATTTAAAAAATTCCTGGTCAATATTGATAGTTTTTTTTTGTCTCTTTCTCATTGTTTCATAAAACTCTTTTTTATCTTTAAATATATTAAACATATTTATTCTATATTTGTATCTGTTAATTCTAATATTACCAGCCTTTGTGAGTCTGACTCTGGGATTTTGCTGTTGTTGTTGTTGGCTCTTGCTCATGGTAACTTGTTTTCTTTTGGGCTTAGTGATTGTGTTTTGGCAGGTGGGGAGCAGGGGTGTCACGAGGGATGAGAGACAGAAAGAGAGAAAGAATACTGATGTTTCCTGAACTTTTATCTGTGTGAATTATTTGAGGCCTATTTCCAAAGGGAATTCATTTACAGAAAATTTCCTTTACTCCTGCAAGGTACCTATCCACAAGCTCGAGATACCTTTCAACTAATATTTTTGCCTCATACTTTTCACAGCAAATGAGGGTATAAATTTAGACCCATACTCATGGAAATATGGGCTTGTGGTTAGGAATTTTCAGGGTAGAACTATTTTCTCCAACTCTGCCCAGAGTCAATGTCAACTTAAACCTGACATATGCATACTGTCTTTTCTGCAGTAGAACAGAGGGAAGAGGTCATGGGCCATCCTTTTAGGGTTTCAGGGTCCTGGCTTTTGCAGGAGTCTCCAGCATAACTTTCCATCCTGCTAGGGCCCCACACTCTCCCTCCTGCCACCACGTGCATGGCAACCACCAGGATGGGCAGAGGCACCAGAGCACATCCAACTTCTGTTCCCACTCACTCCAATGGATTTTCATGTTCTCATCGTGTCTGGTCTCAGCATTTTTCACCACTTACAGTCTGCTGATTACTCCCCCAGCTAACTTCTCAGCCTAAGTGGGATGGCCTTCTTGTCAGGAACACAGTCTCTATATTCTGACTTTTAAGACATATTGATATGTGTTCTACAAGCAGCGTAGAATAATTGAACTCAGTGGATTCTCTTGCTTTCCAAACTCAGTTGGGCATTTTAAAAGATGTTTCGAATACCTTCCCCCAGTAGTTTTAGGTATGTTATACCAAAATCATACATCTAAATTGGAAAAGCATATATATGAAGTGGAAAAACATACATACGAATTTCTACATATGAACTGGAAAACTAGAAGGAAACAGTTTTTTGGGGGGCGCAGGATTGTAGGGGAGAAGGGGGACAAGGAAAAAGAAGATAAAAAAGAGAATAAAAAGGGATAAGAAGAAAGAAAAAACAAAGTAAGGAGGAGGAAAAAAGGATAAAGAGAAAAAAGGAAGGATGAAGCAGGAAAGAACCCATCTGCAAGATAGAAACTGAGTACTTCTTGAGTTCTCCATAGAATGCCTGTGTCTTTTTCCTGGAACTGTTGCATTCCTGCCCTTGGAATTTGGGAAATACTCTGGGTCTTATTTATTTATTTACTACATTTCAATGTAGTTCCTGTATTGCAACCAAAAATGCCCTCTGTATACTCCATCAAGTCATGTCTAAAACTGCGGGCTGGCCTTCTCTCCAGGTATTTGGCCTCTCTGCTTTGCCTGCTTAGACACATAGAACTGTGCTCAACAGGAAGTATAGGAAGGCGCTGGCCAAGCCCTGACCACAAGATAGAATATCAAACTTGTCAATAGTTCAATTTAAAGCAACACTATTCAGTGGAGATTGCTTAAAGAATGTCTCGTCTTTCAGTTGTCTTAAGTATTTACCCCCAGATCAGGCAATAACTAAAGAAAATTAAGAACCCAGATGGCATCATTATGGTTTTTCTGCTGATTATTTTACTACATATCATTTTTATTTGAGGCTACAAATATATATTGATATTTGTTATAAGAAATATGGTCTATGTGGTTTATGGGTACCTTGCTTGTTGTTATGTTTCAATTATACCCCTCCAAATCCGTATGTTGTGGTCCTATCCCCAGTACCTCAGAATGTGACTGGATTTGGAAAAAGAGAAAGAGTCTTTAAAAGGTAATTAAGTTAAAATGAGTCAATAGGGTGAATTCTTATCCAGTAGGACTGGAACCCTTATAAGAAGAGGAAATTAGGACACAGACATTCACCTAGGGAAGACCAGGTGAAGACACAGGGAGATGATTTCCATCCACAATCGAAGGAGAGATACTTAAGAAGAAACCAACCCTGGTGACACCTTGATTTCAGAGTTCCAGCCTTCAGAATTGTGGAAAAATAAATGTCTGTTGTTTAAGCCACTCAGTATTTTGTTGTTGCAGCCCTAGCAAACTAGTACAGCACAAATCAGTCCACAGCTTCAGGGTCTGAGTTTCCACTGGTTCTTGTCAAACATGGTATTCATGTTCCTGTGAAAGCAGTGGCCAGTTTATTTGTGAGTGCAGTAGATTGTCTGGTCTCAATCTCCAGCTGTACTTACATCCTTGTCATGGCTTCCTTATGGGCAGAGTGTCCTTTCCTGCCCCTTGATTTTGGCCATGGCCATGCAACTTGCTTTCACCAGTGGCCTGTTGGCATAGTTAACATGGTGCCAATTTCAAGCATAGGCCTTAAGAGGCTTTCTGTGTTTCCATGTTTCCTCTTGCACCTCTTTCATTTCTATGAGAAGAACACGACTCACATAGCTTCAGATCCAAGGAGAATGAGAAATGTCTGAGCAGAGGGTCCCTAGCTTAAAGTAGAACCACCTAGTCCACCCTAGCCCAAATCGGCCACCCCCACCCAACCTGCAGACCTGTGAGTGAGCCCAGGTGACATCAGCGGAGCCTCTAGACAATCTGTGGACACATGAAGAATACATGTGGTTAAATGGCACCAGGATTCTGTAATTATTACCCAGAATTATGTGGCAGTAGTTAACTGGTACAATGAAAATGTGGCGTTAGATTGTTTAATCAAGATGGAAGCTATATTTTTTTCAGTATTGTGAAAGCGTTGTTCTTTCCCCCTGAAGGAGCAATTAGCCTGGAAATTTTGGGCAGCCGTATTGTACCTGTGTTGTAGATACTAAGGAGGAACAGGGAAATGGGAGCAATCTGTGTTCCTACAAATGTGGAGTCAGGGGATCAAGCAAACACTAAGGCTGGAACTACCTCTGAAATGCCCAGTTATATCAGAAAAGAAATGCCTTATCATTAAGCCCATGGGATTTAGATTTTCTATTAATTCAAAAATACAGACAGAAGACTTCTGGTTTTAGTTCCAACATGTGAAGAAGCTTAGAAATGATTACTCTTGGCCGGGCACGGTGGCTCACGCCTGTAATCCCAGCACTTTGAGAGGCCGGGGCAGGCGGATCATGAGGTCAGGAGATCAAGACCATCCTGGCTAACACGGTGAAACCCCGTCTCTACTAAAAGTACTAAAAATTAGCCGGGTGTAGTGGCGGGCGCCTGTAGTCCCAGCTAGTCAGGAGGCTGAGGCAGGAGAATGGCATGAACCCGGGAGGCAGAGCTTGCAGTGAGCCAAGATCGTGCCACTGCACTCCAGCCTGGATGACAGAGCAAGACTCTCTCTCAAAAAAAAAAAAAAAAAGAAAAGAAATGATCACTCTTGTCCTTACAATGTGCAAAATGCTGAACAAACTTCAAACAAATTTTCTTGGAACCATCAATAATTCAAGATCAGAGGCAAACTGCCACCCCAAAATCTGGAGATGGGTAAGTACAGAGAATCTGCTCACCTGGAGCAGAAGCTGCTGGAGCCACAAATGGGTAGGAACACTTAGAGAGCACTTGTGATGAACATCTGGAGGCTGAGTATGGACTAGTTCCAGAGTAAGAAACTCTTGTGGTCTGCAGCCTTAGGGAGACCCCACACTTTCATGGATTTACATGTAAGAGCCCAATCAGGTTCTATACAGAAGAATGAAGGAAGATCTCCTTATGGCTTTAGCAGGAGAAGGGGAAAGGTAACCATTGTGAATTCAGAGAGTTGTCCATAGCATATGCTTATGTTCCAAAAGAAAGGATTTTACCAGAACCTAACAGGAGGGGAAAAGCTAAGAAGCACTTGTGAAGATCATAGTCCAAGGACACAGACCTGTTAAAAGATTATACAGTTATAGAATACTTTCCTTTCCTCATACCTTATCACTACATCAATAGGGTTTTAGTATAATAACACTGGATTACAGCTGAAAGAGCTGCAAGGCACAGACTATTTAAGAAGCTCAAAGGCAATGGGGAAGCCCAAAGGCAACAGGGAAAACAAAAACTAAAATATCAGACAAATTTGAAGCCTCTGACACCTGCAGATACAGCAAACATTAGACACAACCCAACTCCTGGATAGATTAATGTAAGACCTCACACTGAGGCTTTTACCTCAGTTCTTGTTACCTAATACATCATGTCTGGCTTTCAATAACAAATTACAAGCCATGCTAAAAAGGAAGAAAAAACACAGCCTGAAGAGAAAAAAGAAGCATTGTAATCAAGCTCAGATATGACATACATTTTGAAATGATTAAACAGGGAAGTTAAAGTACAGGTATACATCAGAGATGTTGTGAGTTTAGTTCTAGAACACTGAAACAAAGCAAATATTGCAGTAAAGAGAGTCACACAATTTTTTTTGTCTCCCAGTGCATATAAAAGTTTTGTTTACACTATACTATAAGTGTGCAATAGCATTATTTCTAAAAAATAATGTACATAGATTAATTTTAAAATATTTTATTGTTAAAAAATGCTAACAATATCCTGAGCCTTCAGTGAGTCATAATCATCTTTCTGTGGAGGCCCTTGCATCAATGTTGATGACTGTTGACTGATAAAGATGGTGGTTGCTGAAGGTTGGAGTGGTTATGGCAATTTCTTAAAATAAGACAACAAATGAAGTTTGCTACATCAAGTGGCTCCTCCTTTTATGAAAGATTTCTCTGTAGGATGCAATTTGTTTGATAGCATTTTGAAAGAATGCTACTTCTTTCAAAATTGGAGTCAATCCTCTCAAACCCTGCTGCTACTTTATCAACTAAGGTTATGTAATATCTGACATTCTTTGTAATCATTTCAAAAATATTCACAGCATCTTCACCAGAAGTGGATTCCATCTTAATAAACCACTTTCTTTGCTCATCCTAAAGAAGCAATTCCTCATTCATTAAAGTTTTATTGTGAGATTAGAGAAATTCAGACACATCAGGCTCTAATTCGATTTCTCTTGCTATTTCTACCACATCTGCAGTTCCTCTGTCGAAATCTTGAACCCCTCAAAGTCTTCCATGTGGGTTGTAGTCAACTTCTTTCAGACTTGTGTTAATGTTGATATTTGGACCTCCTCCCATGAATTATGAATATTCCTAATGGTATTTATAATGTTGACTTATTTCCAGAAGATTTCCAATTTGCTTTGCCCAGATTCATCAGAGGAATCACTCTCTAAGTCAGCTATGGCCATATGAAATGTAGCTCTTAAATAATAAGACTTAAAAGTTGAAATTACTCCTTGGTCTATGAGCTACAGATTGGATGCTGTGTTAGCAGGCATGAATACAACATTAATCTTGTACATCTCCATCAGAGTTCTTGGTGGCCAGGTGCATTGTCAATGAACAGTAATATTTAAAAATTTTTTTTTCTAAGCAGTAGTTCTCAACAGTGGGCTTAAAACCATGCTGTGAACAGATATACTGTCATCCAGGCTTTGTTGTTCCATTTGCAGAGCACAGACAGAGTAGATTTAGTATAATTCTTAAGGGCCTAGAATTTTCAGAATGATAAGTGAGAACTGGCTTCAAGTTAAAGTCAGCAGCTGCATTATCCCTTAACAAGACAGTCAGCCTGTCCTTTGAAGCTCTGAAGCCAGGCATTGAATTCTTTCTAGCTTTGAGAGTCCTAGATGGCATCTTCTTCTAATAGAAGGCTGTCTCCTCTACATTAACTATCTGTTGTTTAGTGTAGCCACCTCCACCAATAATCTTAGCTAGGTATTCTGGATAACTTGCTGTAGCACCCACATCAGCACTTGCTGCTTCACCATGCACTTCTATGTTATAGAGATGGCTCCTTTCCTTAAACTTCAGGAACCAATCTCTACTAGCTTCCAAATTTTCTTCTGCAGCTTACTCACCTCTCTTAGCCTTCATAGAATTTGAGAGTTAGGGCCTTTCTCTGGATTACGCTTTGGCTTAAGGGAATGTTGTGGTTGGTTTGATCTTCTATCCAGACCACTAAAACTTTCATATCAGCAATAAGGCTGTTTTCCTTTCTTTTTATTGGTGTATTCACTGGAGTAGTACTTTTAATTTCCTCAAAGAACTTTTCCTTTGCCTTCACAACTTGGTTAACTGTTTGGTGCAAGAGGTATAGCTTTCAGCCTATCTTGGCCTTCAACATGCCTTCTTCCCTAAACTGCATCATTTTTAGCTATGGATTGAAACTGAGAGATGGGTAACTCACTCTTTTACTTGAACACTTACCATTGTAGAGTTACTAATTGGCCCAATTTCAATATCATTCTGTCTCAGGGAATAGGGAGGCCTGAGGAGAGGGAGAGAGATAGGAGAACTGCAGATCAGTGAAGCAGTCAGAACACAGCATATATTGATTAAACTTGTCATCCTGTATGTGTACAGTTCGTGGTGCCCCAAAACAATTACAGTAGCACCATCAAAGATGACTTGTCACAGATCACCATAACAGATATAATTATAATAATGACAAAGCTTGAAATACTGCAAGAATTATCAAAATATGAATACAGAGACACAAAGTGAGAATATGCTATTGGAAATATGGCTCCAACAGACTTGCTTTGATGCAGGGTTGCCACAAACCTTCAACTTGTAAAAAATATGGTATCCTCAAAGCACAATAAATTGAAGCACAATAAAATGAGGTATACCTGTAAGCATGATTAGCTAGATTTAGCCATTCCACAATGTCTACGTATTTTGAAACAACATATTGTATATGAGACATATATAAAATTTTTATTTATCAAATTAAAAATTTTTTAAAAAATAAAAGATCACATTGTACACCATAAATACACATAGTTTTCTGTCAGTTATACCTCAGTAAAGCTGGGCAAAAAGAAAAAAATAGCCATGATTAATATATCAAGGGCTATAATGGAAAAAGTAGACAACATGCAAGAACACATAGGTAATATCAGCAGAGAGCTGAAAACTCTAAGAAATAAACAAAAAGAAATTCTACAAATCAAAAGCACTGTAACAGAAATGAAGTTTACAATAAAGCCTTAGATGGGCTCATCAGTTGAGCAAAGAGAGATTGAGTCTATGCCAATAGAAAGTTCCCAAGCAGAGGTAGTACAAACACACACAAAACAAGAATTAAAAAAGCAGGACAAAATATCCTAAAACTGTGGGGAAATTTCAAAAGGTATAACATACACATAATTGGACTATCAGAAGGAGAAAAAAATGGAGCAGAAAAAATATTTGAAGTAAAAATGTCAGAAAATTTTCCCCAAATTAATGACAGACACAAAACCACAGATCCAGCAAATTTAAAGTACATCAAGATAAATAAATAAATAAATAAATAAATAAACACCTAAGCATATTATATTCAAACTGCAGAAAACCCATGAAAAACTTTTTTTTTTTTTTTTTTTTTTTTTTTTTTTGTGAGACAGAGTCTTGCTCTGTTGCCCCGGCTGGAGTGCAGTGGCATGATCTTGGCTCACTGCAACCTCCGCCTCCCGGGTTCAAGTGATTCTCCTGTCTCAGCCTTCAGAGCAGCTGGGATTACAGGCTTTCGGCACCATGCCCAGCTAATTTTTGTATTTTTCGTAGAGATGGCATTTCACCATGTTGGCCAGGCTGGTCTCGAACTCCTGACCTTGAGTGATCCATCTACCTCAGCCTCCCAAAGTGCTGGGATTACAGGCATGAGCCACTGCACCCAGCTCAATGACAAACTCTTAAAAGACAAAGGAGAAAAAAAAGAGTATCTATAGAGAAACAAGGATAAGAATTTAAGAGGACTTCTCATCAGAAACCATGAAAGCAAGCAGAGAGTGAACTGAAATACGTAAAGCACTGAAAAAGAAAAATATGGAATTTCATATTCAGTGAAATTATCCTAACAAAAGGAGAAATAAAGGATTTTCTCAGTAAAATAGAAACTGAGGAAATCCATTGCTAGCACACCTGCCCTGCAAGAAATGCTAAAAAAAAGTTCTTCATGGAAAAAAACAATTATATAGGTCAGAAGCTTGGATCTACATAAAGGAAGATCACTGGAAAAGAAATAAATGAAGGTGAAATAAAAATCGTTATTTTTATTTTTATTGATCTAAAAGATAACTTTGTTTAAAATTACAGTAGTATTTTATGTGGTATAACAATGTACTGGGTGATTATAGCATATGGATAAATGCAGTGAATGACAGCAATGTCGTAAGGGATGGGAAGGAAGAATTGAGAATACTCTGTTGTTATAAGGTAGCTACATTACATGTGATGTGGTATCGCGTTATTTGAAAGTGGACTCAGATAAGTTGTAAATGTATATTACAATTCTAGGCCAACCACTAAGAAATTTTTAAAAGGAAGTATAGGTTGTATGCTAAGAGAGGAGAAAAAATGAAATTATATAAAATGCTCAATTAAAACTAGAAAAGGCAGAAAAAAAGAGAAGGGAAAAAGAACAAGTGAAATTAATAGAAAACAGTTAGAAATATGGTAGTGAAGTAGGAGGTGGAACCCAACCTAGCAGGTGGGGCTTGGACACTGGGCCAAGTTGAGGACTAGCTGAAACAGGGATGGGGCGGAAGCAGCTTTCCATAAGACACACCCACCATGTGCCATGTCAGCTTACCATTGCCATGGCAACACCCAGAAGTGACTGCCCCTTTCCATGGCAACAACCTGACAACCCAGAAGTTACCACTGTTTTTCTAGAAATGTCTGCATAATTGACCTTTTAATTTGCGTATAATTATGAGTGGGTACAAATATGACTACAGAACTGCTTCTGAGTGACTTCTCTGGGCACACTGCCTCTGGGGTAGCCCTGCTCTGCAAGGAGCAGTTCTTCTGTCACTGCTGTACACAGCTGCTTCAGTAAAAGTTGCTGTCTAACACCACTGGCTCACCCTTGAATTCTTTCTGGTGGAAGCCAAGAACCCTCCTAGGCTGGACTCCAACTTGGGGCTTTCCTGCCCCAAATCAGTAGATATCAATCTAATTATATCAATAGTTAACTCAGGCAAATGGTCTAAATCCACCAATTAAAAGACAAGAATTGTCAGAGTGGATTAAAAAACAAAATCCAAATTACAGTGTCTATCAGAAACCATCTTTAAATATAAAGATCCAGGTAGGTTAAAAGTGAAGAGATAGAGAAAGTATACCATGCTAACACTAATCAAGAAAACTGGAGTGCCTAAATTAATTTCAGACAAAGCTGACTCCAGGACAAAAAAATTATCAGAGACCAAAAGGGTATTACAAAGTGATTAAGGGGTGAATTCTCTAAGAAGGCATAACAATCCTAAGTGCATATGCACCTAATAACAGAGCATCCAAATACATGAAGCAAAAACTAATAAAACCACAAGGAGAAACAGAAAAAAATCACTATTATTACTGGTGAATTCGACACCTACTTTCAGTTTATGATTGATGAAGCAGGCAGAAAATCCGTAAAAATACAGTTGATTTGAACAGCACTATCAGTCAACTTGACATTTATAGACTACTCCATCCAACATCAGCAGGATAAACATTCTTTTCAAGCTCACATGATACTTTCACTAAGATTGACCACATTCTGGATTATAAAATACACCTTAATGAATTTAAAACAATATAAATTATGTAAAGCATGTTCTCAAACCACAAAGGAATTAAACTAGAAATCAATAACAGAGAGCTAGAAAATTCTGAAATATTCGGGTATTAAAAACACACTTTAAAATAAACATGGCTCAAAGAAGAAGTCTCAGGAGAAATGTACAAATATTTTGAACTAAATGAAAAAGAAAACACAACTTATTAAATACATACTCTTCACCAACACACCCATCAAGTCAGACTGCCAGAGAATTGCTTGTGCTATTCTGGGAATAAGGGCACTTCTTCAGTGAAGCTATTACCTAAGGATCTGCTTCAATTGCTCAAATGACTAGCTCCACTCTGAGGCATCTGGGGCATTCAGATGGGCTTCATTAGATCTGAGGGGCAGGCACACTGTGATTGAAAGCTTCAGAGAATAAGCTCTTGGAGAGAAAGAACTCATCCATTTGGTTCATTCTGTACAGAATGTTCAAATGCTGTCTGGTTTTGATTATAGACACCTCAACAAAGCTGCAAAAGTTTTCAGATCAGAAATTAAAGTTATTCAAAAAATAACATTTGCATTCCCAAACAAGATCTGAGTCTCTGGTCTGTTAGTGATCACTTAGGCATTTTGAATTTAATCGCGTTTAATAGGAAGTGCTGGCACCAAATTTAGGGATGCATCAAAGTTTAGCTTTGGCCTCAATATTGTACTCTGATCTGTTATTTGCCTTTGTCTGACCTCAGTCTTTAGCACTCCAAATAGCCTAATTTGCCTATTTCACCACTGTATTTTGCAATAGCCCTATATTGTATTTCATGAATGATCAAATGATTGCATAGGTAACATATCCAATCAGAGATAATGGCAATAACAAGAATAAAACATGACCTTTATATTTCAATATCTGAATATTTATCTCCAAATATAATCATCCCTCCTTGTCCATGGAGGGTTGGTTCCAGGCAACCTCCCTATCCCCATGGAGTCCCTTATATAAAATGGCATAGTGTTTGCATGTAACTCATGCACATCCCCCTGTAAATTTCAAATTATCTCTATTACTTGTAACACGTAATACAATGCCACATATCACTTCATTAGCATGGATTCAATGTAGTATCAGTGCACAGCAAGTTCAAGTTTTGCTTTGTGAAATTTTTCTTCTGAATATTTTTGATCCACAGTTGGGTGAATCCATGATGCAGAACCAATGGATACAACTCTACAGGCAAGCATTCTAGAGATAACGTGAAGTAACAAATCTGCAAATGTTGACATTATATTAAAGTATAGATATATATTTATTATTGCAAGACTAAAGTGTTGTGCTAATTAATAATGATTGTGAGTCATTAAATTTATGTATAAAAGTAGTATTTTCAAATATTTTAACATGGAAAGAGATCGATAATTGTCATAATATAAATTTTAAAACTGACAGCATTACCTAAATAACTTCAGTAAGACCAACTATTTCATCCTTTCTGAACAAACAAATGTTTATCAGAATTTGAATAATAATTGTATTAGTCTGCTTGATCTGCATAACAGAATACCACTGACTGGATGGCTTAAACAATGGAAATTTATTTTCTCACAATTCTGAAGGCTGGAAGTCCAAGATCAAGGATCTTGCATGGTTGGCTTCTGGTGAAGCCTCTTACCAACTTGCAGGCAGCCTATTGGATTAGGGTCCTACCTCATGACCACATTTAACCCCAGTTACATTCTATCTCCAAATACAGTCATATTGGGAGTTTGGGCTTCAACATATTAATTTGGGTGGGATACGATTCAATCCATAACAATAACATAAGGCAAAACAGTAATAATAATACCACTATTTGGCATACCAGCATCTATAGCATTAAATAACATTTAAGAACTGTATTAATTTTTAGTTATTTAATGCCATTTAATCTATAAATCTTTTAAGAAAACATCTTATGTAGGACTTTTTCATATCTTATGAAGCAGGACAAATTAAAATCAGGACCTCAACTTTGCTAGCTCAAGATTCCATTGAGAAGAAAAAAAAATCCTAAAATTCTGTGATAAAACATCTTCAGTCCGAATATGATAAAAAAGAATGATGAAAAAACAATTTTGAAAACTATGTAAAAATAAACATTTTGTTCGCACTAGTATAAATTCAAAATGAAAGAATTCAAAGTATTTTAATAAGAAAATTCTTTATAGTGTTAACAGGCACTTGGTTTTTAAATAAAAATAAGTCAAAATAAGAGCTTTAGATTGTAATAATCTCAGTAGTTTTAAATAAAGTTAAGAATCCTATGTGAAAAGTTTCTTCTAAAAATGTTACGAGGGTATTTTACTGAATTCTACAATGCTATACTCAAAAAGGGTAATAATCTTAATGTGCTGTTTTTGTATGCTGAATCAGGCCTTTGGACATGGAAAAGAAGAGGTCTTTTTTACCTTTGATAGCATGGTAGATGGCTTACTAATAATTTTTTGGGTTTGTCCTAGCTAATAAGACATGAATCTGCTAAAGAAACATTCTTGGCATGGAAATTCAGTAAAGGAAAGACCCATGCAATTGACAGTGAAATATACATTGTGAAGGCCAGGAATGAATGAGGAGCTCACAAGCATGCCATGTTTTGTGCATCTCTTCCAATCATGTGTTCAAAATAAAGCAGAAGGTAATGAAAGAAAATTACTGGCCAGAAGTAGATAAATTGTGAGCTATGTTCTTCATTCTTCTTCAGCTACCGGCAGACTATGAAAGATACAGGAGATTCTGGAGCTGTCTTGTCAGGTGTTTGCACCAGACATGCACACCAGATACAGAGCAGCTGTTACATGTTTAAATGGGCTTAAAAACAAATGGACAAAAATAAATAAATAAAAATATTTAACACTGCATTGTGCAGTATGCAAAACTTACAGAAGAAATCACTAACAAGAATGTTTGCTCTCAGAGAAAATAGTTCATTTGCTGGAAACTACTGAAAAGTTACCAAATGCAACGTCTCGAAACTACAATTTAAAAAAAAAACACCCTGTTATCTGTCATAGAGGTTTTCATATTAATTTAGTTCAAACAACATACTGAAATGGAAGATGCTGATGGAAAGTCAAGAAATAATTTTGTTATCCTGAAAGTTAATTATGTCACTGTTACTATGTTTCTACATTTGAACTAAGGGACAACATTTTCTCAAGTAATTGTGTGTTACAGCAAGTCCACATAAAAATAATCCCGCTACCTGTTTAGGTATCTTTATTTATATCTAGATATAGGTATCACCTTAACTCTGTCTCTGAAAATATTCAAAAAGTATCTTCTTAAAGCAGAAAAAGTATCATGTTTTAGTAAAATTTTTATCACCATTGAAATCTTTTTTTTATTATTGTACTTTGATAAGTTTTAGGGTACATGTGCACAATGTGAAGGCTTGTTACATATGTATCCATGTGCCATGTTGGTAAGTTCAGGAGTTAAAAGGAAAAATAAAACTTAGTTATTTGATGTCAGTGTCACCTATGCTGGTAGATCCAGCCAAAACTGTTTTACCCATCAATTAACAGTGAACATCAATTTAATATCATTAAGGCATAGTATGGCAAGCACAATGTACCCTGGTAGGTGATATTCTGGCACTATGTTATCAAAATTTTAAAATGTGACCACTCAAAATTCTAATTAATAAAATTATAATGACAGTAGAATTTCTTTTTGATAACATTTTAGATTTATTTTGGTATTCCAGAAGTTCATTTGAAATGATGTGATAAAATCATTTTGTCTTGGTTTCTGTCTTGGTTTCACCCAAATACTGATTTAGCATCTAGCCATATTGCATTTGTCCAGATGTGTTATTTGATGACCCTCCATTTCATACACATTGAGTGTAAAACGTTAAGTGAGGAGGTATAAGGGGCTACAGTTTTCTGTGTGTTTAGTATTAACATCCTTGGAGGCAGGAGTTTAAGAGAGCAAAAATCATCACAACATGAAAATAGCCAAGAACAAACTGTTTAAAAGTTGTGTTTTCCCCTAAGCATCTCACCCCACTGAAAATTAGTCATCTATCTTTGCCCATCTGACCAACTTCTAAGTCTGTTTGGATTTTGGCCAGTTGACTCATTTTTGTAAACCCCCAACAATTTGAGACAGATACAGCACAATTTAATTGCTAAGTGAAACTGCAAACCTAGCCAAAGATGTATGCTTTTAAGAAGTCAATGAAAGCGGTGCTGGAGAACTTCTGGGGGCACTTACAAGACAACTGACAAATGAAAATCTGGCAGAGTGGGTCATGGTTAATGGCTGAGGAATGGAAAACTGACCGGGTGGATGACAGAAGCCATGCCTCAGAAACGGATGATTTTAATATCAAGGGATGAAATGGGGCTTTTAGAAAACTGAAGAAGTTATATGTTTATTAAAAACTGCTTTTTGTCCTCTTATGATAATGAAACATGATATAAATACAGTTGAAAATATAGCTTAAGCATCCCTAATCCAAAAACCCCAAATCCAAAAGGCTCCAAAATTCAAAACTTTTTGAGCACTGACCATGATGCCACAAGTGGAAAATGCCACAATTGGTGTTGTGTACAGAAACTTTGTTTCATTCACAAAGTTACTAACAATATTGTATAAAATTACCTTCCGGCTATGTATATAAGATGTATGTGAAACACCAGTGAGTTTCATATTTAGGTTTCAGTCCTATCCCCAAGATATCTAAATATGCAAATATTCAGAAAATCTAGAAAAATCAAAAATCCAAAACACTTCTGGTCCCAATCATTTCAGATAAGGAATACTCAACCTGTAATGGCTAATATTTATTGAATACTTATTATGTGGAAGACACTGTTTAAGGTGCTTTTCATACATCAGTTTTTTTTTTCTCACAGCAATCCTGTGAAATAAGCTAAGCAACTCTCCCAAGGTCACACGATTAGCAAATGGCTGAACTGGCAATATGTATTCTTTCAGAAGAATTTTCAATTGAGATATAATTTATATACCTTAAAATTCACCTTAGTAAAATGTACGATTCAGTGGTTTCCAGTATATTAATGAAGATATGCTGGCATCACAACTATCTAATTCTGGAATCTGTCATCACCCCCAAAAAGAAACCTCGTACTTACTAGCACTCAGTCCCATTTTCCTCTCTCCCAAGACCCTGCCAACTACAAATCTACTTTTTGTCTGTATGGATTGTCTTTTTCTGGAAATTTTATATAAACTAGACCACACAATAGATGGTCTTTGTGTCTGGTTTCTTTCACTTAGCATAATGTTTGCAAGGTTTTTCCATGTTGCAGCATGTATAAAAGTAACTTCATTACTTTTTATATATTTTGTTTATCCATTCATGAGCTACGGTACAATTAGACTTTTTCTACTTTTGGGCAATTATAAATAGGCTACTATGAACCTTCAGGTACAAGTTTATATATATATATATATATATATATATGTCTAGGAATAGAATTTCTGGAGAATATATATATAAACTGCAAAGCTGTTTTCCAAAGCAACCACACTGTCTAATAACTAACATTCCCACCAATGATGTAAGAAGACTAATTTTTCCACATCCTCACCAACACTTGTTATTGTCTGTGTTTTGATTATAACTATCCTAGTGGATGTAAAGTGGTAGGTCATTTTGGTTGTGATTTGCACCTTCCATGTGGTTAATGATGTGGTCTTATTGGCTGTTAGTATACTTTCTTTGGAGTAATGTCTATTCAAACTTTTGCCCATTTTTAAATTGGGTTATTTGTCTTTTTAGTGTAGAATTACAAGTTCCTTACACATTGTAAACATTAGTCTCTTATCAGCTATATGATTTGCAGATATTTTTCCCGTTAGGTAGGGTGTATTTTACTTTATTAATAGTGTCCTTTGAAACATAATTACTTTTGATTTTTATGAAGTCCAATTAGTCAATATTTTATTGCTTGTGTTTTTGGTATCTAAAAAACCATTGGCTAATACATGGTCACAAAGAGTTATGACTATGATTTCTTCTAAGAGTTTCATCATTTCCGCTTTGATTCATTTTGACTTAATTCTTGTATATTCTGAGATTTGGCTCCAAATTCATATTTTTTCTGGTAGATACATAGTTGTTCTGATACAATCGGCTGCAAAGGCTATATTTTCCCCCATTAAATTTTTTTTAGCACCCCTGTCAAAAATTAATTCATCATAAGTATGAATTTATTTCTGGACTTTCAATTATATTGCATTGATCTATGTGTATACTGTTACATCCATACCACACAGTATTGATTCCTGGAGCTTTGTAGTAAGTTTTGAAACTGGAAGTGTGAATTCTCTAACTTCATTCTTTTTTAAAGTTTGTTTTCACTATTTTTATCTCTTTCATTACCATGTCAATTAAAAAATACTTTATGCTTTCAGCACAGTTACATGTTCACAGCAAAACTGGGCAGAAGGTACATGGAATTCCCACATATCCCCAATCACACAGGGCCTCCCCCACCCAAATTTTACACCAGAGTAGTACATTTATTACCTTCAAGGGATCTACACTGGCACATTATCATCACCCAAAGTCCACAGCATATATGAGGTTTCACTCTTGGTGTTATCGGTTTTATGGGTTTTGACAAGTGTAAAATGATAAATATTTCACTATTATAATATCAAACAAAATAGTTTATCTGCCCTAAAAATCCTCTGTGTTCCACCTATTCATTTCTCTCTCCCCCAGCCCACAATTGGAATCACAGAATATAGCTTTTCAAAATGCTCAACACCACTAATGATCATGGAAATGCAAATCAAAACCACAATGTGATACCACCTTACTCCTGCACAAATGGCCATAATTAAAAAATAAAAAATAATAAATGTTGGCATGGATGTAATGAAAAGGGAACACTTTTACACTGCTGGTGGGAATGTAAACTAGTACAACCACTGTGGAAAACAGTGTGGAGATTTCTTAAAGAACTGAAAGTAGAGCTACCATT
Source organism: Nomascus leucogenys (assembly GCF_006542625.1). Taxonomy (NCBI): domain Eukaryota; kingdom Metazoa; phylum Chordata; class Mammalia; order Primates; family Hylobatidae; genus Nomascus; species Nomascus leucogenys. The sequence continues at coordinate 45,962,174 of NC_044393.1, read as the reverse complement.
TGATCCAGCAATTCCACTACTGGGTATCTATCCAGAGGAAAAGAAGTCATATGAAAAAGACATTTGCACATGCAGGTTTATAGCAGCACAATTCACAATTGCAAAAATATGGAACCAGCCCAAATGCCCAGCAATCAACAAGTGCATAAAGAAAATGTGACATATATGTGTATACACACACACACACACACACACACACACACAGCATGGAATACTACCCAGTCATAAAAAGGAACAAAATAATGGCATTTGCAGGGGCCTGGATGGAATTGGAGACCATTCTTCTAAGTGAAGTAACTCAGGAATGGAAAACTAAGCATCTTATGTTCTCACTCATAAGTGGGAGCTAAGCTATGAAGATTCAAAGGTGTAAGAATGATACAATAGACTTTGGGGACTCAGGGGAAAGAGAGGGAGGGGGTGAGGGATAAAAGACTACACACTGGGTACAGTGTACACTGCTCGGGTGATGGGTGCACCAACATCTCAGAAACCACCTGTAAAGAACTTATTTATTTAACCAAATACCACCTGTTCCCTCAAAACCTATTGAAATAAAAAAATGTTAAAAAAGAGCACCAGTAAGCTACCACTTAACAACGATGCTGCTAATGTTTAGTTCCATTTCTATCTCACCCCTCACCTCACTCTGACTTCACCCTACCAGTAACGAACATCCCCATCTTGTGGTTACTTTTTACTTTTTTCAAAACTATAATTATATATGAATGTATCCCTAAGCAACACGTTTAATCATGCTAATTTGCAAGATTTATAAAATATGTATCATACCAAAAAAAAGAATGTTGCTTTATCAAATTGGCTTATTTCACATAGTAACATGTATTTAAGGTTCTTCCGTGTCATTTCATGGCTTCCTCACTCATTTCTTTTTAGTGCTGAATAATATTTCATTGTCTGGATTTACCACAGTTTATCCATTCACCATTACTGAAGGACATCTTGGTTGCTTTCAAGTTTTGGCAACTATAAATAAAGCTGCTACAAAATGTGCAGGTTTTGTGGGAACACATCTTCAATTCATTTGAATAAATACTAAGAAGTGCAATTGCTGGATCATATCATAAGAGTATGTTTAATTTTGTAGGAAACTGCTAAACTGTCTTTAAAAGTGGCTATACCATTTTGCATTCCTACGAACAAAGAATGAGAGTTTCTGTTGCTCCACAGCCTTGCCCCATTTGATGTTGCCAGTGTTCTGGATTTTGGCCATTCTGTTATGAATGTAGTGGTATTGCATTGTTGTTTAAATTTGCAATTTCTTAATGACAAATGACGTTGAACATATTTTCATATGCATATTTTTCATTTCTAAATATGTTCTTTGTATGTGTCTGTTCAGGTTTATTGCTCATTTTTAAATTGGGTGGTTTGTCTTTTTATTGTTGATTGTTTTTTTGTTGTCGGGGACAGACAAGGTCTTGCTCTGTCACCTGGGCTGGTGCACAGTGGCACAATCATGGCTGTCTGCAGCCTCAACCTCCAGGGCTCCGGTGATACTCCCACACCTCAGCCTCGTGAGTACCTGGGACTACAGGCATGCACCAGCATGCCTGGCTAATTTTTGTATTTTTTGTAGAGTTGGGGTTTTGCCATTTTTCCCAGGCTGGTCTCAAACTCCTGAGCTCAAGTAATCTTCGTTGTTGAGTTTTAAGGGTTGTTAATATATTTTGTGCAACAACAGTCTTTTATCCGATATATCCTTTCGGTCTGTGGCTTGTCTTCTCATTCTCTTGGCAATGTCTTTTGCAGAGCAGAAGTTTTTAATTTTCATGAAATCTCAGTTATCAATCATTTCTTTCAGATTGTGCTTTTGATGTTGTATCTAAAAAGCCATACATCACACCAATAAGCCTAACACTTAACAAGGATTCTGCTAATGTTAAGTTCCATTTCTGTCTCACCCCTCACCTCATTCTGACTTCACCCTCCCAGTAACAAGCATCCCCATCTTGTGGTTACTTTTTACTTTTTTCAAAACTATAATCATATATGAATGTATCCCTAAGCAACATAATGTTTAATCATGCTAATTTGCAAGATTTATAAAGTATATATCATACCCAAGGTCACCAAGATTTTCTTCTATGTTATCTTCTAGGAGTTTTATAGTTTGTTACATTTAGGTAATGATCAAGTTTGAGTTAACCTTTGTGAAAGGTGTAAGTTAATCTTTGCGTAAGGTCTGTCTAGATTTATTTATTTAAAAGTAGATTTCCAGTTATTCTAGCACTATTTGTTGAAAAGACTATCCTTTCTCCATTGAATTTCCCTTGCTTCTTTGTCAAAGATCAATTGACTATATTTATGTGAGTCTATTCCAGGGCCCTCTATTCCATTCCATTGAGCTACTTGTCTATTCTTTTGCAAATTTTTTGCCAAGGCTTATATTGTTTTAAAGTTGGAAACTGTCAATTCCCTGACTTTGTTGTTCTTTATTATTATTTTTTATTATACTTTAAGTTCTAGGGTACAGGTGCACAACGTGCAGGTTTGTTACATATGTATACACGTGCCATGTTGGTGTGCTGCACCCATTAACTCATCATTTACATTAGGTATATCTCCTAATGCTGTCCCTCCCCCCTCTCCCAACCTCACTACAGGCCCCGGTGTGTGATGTTCCCCACCCTGTGTCCAAGTGTTCTCATTGTTCAATTTCCACCTATGAGTGAGAACATGCGGTGTTTGGTTTTCTGTCCTTGTGATAGTTTGCTCAGAATGGTGATTTCCAGCTTCATCCATGTTCCTACAAAGGACATGAACTCATCCTTTTTTATGGCTGCATAGTATTCCATGGTGTATATGTGCCACATTTTCTTAATCCAGTCTATCACTGATGGACATTTGGGTTGGTTCCAAGTCTTTGCTATTGTGAATAGTGCTGCAATAAACATATGTGTGCATGTGTCTTCATAGCAGCATGTTTTATAATCCTTTGGGTATATACCCTGTAATGGGATGGCTGGGTCAAATGGTATTTCTAGTTCCATATCCTCGAGGAATTGCCACACTGTCTTCCACAATGGTTGAAGTAGTTTACACTCCCACCAACAATGTAAAAGTGTTCCTATTTGTCCACATCCTCTCCAGCACCTGTTGTTTCCTGACTTTTTAATGATCCCCATTCTAACTGGCATGAGATGGTATCTCATTGTGGTTTTGATTTGCATTCCTCTGATGGCCAGTGATGATGAGCATTTTTTCATGTGTCTGTTGTCTGTGTAAATGTCTTCTTTGGAGAACTGTCTGATCATATCCTTTGCCCACTTTTTGATAGGGTTGTTTGATTTTTTCTTGTAAATTTGTTTAAGTTCTTTGTAGATTCTGGATATTAGCGCTTTGTCAGATGAGTAGGTTGTAAAAATTTTCTCCCATTCTGTAGGTTGCCTGTTCACTCCAATGGTAGTTTCTTTTGCCGTGCAGAAGCTCTTTAGATCCCATTTGTCAATTTTGGCTTTTGTTGCCATTGCTTTTGGTGTTTTAGTCATGAAGTTGTTGCCCATGCCTATGTCCTGAATGGTATTGCCTAGGTTTTCTTCTAGGGTTTTGATGGTTTTAGGTCCAACATTTAAGTCTTTAATCCATCTTGAATTAATTTTTGTACAAGGTGTAAGGAAGGGATCCACTTTCAGCTTTCTATGTATGGCTAGCCAGTTTTCCCAGCACCATTTATTAAACAGAGAATCCTTTCCCCATTTCTTGTTTTTGTCAGGTTTGTCAAAGGGATCAGATGGCTGTAGATGTGTGGTATTATTTCTGAGGGCTCTGTTCTGTTCCATTGGTCTGTATCTCTGTTTGGTACAAGTACCATGCTGTTTTGGTTACTGTAGCCTTGTAGTATAGTTTGAAGTCAGGTAGCATGATGCCTCCAGCTTTGTTTTTTTTGCTTAAAATTGTCTTGGCAATGCAGGCTCTTTTTTGGTTCCACATGAACTTTAAAGTAGTTTTTTCCAATTCTGTGGAGAAAGCCATTGGTAGCTTGATGGGGATGGCATTGAATCTATAAATTACCTTGGGCAGTATGGCCATTTTCACAATATTGATTCTTCCTATCCTTGAGCATGGAATGTTCTTCCATTTGTTTGTGTCCTCTTTTATGTCGTTGAGCAGTGGTTCGTAGTTCTCCTTGAAGAGATCCTTCACATCCCTTGTAAGTTGGATTCCTAGACTTTGTTGTTCTTTAATATTGTTTTGGTTATTCTGGGTCTTTTGCCTCTCCAAAAAATTTTAGAATTTGATGTGGTTTGGCTGTGTCCTGACCCAAATCTCATCTTGAATCATAACTCCCACAATTCCCAAGTATTGTGGGAGGAACCCATTGAGCGGTAATTGAAAAATGGGGGTGGGTGTTTCCCATGCTATTCTCATGTTATTGAATAAGTCTCACAAGATCTGGTGCTTTCAAAAATGGGAGTTTTCCTCCACGAGCTCTCTCTCTTTGCCTGCTGCCATCTATGTAAGACGTGACTTGCTCCTCCTTGCCTTCTGCCATGATTGTGAGGCCTCCCCAGCCATGTGGAATGAAAATCCATTAAGCCTCTTTCTTTTGGAATTGCCCGGTCTTGGGTATGTCTTTATCAGCAGCGTGAAAATGGACCATTACAGAAATAATTTATATCCACAAATAACTTTCTGGGATTTAGATTTGTATTGCATTGAAATATGGATGAAGTTGGGAAGAGCTGACATCTTGAAACTGTTGAGTCTTTATATTCATAAACAAGAAATATATCTCCATTTATTTAGTACTTCTTTGACCTTTTCAGAGTTTTGTAGTTTTCCTCATAAAGTTCTTATAAATTTTTTGTTAAGTTTTTATGTATTTTATTTTTTAACACTAATGTAAATAGTATTGTGTTTTAAATTTCAAATTCCAATTGTTTGTTGATGGTAAAGAGGAAAGCAATTGGCTTTTGAATATTTATCTCATATCCTGTAACTTTGCCGTAGTTATCTATAAGTTCTGGTTTGTTTATTTTTTGACCAATTTTTTGAATTTTCTACATAGACCATTATTATATCATCACTGAAAAAAATGTTTTATGCCTTATTTTTCAATCAGTATACCTTTTATTTCTTTTTCTTATGGCATTAGCTTTGATTTCAAGCATGGTGTTGAAATGATGAGAAGGGACATCTTTATTTTGTTCCTGATTTTAGTAAAAAAAAAAAAAAAGATTTTAGTTTCTCATCATTAAGTATGATTTTAGCTGTAGGTTTCTTAGAGATGCTCCTTATCAAGTTGAAGAAATTCTCTATCCCTAGTTCGCTGAGGGTTTTTATCATAAAAGAGTTAGATTTTGTCAAATGCTTTTTCTGTATCTATTTCTGTGATAATGTTATTTTTCTTCATTAACCTGTCAATGTGATGGCTTACATTAGCTGATTTTCAAATGTTGAATCAGCCTTGCATACTTCCGCTTGAGGTGGTGATAAGTCCCGCTTGGTCTTGGTGTATAGTTTTTTTTATACATTGTATTCAATCTGCTAATATTTTATTGAAAACTTTTGAATCCATGTTCATGAGAGATATTGGCCTGTATTTTTCTTTCCTCACAGTGTCTCTGGTTTAAGTATCAATTTGCCTCATATAATGTATTAGAAAGTAATTTCTCTGCTTCTACCATATCAGTGAAATTGTAGAGACTTGGTATAATTTATTACTTAAATATTTGGTAGAATTAACCAATGAACCCATCTAGGCCTGGTACTTTAAGTTTTGAAAGGTTATTAATAATTGATTCAATTTCTTCAATACATGTAGGCATATTTAGATTATCTACCTTACCTTGTGTGAATTGTGATAAACTGTGTCTTTAAATAGATTGGTCCATGTTATCTATGTTGTCTAATTCATAGGAATATAGTTGTTCACACTATTTATTATTCTTTTAATGTCCATGGAATCTGTAGTGATGTCCCCTCTTTAATATCTGATATTAGTAATTTGTGTCTTCTCTTTTTTTCTTAATTAGGTAGGCTAGAAGTTTATCAATTTCATCCATCTTTTAAAAGAACCAAATTTGAGTTTCATTGATCTTCTCTATAGATTTCCTATTTTTAATTTTATTAATTTTGACATTAATTTTTATTATTTATTTTCTTTTGTTTGGTTTGGATTAATTACTCTTATTTTTCAGTTTACTAAGGAAAACCTCACACTACTCATCTTAGATTTTTCTTCTTTTATAATAAATGCATTCAATGTTATAAATTTTCCTCTTAGCATTGCTTTTGCTATATCCCATAAATTTTGATGTTTTATTTTTATTTAGTTCAAAATGTTGTAAAAATTTTTTTGAGATATCTTCTTTGATTTGTGTGTATTTGGAAGTGTATTATTTAATCTCCAAGTATTTGGGGGTTTTCCACATATCTTTCTGTTATTTATTCTAGTTTAATTCCATTGTAGTCTGAGAGCAGACATTGTATGATTTTCATTCCTTTGAATTTGTTAGGGCGTATTCTATGGCCAAGAATGTGATCTGTTTTGGTGAATGTTTATGTGAACTTGAAAATAATGTGTATTCTTTTGCTGTTGAATGAAGTATTTGATACAGATGTCAATTATATCCCATTGTTTGAGTTTAACTGTGCCCTTGCTGAATTTCTACCTGCTATATCTTTCCATTCTCATAGAGGGTTGTTGAAGTTGCCAACTACAATAATGGATTCATCTCTTTGTCCTTCAAGTTCTATCAATTTTTGCCTCATACATTTTGACACTCAGGTTAAGTGCCTGCTCATTAAGGGTATTTATGTCTTCTTGGATAGCTGATCTCTTTATCATTATGTAATACCCCTCTTTATCACTGATAAATTTTCCTGCTCTGCTGCCTGATACACCTGAAATTAATATAGTTACTCTAGCTTTCTTTTGATTCATGCTAGCATGGTATATATTTCTCCATCCCATTACTTTTAATCTGTATTTCTCTTTATATTTAAAGTGGATTTCCTGTAGACACCATATCACTAAGTCTTGTTTTTGGATCCACTCTGACAATATCTTTTAATTGGTTTATCTAGACCATTGACATTTGAAGTGATTATTGATATAGTTGGATTGATGTCTATGTATTTGTTACCATTTTCTATTTATTACTCTTGTGATCTGTTTTAATTTTTTTCTTCCACTCTTTTTCTGGCTTTTTGTGGTTGTGTTTGAGCATTTTATGTAATTACATTTTCTCCTCATTCTTAGCTTATCAATTATAATTCTTTCTATTTATTGTTTGCCTTAGAGTTTGTAATGTACACTTACAATGGATCCAAGTCCACAGTCAAATAACACTATATTGCTTCATGGGCAGTGCAAGTACCCTATAATAACACAACATTACTATTTTCTATCTCCTGTTCCTCATATCATTAATGTCATTTATTTCACTTGTCCATTATATATATATGCATATATATAAAAGTGTATATATATATAAGCATATATATATATAATATAAAGAGGGTTGCTGTTATTATTTTGAACAAATTATTTTCTATTATATCAACTAAGAATAAGAAAATTAAAGTTTTCATTTTACCTTAGCCAATTCTTCTTTGTTGCTTTCCCTTTCTTTATGTAGATCCAAGTTTCTGATCTATATCATTTTCCTTCTCTTTTACAGGTTTTCAACATTTCTTGCAAGGCAGGTCTACTTGCAACACATTCCTTCAGTTTTTATTTGTCTGAGAAAATCTTTACTTCTCTTTCACATTTAAAAGATAATTCCATAGGGTGCAGAAGTCTAGTTTGATGTGTTTTTTGATGAACACTTTTAATATTTCCCTCCACTCTCTTCTTGCTTGCATGGTTTCTGAGAAGCTTGATGTAATTCTTATCTTTGCTCCTGTATAGGTATCTCCCCACCCCCTGTTTTTTTCAAGATTTGTTCTTGAATATATTCTAGGTGTAATTTTTCTGGCACTTAACCTGGGTAGTGTTCTTTGATCTTGCTAGATCTGCGGTTTGGTGTCTGACATTAATTTGGGGAAAATTTCCAGTCATTATTTTCTCCTCAAGATTTTTGTATTCCTTCCTTTTTTCCTGATATTGTCATTTTAAGCTTGTTTACACATTTTTTAGTTGTTCCACAGTTCTTGGATATTCTGTTCTATCTTTTTTCAGTGTTCTTTTTGCTTTTCATTTGTGATTTTCTACTGACATATCTTCAAGCTCAGAGATTCCTTCATCTGTGAGCGTGTGCAGTCTACTAATGAGCTTATCAAATTATCTCTAGCCTTTCACTTTGGATTGTTTATTAGAAGTTCTATCTCTCTGCTTACATTGCCCATCTGTTCTTACATTTTTCTACTTTATCTGTTGGAATTCTTACCATATTAATTATAGTTATTTTAAATTCATGGTTTGATAATCCCAACATCTCTACCATATCTACATCTGGGTCCAATGCTTGCACTGTCTCTTCAAACTTCGTTTTTGTTTTGTTTTGCTTTGTTTTAGTAGGCCATCTAATTCTTTTTTCATACTTGGACATAATGTACTGGTTAAGTGGAACTGTAGTAATAGGCCTTCTGTGATGTGATGATAAGGTGTGAATTGGAAGGAAAGCAATCTACGGTTTGATGATTAGGTCTCAGCACTATAGTGAGCCTATCCCTCTGACCTGTGAACTTCACAGAGCACCACAATTCTCCCCACCCTCTGCACCTTTGCTGGGACCAAATATTTACAGTTAACCTGAGTTTGACATTTCCCTTCTGTCAGATCAGTTAGTCTGTTACAAAAACTCCATTATTTCAGGCTCTGGTAAAATAGTTTCCTTTGAAAGCAGGACTTGTTAAAAACAAACTCCTCTGACATATTTCAAAAGGTTATTTTCACCCTCTCCTATTAGAAGTATGAAAGGATTTTTCTCTGATATTTACCAAAAGAATCTGGTGGAGCATTTGAGGGGAGCATTTACAAAAGTGTAGCTGAGTGGGTTTCTATGACTACCCCGTCCCAAAAGTGATTAACACTCAGATTTGTCCACTCTGAGTCTAGTGATTCCAGAAACTTGTCATGTACCGTTTGGGTTTTCCTATCCTGGTATTGATTCCCTCGTAAATGTCTGCTCAGGGGTTTCCACTCTGACAAGTTGTGATTTTCTGTATTTGCCTGTCTCCCTAATTTTAAGCACAGTAGTTTGCCTAGTTCTAATGGATCTAAGAGTTGTTGATTGTTCAATTGGTTCAGGTTTTTACTTGCTAAGACAGAGCAATGACTTCCAAGCTCTTTATATGCTGGACCACAAACTGGAAGTTCATTTCTATATGAATTTGAAGATCAACTTGTTAGTATATGCAAAAGGGCACCTAGAATTTTATAAATATTACATTTAAACTGTAAATGAATTTAAAGAATATGGTATCTTAATTCCAATCCATAAATACAGGGTGTCTTTTCACTTTTTAGGTTTCCTTTAGTTTCTTTCAATGATGTTTTATAGATTTCAGTGCACTTTTTGTTAAATTTATTCATAAATGTTTTATTCTTTTTGATAGTATTGTAACTGGAATGACTTTCTTAATTTTATTTTCATTGAGAATATTTTCTTCTATTTGTACCTCTGTTGAGTATTTTTATCATGTAGGGTGTTGAATTTAGTCAACTGCTTTTTTTGGCCTCACTAAAGGTGATCATGTGTTTTTTGCCCTTTACTCTATTGATATGCTCTTTCATTGGTTGATTTTTGTATGTTGAACTAACCTTGCATACCTGTGATAATTTCCACTTGCTCACGGTGTTAAAACTATTTGTATGTGTTGCTGGATTCAGTTTGTAAATATTTTGTTGAGCATATTTTATCTATATTTAAAGGAATGTCAGTTTGTAGTTTTCTTTTCTTGTGATGTTATTGGTTTTGGAATCAGAAAAATGCTGGTCTTACAGAACGAGTTGGGAAGTATTCCCTTCTCTTCTAATTTTAGAAGAATCTATGAAGGATTGGTGTTCATTCTTCCATTAACATTTGATATAACTCATTGGATAAGCCATCTAGTCCTGAGATTTTCTTTATGAGAAGTTTTTTGTTACTAATTTAATCTCTTGTTATAGGTATATTCAGATATGATCTTTCTTCTTGAGTCAGCTTTGGTAATTTGTACATCTCATGAATTTGTCCATTTCATGTAGGTTATCTAATTTTTTGTATATAATTTTTTATAATATTATCTTATAATTCTTATTTTTATAATTACTAAAATTTCTAATATGAGTCTTCCGTCTTATTTTCTGGGTCAGTCTCACTAAAGATTTGTTAGTTTTGTTGGTCTTTTCAAAGACTCAACTTTTGGTCTCATTGATTTCTTTCATTTTTTTTCCCCCCTATTCTCTATTTCACTATTTTTACTCCAATCTTTATTCTTTCCCCGCTGTGCTAGCTTTTTGGTGTACTTTGCGCTTCTTTTTGTAGCTTACTAAAGTGGAAGATTAAGTTGTTTATTTGATTTTTAAAAAATAGGTATTTATAGATGTGTTTTTTTTATTTTTGGTTCTGTGGGGACAAAGTGCCTGAAGTTTACCTCTATACACAGCAGAATGTGGGTTCAGTTTCATAGCAGCAATAATTGGTTGGGAAAGGCTTTGCAGCTTTCTATGAAGGCAAGTCACATGGGATTTTATTTATTTATGTATTTATGTATGTATGTATTTATTTATTTATAAAAACAGAAATGTATTTTTACCGTTCTGGAGGCTAAACACACAAGATCAGGGGGCCATGCATGGTTGTGTTCTGGTGAGAACCTCTTCTAGGTTGCAGATTGCTGTTTTCTTTTTGTATCCTCACATAGCAGAAAGAGGAGGTGAGAGCTCTCTGGGGTCTCTTTTACAAGACTTTCTGGGGTCTCTTTTATAATCCCATTCATGAGGACTCCATCCTCAAGATTTACTTACCTCTCAAAGACTCCACCTCCGAATACTATCAATTGGGAATTAGGATTTCAACATAAGAATTTGGGGGGAACACAAACATTCAGTTCCTAACAGATATTCTTTAATTTATGTAATCATTTTCTTACTTTTAGGCATTTAGATTGTTTTCTGCCTCTGCAGAAAATAATACTATAGTAGTGAGCATTAAAAATCCATAAACCTGTGTCACTTTTTCTCCTATATATTTCCTTAGGCTTTATGAATGACTGAGTCAAAGAGTGAAGGTATTTTTAGGTTCTGAATATACAGCTTCCCTGAAAGATTGTACTGCTTCACACTCATATCAATTTTCTCACTATACTCTTGCCACCATTTAGAATAACCTTTTTTATTTCTTTTAGTCTTATCAACTTGGTAAAAAAAATTATGCCTCATTGCTTTACTTTTCATTTATTTGATTCTATAATGAAACTTTTAAAAAGGAAAATGATAGCATGTTTCTAATGGATAGTGTGTTTCAAATATCGACAATTTGTAAATATTATTCACAAAGATGTGTCTGACTCCTTTGTCTAAGATTTGGGGCCAAATATGTAGGTGGTGGTCATATAAATTCTGGGAAAGCAATGTGTTTTTTTAAAGGGGCTTCTTTCTAGTGTATTGTCTTTTTTTTATTATTATACTTTAGGTTTTAGGGTACATGTGCACAATGTGCAGGTTTGTCACATATGTATCCATGTGCCGTGCTGGTTTGCTGCACCCATTAACTCGTCATTTAGCATTAGGTATATCTCCTAATGCTGTCCCTCCCCCCTCCCCCCAACTCAAAACAGTCCCCGGAGTGTGATGTTCCCCTTCCTGTGTCCATGAGTTCTCATTGTTCAATTCCCACCTATGAGTGAGAACATGCAGTGTTTGGTTTTTTGTCCTTGCGATAGTTTACTGAGAATGATGTTTTCCAGTTTCATCCATGTCCCTACAAAGGACATGAACTCATCATTTTTTATGGCTGAATAGTATTCCATGTTGTATATGTGCCACATTTTCTTAATCCAGTCTATCGTTGTTGGACATTTGGGTTGGTTCCAAGTCTTTGCTATTGTGAATAGTGCCGCAACAAACATACGTGTGCATGTGTCTTTATAGCAGCATGATTTATAATCCTTTGGGTATATACCCAGTAATGGGATGGCTGGGTCAAATGGTATTTCTAGTTCTAGATCCCTGAGGAATCGCCACACTGACTTCCACAATGGTTGAACTAGTTTACAGTCCCACCAACAGTGTAAAAGTGTTCCTATTTGTCCACATCCTCTCCAGCACCTGTTGTTTCCTGACTTTTTAATGATGGCCATTCTAACTGGTGTGAGATGGTATCTCGTTGTGGTTTTGATTTGCATTTCTCTGATGGCCAGTGATGATGAGCATTTTTTCATGTGTTTTTCTGGACAAATACACCCTCCCAAGACTAAACCAGGAAGAGGTTGAATCTCTGAATAGGCCAATAACAGGCTCTGAAATTGTGGCAATAATCAATAGCTTACCAACCAAAAAGAGTCCAGGACCTGATGTATTCACAGCCGAATTCTACCAGAGGTACAAGGAGGAACTGGTACCATTCCTTCTGAAACTATTCCAATCCATAGAAAAAGAGGGAATCCTCCCTAACACATTTTATGAGGCCAGCATCATCCTGATACCAAAGCCTGGCAGAGACATAACCAAAAAAGAGAATTTCAGACCAATATCCTTGATGAACATGGATGCAAAAATCCTCAGTAAAATACTGGCAAACCAAATCCAGCAGCACATCAAAAAGCTTATACACCATGATCAAGTGGGCTTCATCCCTGGGATGCAAGGCTGGTTCAACATACGCAAATCAATAAATGTAATCCAACATATAAACAGAACCAAAGACAAAAACCACATGATTATCTCAATAGATGCAGAAAAGGCCTTTGACAAAATTCAACAATGCTTTATGCTGAAAACTCTCAATAAATTAGGTATTGATGGGATGTATCTCAAAATAATAAGAGCTATCTATGACAAACCCACAGCCAATATCATACTGAATGGGCAAAAACTGGAAGCATTCCCTTTGAAAACTGGCACAAGACAGGGATGCCCTCTCTCACCACTCCTATTCAACATAGTGCTGGAAGTTCTGGCCAGGGCAATCAGGCAGGAGACGGAAATAAAGGGTATTCAATTAGGAAAAGAGGAAGTCAAATTGTCCCTGTTTGCAGATGACATGATTGTATATCTAGAAAACCCCAGCATCTCAGCCCAAAATCTCCTTAAGCTGATTAGCAACTTCAGAAAAGTCTCAGGATACAAAATCAATGTACAAAAATCACAAGCATTCTTGTACGCCAATCACAGACAAACAGCCAAATCATGAGTGAACTCCCATTCACAATTGCTTCAGAGAGAATAAAATACCTAGGAATCCAACTTACAAGGGATGTGAAGGACCTCTTCAAGGAGAACTACAAACCACTGCTCAGTGAAATAAAAGAGGATACAAACAAATGGAAGAACATTCCATGCTCATGGGTTGGAAGAATCAATATTGTGACAATGGCCATACTGCCCAAGGTAATTGATAGATTCAATGCCATCCCCATCAAGCTACCAATGACTTTCTTCACAGAATTGGAAAAAACTACTTTAAAATTCATATGGAACCAAAAAAGAGCCCACATCGCCAAGTCAATCCTAAGCCAAAAGAACAAAGCCGGAGGCATCACGCTACCTGACTTCAAACTATACTACAAGGCTACAGTAACCAAAACAGCATGGTACTGGTACCACAACAGAGTCATAGATCAATGGAACAGAACAGAGCCCTCAGAAATAATGCCGCATATCTACAACTATCTGATCTTTGACAAACCTGACAAAAACAAGAAATGGGGAAAGGATTCCCTATTTAATAAATGGTGCTGTGAAAACTGGCTAGCCATATATAGAAAGCTGAAACTGGATCCCTTCCTTACACCTTATACAAAGATTAATTCAAGATTTAATTAGATTAAAGACTTACATATTAGACCTAAAACCATAAAAACCCTAGAAGAAAGCCTAGGCAATACCATTCAGGACATAGGCGTGGGCAAGGACTTCATGTCTAAAACACCAAAAGCAATGGCAACAAAAGCCAAAATTGACAAATGGGATCTAATTAAACTAAAGAGCTTCTGCACAGCAAAAGAAACTACCATCAGAGTGAACAGGCAACCTACAGAATGGGAGAAAATTTTTGCAACCTACTCATCTGACAAAGGGCTAATATGCAGAATCTACAACAAACTCAAACAAATTTACAAGAAAAAACAAACAACCCCATCAAAAAGTGGGCAAAGGACACGAACAGACACTTCTCTAGTGTATTGTCTTTAGAAGCATCTTTTGAAATTTTTTTGAAGCTCCCCTTTTTTTCACAGGTTCTCAAACCCTGAGACAGTAAATCAGTATTATAATCACAGATAACGTTTACTGAGTACTTACAATTATTTGCTAGGTATCTTGCCAAACACTCTACTTATATTAGCTCACTTAATGTTCATAACCACCCTATAAGATGTACAAAGCTTTTATTTACATTTTACAAATGGGGATTCTTGAGTACATAGAGATTAAGTTATTTGGCCAAAGTCACAAAGTTAGTAAGCAGCAGTACCTGAATGTGTACTCAAACATTCTGACTCTAGAGCCATACTCTTAGGCACTTTGATTCCTGGCAAGATTACTGACTTTGGGATGGTTTTCTTCTAAACATGTAATCTGGTTTAAATTTTTTAAAAAATTTTAGATTCAAGGGGTACATGTACATGTACAGGTTTGTTACATGGATATACTGCATGATGCTGAGGTTTGGGTTTCAATTGAAACTGTCACCCAGGTAGTGAACATAGTAATCAATTGGTAGTTTTTCAACTCTTGCTCACCTCCATCTGTCCCCCTTTTGGAGTACCCAAAAGGACTGTCTATTTGGAGTGTCTATTTTTCCCATCCTTATGACAACGTGCACCCAATGTTTAGCTCCCATGTATAAGTCAGAACATGTAGTGTTTGGTTTTCTATTTCTACATTAATTCACTTAGGATAATGGCCTCCAGTTTCAACCATGTTGCTGCAAAAGACAGGATTTTGTTGTTTTTTATGGCTGCATAGTATTCCATGCTGTGTATGTACTACATTTTCTTTATCCAATCCACTATTGATGTGCACTTAGGTTGATGCCATGTCTTTGCTATTATATAGAGCTACAATAAACATGGCAGTGTAGGTATCTTTTTGATAGAATGATTTGTTATCCTTTGGGTATATACTGAGTAATGGAATTGCTGGATAGAATACTAATTCTGTTTATAGTTCTTTGAGAAATCTCCAAACTGCTTTCCATTGTGGCTAAACTAATTTACAATCCCACCAACAATATGTAAGCATTTCCTTTTCTCTGCATCCTTGCTAATGTCTGTGACTTTCTTTTTTTCTTTTTTTTCTTTTTTAAGATGGAGTCTCACTCTGTCACCCAGGCTGGAGTGCAGTGGCGTGATCTCAGCTCACTGCAACCTCCGCCTTCTGGTTCAAGAGATTCTCCTGCCTCAGCCTCCTAAGTAGCTGGAACTACCGGTGCCTGCCACCACACCCAGCTAATTTTTGTATTTTCAGTAGAGATGGGGTTTTACCATGTTGGCCAGGGTGGTCTCAATCTCCTGACGTCATGATCCACCCACCTCGGCCTCTGAAAGTGTTGGGATTACAGGGGTGAGGCACCAGGCCTGGCCTTGACATTTTAATAATAGTCATTCTGACTAGTGTGAGATGGTATCTCATTGTGATTTTGATTTGCATTTCTCTGATGTTTAGTGATACTGAACACTTTTTTTTATGTTTGTTGGCCACTTGTATGTGTTTTTTTGAGAAGTGTATATTTATGTCCTTTGCACACTTTTTAATGGGGCTGCTTGTTTTTTTTTTTGTTGAATTGTTTAAGCTTCTTATAAATTCAGGATATTCGTACCTTGTTGGATGCATAGTTTGCAAATATTTTCTCCCATTCCATAGGTTGTCTGTTTGCTCTGTTGATAGTTTCTTTTGCTGTGCAGTAGGTCTTTAGTTTAAGTAGGTACCAATTTTCACTTTTTGTTTTTGTAGCAATTGCTTTTGAAGACTTAATTCTTAATTCTTTGTCTAGGCCAATGTCCAGAAGAGTATTTCCTAGGTTTCTGTTTATGGTAAGAGATAGAGGTTCAGTTTCACTCTTCTGCATATAGTTAACCAGTTTTCCTAGCACCATTTATTCAATAAGGTATCCTTTTCCCATAGTTTCTTTTTGTCAACTCTGTCAAAGATTAGTTGGTTATAGGTATACAGCTTTATATTTGGGTTCTATTTTTCTACCAGTACCAAGCTGTTTTGGTTACTGTAGCTTTGTAGTATAGTTTGAAATCAGGTAATGTAATCTGGCTTCTGTTTTTGTTCTTTTTCTTAGGATTGCTTTGGCTATTTGGGCTCTTTTTTGGTTCCATATGAATTTTAGAATAGTTTTTTCTAAAATTATGATTTTAATTTTAGAAAAATTAAATTTCTAAATTAATTTTCTAAAATTAATTTTCTAAAATCAGTTATGTGAAAAATGATGTTGATAATTTGATAGGAATTGCAATAAATCTGCAGATCATGTTGGGCAGCATGGACATTTTGATGATATTGCTTCTTCCAATTTATGAGCATGGAATGTTTTTCCATTTGTTTGTAATTTCTTTCAGCAGTGTTTTGTAGTTCTCTTTGCAGAGATCTTTCACATGCTAGGTTAGATATATTCCTAGGTATTTTATTTTATTTTGTGGCTATTGTAAATGGGATTGTATTCTTGATTTGGTTCTCAGCTTGAACATTACTGGTGTATAGAAATGCTACTAACTTTTGTACCTTGATTGTATACCCTGATACTTTACTGAAGTTGTTTGTCAGCTCTAGGAGTTATTTGGTGAAATGTTTAGGGTTTTCTAGATGTAGAATCACATTGTCAGTCAAGAGAGATAATCTGACTTCTTTTTTCCTATTTGACAAACTTCTATTTTTTTCTCTTGTCTGGTTGCTCTGGCTAAAACTCCCAGTACTATGTTG
This sequence comes from Nomascus leucogenys, assembly GCF_006542625.1. Lineage (NCBI taxonomy): Eukaryota > Metazoa > Chordata > Mammalia > Primates > Hylobatidae > Nomascus > Nomascus leucogenys. Next base: position 45,945,130 of record NC_044393.1, on the reverse strand, counting down.
AATAGGAGTGATGAAAGTGAACATCTTTGTCTTGTTCCAGTTATTAGGGGAATGTTTCCATCTTTTGCTCATTCAGTATAATGTTGGCTGTGGATTTGTCATAGATGGCTCTTGTTATTTTGGATTGTGTTCCTTCGATGCCCAGTTTGTTAAGGGTTTTTAACATGTGGGGATTTGGGATTTTATTGCATGCTTTTTCTGTGTCTATTGAGATGACCATATATTTTTTGTTTTTAATTCTGTTTATGTGGTTAATCAACTTATTGATTTGCATATGTTGAACCATCCTTGCAACTCATTAATAAAGCCCAATTGATAGAGATGGATTATCTTTTTGAAGTACTACTGGATTTGGTTTGCTAGTATTTTGTTGAGGATTTTTCATCTATGTTAATTGGGGATATTGGCTTATAGTTTTATTTTGTTGTTCTATTTGCTAGATTTTGATATCAGGATGATACTGGTTTTGTAGAATGAGTCAAGAAGGAATCTCTTCTCTATTTTTCAGGATAGTTTCAGCAGGATTGGTACCATCTCTTCTTTGTATGTCTGATAGAATTAAGCTGTGAATCCATCTGTTGAAGGGCTTTTGTGGTTGGTAACTTTTTGTATTGCTGATTCAATTTCATAGCTTATTATTGGTATGTTCAGGATTTCAATTTCCTTCTGGTTCAATCTTGGGAGGTTGTGTGTTTCCAGGAATTTGTCCATTTTATCTAGATTTTCCAGTTTGTGTGCATAGAGATGGTTGCAGGATGTTTTGTCACGGAGGATCTTTTGTATTTCTGTGGGATTGGTTGTAATGTCACCTTTCTCATTTCTGATTGGCTTATTTAGGTCTCTCTTTTTTCTTTGTCAATCTAGCTAGTGGTCTATCAATCTTGTTTATCTTTCAAAAAACGATTTTTCATTTTGTTGATCCTTTGTATGTTTTGGGGAGCCCAATTTTGTTTAGTTCTGCTGTTATTTTAGTAATTTCTTTTCTTCTGCTAAATTTGGATTCAGTTCTTGTTTTTTTTTTTTAGTTCTTTTAGGTGTAACATTAGGTTTTTAATTTGAGATCTTTATATCTTCTTGATATAGGTGTTTATCACTATATGCTATAAACTTTTCTCCTAACACAGTTTTTGCTGCATCTCAGAGGTTTTGGTACATTTTGCCTCTATTTAAATTTCTTTCAAATAATTTTCTGTCTTATATTTTTGTTTACCCAAAAGTCATTCAGAAGCAATTTGTTTAGTTTCCATGTATTTGTATAGTTTGGAGAGTTCCACTTGATATTGATTTCTAATTCTATTCAACTGCAGTCTGAGCTGGTATAATTACATTTTTTTTTAATTTGTGGAGACTTGCTTTATGACCAAGCATGTAGTCAATCTTAGAGTATGTTCTGTGTCTGAGCACTGTTTAAGTTACATCTCATACATTTTGGTTTGTTGCATTTGTTTGTATTTTCATCTCAAAATATTTTTTAAAATTTTTTTCTGATTTCTTCTTTGGCCCATTTATTTATCAGTGTTTAATTTTCATGGATTTGTGAATTTCCCTCATTTTCCTTCTGATATTGATTCCTAGTGTCAGTCTATTCTGGCTGGAGAATGTGTCTAGCATTATTTCAATCCTTTTCTTTGTGTGTGTGTGTTTTTTTTGTTTTTCTGGAGGATGTCTAATATATGGTCTGGCCTGTGGAATGTTTCATGTACGCTTTTGAAGAATATGTTTTTTCTGCCATTCTTGGGTAGACTTTCCTATAGATGTCTGTTAGGTAGAGTTTGTTTATAGTGTTGTTAAAGTATTAAAGTAATTTATTTCCTTGTTGATCTTCATCCTAGTTGTTCTATCCATTATTGAAAGTAAGGTATAAGGGTCTCCAAATATTATTTTTGACCATTTCTCTATTCAATCACATTAGCTTTTGCTTCATGTATTTTGAAGCTTTGTTTTAGGCACATATATGTTTGGAATAATTATATTTTCTTGATGCATTGACACTTTTATCATTATAAAATGTCCTTTGTCTTTAGTAATAACTCTTAAAGTCTGTTTGATTGATATTTTTTAAGCCACTCTGATCACTCTTGGTTACTGTTTGCACGGTTCATTGTTTCCCATCTTTTCACTCTCCGCTTATTTATGTCTTTTAACCTAAAGTGTGGCCCTTGTAGATAGTATATACTTGAATCTTACATTTTTGTTTATCCATTCTGCAAATCTCTGCATTTGGCTTGAAGTTTTAAATCTATTCCCATATAATGTAAGTATTGATAAGGTAGGATCTACAGTTGCCATTTGTTATTTGTCTTCTATATGTTTTATGTCATTTTTGGTCCTCTATTTTTCCATTGTTAGTTTATTTTGTGTTAAGTAGAAATTGTCATTGCATATCATTTTAATTCTATTGTCATTTATTTTACTAGTTTTTAAAGTTACTTTAAGCTGGGGATCACAAAGAACATCTTAACACTGTATTTCCAACCTTAATTATAAGAGTGTACACAAATTTTACTCTGACATAACTCCATTTCCTTCCCCTCTTCTATGCTGTATTTGTCATCAAGATTACATCTTTATACATAGTATACCCATCAACACAGATTTGTAATTATAGCTTCAAGCAATAGTCTTTAAAATTAGATAGTGTGGCGATTCCTCAGGGATCTAGAACTAGAAATACCATTTGACCCAGCCATCCCATTACTGGGTATATACCCAAAGGACTGTAAATCATGCTGCTATAAAGACACATGCACACGTATGTTTATTGCGCCACTATTCACAATAGCAAAGAGTTGGAACCAACCCAAATGTCCAACAACGATGGACTGGATTAAGAAAATGTGGCACATATACACCATGGAAAATTAGATAGTATGAAAAGTTGCAAATAAAAATATAATTACATTGTTTTGATATTTATCCATGTAGTTACCTTTACCAGTGTTATTTATTTCTTCATGTAGATTTGAGTTGCTCTCTAGTGTCCATTCATTTCAGGCTGAAGGACTCTCTTCAGTATATCTTTATTTAAAAAATGGATTTTATTGTGTATATTTGAGGTTTACAACATGACGTGTGGGTTACATATAAATAGTAAAAATCTTACTATAGTGAAGCAAATTAACATATATATCAACTCACGTAGTTGCTTTTTATTGTAACAAGAGCGGCTAAAATTCTACTTATTTAACAAAAATCCCAAATACAATGCAATTTTATTAATGATAATCCTCATGTTGGACATTAAATCTAGACTTGTTTATCCCACATATCTGCTACTTTGTATCCTTTGACCTATACCTTCTCATTTCCTTCCCTCTTTGACCAGTAAATCATTGTTTTACTCCCTATCTCTGTATATTTAAATTCTTTAAGAAGATTCCACATGTAAGTGAGATCATGCGATATGTTTCTTTCTGTGTTTGGCTAATTTCACTTAGCCAAATGTCTTCCAGGTTCATCTACATTGTGGCAAATAGCAGGAGCTCTCTTTATAATGCTGAATGATATTCCTGTGTGTGTGTGTGTGTGTGTGTGTGTGTGTGTGTATGTGTGTCTTTGTGTTGACAAGACAGGTTTGTTTATCTATTCATCTGTTGATGAGTCTGCAAGTTCTGCTTTCAAAAAATATGGAAATGTCTAATATCTTCTTTAATTCTGAAGAACAGCTTTATTGGGGCAGAATTCTTGGTTGATGGTTCTTTTGTTTCAGCACTGTGAACATGTCATTTCACTGCCTTCTAAATTTCATGGTTTCTGATGAGAAGTCAGCTGTTAACACTATTAAGCCTCCATTGTATATAAAGAATCTCTTAATTATTTCTGCTTTCAATATTCTCTCTGTATTTCAACACTTTGATTTAAATGTGTCTAGATATGGATCTCTTTATATTACTTGAAGTTTACTGGGCTTCTTGGGTGCATAATGTTTTAATCAAAGTTGGGACGTTTTGGGGCTTTATTTCTTTAAATATTCTTCCCAGTTATTTCTCTGTTCTCCATTTGAGACTCCTATGATGCATATGTTGCATCACAGGTATGAGGCTCTATTCATTTTTATTCATTCTCTTTTTCTTTTTCAAACTAGACAGTCTCAATTGATCTGTCTTCAAATTTGCTGATACTTTCTTCTGCCTGCTCAGATCTGCTGCTGAAAACCTCCAGTGAATTTTTTATTTCAGCTATTGTACTTATGAACTTCAGAATTTCTATTTGTCTTATTTTTAAAAGCAATTTCTATCTCTTTATTGAAAGTTTTTATTTTGTAAGACTTTTAAAGACATGGTTTCTTTAATTCTTCAAACATATTTAAAATAGTTGATTTAAAATCTTTGTCTAGACTACACATTGGGTACAATGTACACTGCTCAGGTGATGGGTAACCAAAATCTTAGAAAACACCACTTAAAAACTTACTCATGTAACCAAACACTACCTGTTCCCCAAAAACCTACTGAAATAAAAAAAAAAAAGTAAAGTATTTGTCTAGTGTGTCCAATATCTGGACTTCCTCAGACACCGTATGTTAACTTCCGGTAGTTGTTGTTGTTATGGGTCATACTTTCTTGTTTCTTTACATGTCTAAAAATTTTTTCTTTGACAACTGAACATCTCCAGTAACATAACATGACAAGTCTGAAAATCATATTCTTCCTCTTCCTTAGGGTTTGCTGTTGTTGCTATTAATACAACCTTGGCCAGGCATGGTGGCTCATGCCTATAATTCCAGCACTTTGGGAGGCTGATGCAGGAGTATTGCTTGAGGCCAGGAGTTCAAGATCAGCCTAGCAAGATCCTGTCTCTACAAAGAACGAAAAAAGAAAATACAACCTGTAGAGGGGCCCTTCTGTTTTCCTCTCCCCATTCCTCATTGTTCATTGTTTGAGCACAGCTCTCTTTTCTAGTTGTCTTTCAGTGCTTCAGAAAAATGGCAAATAACTGTTTACATGACAGTTGAATACCGCAGTAATCATTGTTGCAGATAAGATTCATCAATGGATGTTAAAATTAGTGGGTGAAATTTTGAAGAGAAACAAAATTTGCATAGCTTCAAAGTACCTTTCCCAAAATATTAACTCCATATTATCAAGGTTAACACGAATAATAAGACATATTGACATCAGAAATCCCATGGTATGAGGCAATGAAAAGGACATGGCATAATTCCATTACCATGGTGCATAACCTCATCCAGATAATGAGAACATATTAGACAAACTAAATTGAGGGGCATTTGTGAAATAAATCATTCATACTCAAAAGTGTCATGAAAGTAAGGAAAGACTGGGGAAAAAATTATGAAACTTGAATAAGTTCTGTCGTTTAGTTAGTACTATTGTTGCTATGTTAATTTGTAGCTCTCATTATTTTACCACACATACACAAAATGATAACATTAGGATGAGATCCATGAAGGGCCTCTTGGAATTCTCTATACTATTTTTATGACTTCTGTAAGGCCAAAATTAGCTCAAAATAAAAAGTTAAACAAAAATGGTTGTACCCAAGGTGGGAGGATCACTTGAGGTTGGGAGTTCCAGACCAGCCTGGCCAACATAGCGAAACTGCATCTCTACTAAAAATACAAAAATTAGCCAGATGTGGTGGCACATGCCCTTAGTCTCAGCTACTTGGGAGGCTGAGGCAGGAGAATGGCTTGAACCTGGGAGGCGGAGGTTGCAGTGAGCCAAGATTGTGCCACTGCACTCCAGTCTGGGCAACAGAGCAAGGGTCTGTCTCAAAAAAAAAAAAAAAAAAAAGTTATATCCAATTTTTAGCACCTCAAAGGAATAATTTTTATTCCTTTAATAATTTTTGTCATCTTACTCAGAAACTTGATATTTTTGGACATGGTATTTTAATGAGAACATGACTAATGCCGACTACGGGTAGGAACACTTTGAAAAAATAAAAATGATTTCACCAAGGTATTCTCAAATTCTCGTGATACTTATTTATCAGAGTTTAAGTTATACCCTGTTTTGTGTTTAAAATGCATTATGCACTGGTGTTGTTGAACTAACATAGTTTACAATGATGTGGGATTTAAGGTTGAAATTTTTCTTTTCAATATTATATGGAATAGGGTGTGTTGCTATTCACAGCTAAATGTTTGATTCTGTAGCTGGAATTCTTATTCCTTGGAGACTTTAGAAGCTATTGCTTGTAGATTACTTTAAATGCTTAAATGCTGGGAATTTGGTTCTGGTGGTTTTCCATATTTAAGAGGTGTTTAAAAGCAAATGAAACATGGAAAGTTGAAAAAATGAAAAGGTATGTGTAATCTTGAGTGCTGTAACATATAGTCAGCTATGAATACGGGTAGTTATGAATTCCTAGTCACCTCATCTATGAGGAAATAACCAAATCTATGCTTTTCAATCTGTGGATTTTGTTAAAATGCAAGTTCTAATGCAGTGGTCCTAGGAGTCTACCCTTCTAACCAACTCCCAGGTCATGCCACCAACTCCTAGTGCCTGCTGGTTCAGGGACAACATTTGGAGTACCAAGAACTTAAATGATTGGAAAGAAAATGCTATGCACTAGTCCTGTCTCTTTGTGGCATAAACTTTCAAAGAAAGGGACTTAATTTTTAAAAAGTGAAATATTTAAGTACCTAAAGGAACTCTTTAATTTGAGAAACTCTTGCCAGTGAAACAAACTCGGGAGACAGGAAGAGCTGCATGTGACACACCAGTCATCTTAATGTCACATGTCACCTGAGTGGAAATGTGGAAAGAAATTAGTGAAGTCAAAGATTAAGCTGAACCAGTCAAGGGCAGGTAGGAAACACCTCCTCTCATGCACACAGAAATCCCCCAGGAGGAGATTTACCGCTGCCACCAGGGGGCGCACCGCCACAGCGATCCTAGGAAGAGCATCTGGACCCAATCATTCTGCAGTTCTGGGGCTGGAAACCTGGGCGATGAACTGAGATGAGGAGATGGACACAGCACTGTATAACGTGAGACCATCCCATTAGCCTCAGGTCTCTCTGGAGATGACGACTTAGTGATGGGTCCTGTGTTTACCACTCAAGTTTTTGCACTGGACAGCTGAGCTGGGCTTGAAGTGGATTCCGCGGTCAGATTTGAGGCCTTGGGCAAGAGGGGTTTGCTGTGATTATCCCCATCGGAAGAACACAGGGCTGTCTAAAGTACAAAGAGCCAACTGACTTTGGCATCTCTTCGTCTGAATGTTTTGTACTTTCAAAATGCTTCATTACCGCAAAGCACCCTTCTGTGGAAAGGTTGGCATCATCTTTTACCATTGAGGAAACTGAGGCACAGGGGAGGAATGGACTATACTTTAGATCTGTGGCCAAATCAGAATCAGAATTCCAGCTTCTTGCTCCAGCCATAGCAGACCACCTGGGTGGGCTGCCCTTCCTCTGTCATCTCAGGGCTCCTCCGAATGAGCCTCGGGCACAGAGCTGCCAGCCAAGGCGGGGAGGAGCAGCTCCTTGGAAGCCAGGCCTGGAGGCCCAGCCTAGCCTCATGCTCGACCCTGCCAAAATCAAACCATTTCAATTCTTTTCATTTAAGTCAACTTGTCTTAACTGCTTACACATTAGCAGATTCTTTTAATTTTTCTTTATTTTTTTAATTAAAAAAATGGACATACTGATGGAAGAAAAATAATTGTAAAGCTATGGAAGAGTATATCAGTACATTCTCTGATCCCCAGCCCAAATCCTGTAATCCCACATCCCAAAGTAATCAGAGATTGAGAGAGATGATTTTGCTCAACTTTACAAAAATGGGATTATACAATTCATACTGTAGCTTTTTTTTTTTTTTTTTTCATTTAAGATGTACTGTATATCATGGTCTACCAGGATGAAGTTTTGAAATTTAAAAATGCTAAAACATTTTTTAGATCTATTGTCTTGATTTAAAATATGGGATTCCTAAGCCTAATATTTGTATATTAACAAAAATAAGCCCTCAGGGCTCTCCCCAGGCTCCTCTGCCACACTCAGCACCTTGTCTGCCCAACTTTACAAGGGCAAAATTAAATTAGTGGCATGTATGTGTTTTCTTACTGAATGATCCTGATAGAATGAACAAATTCCTCAAATTGTGAAAACTTAATGTTTGTCCTCTGTGGATTAAAAATGTTAATCTCTTTATTATTTATGTGGTTCTGAATTATTTCTTACAGGAGTCTTTAAGAAACATAGTACTCATGTGAAAAATGAAATATATATAGACATAGCTACGGGTTGTGTTTCCATACTCCGTCTTTATTTCTTCCAAACACCCCAAACAAGTCAGTTTAAAGTATCG